>NC_060267.1:129408904-129716876 GCF_021613505.1 Equus quagga
CTTCTAATCCTTCTACTGATTTTTTTTTTAGTGTAAAAGGAAAAGTTTATTGTGCTAAATATCTTTATTAAAATTTTTTACTTTATTGAGGTCATAATAGTTTACAACACTGTGAAATTTCAGTTGTACATTATTATTTGTCAGTCAACATATATACGTGCCCCTTTACCCCTTATGCCCACCTGCCAACTCCCTTGCCCTCTGTTAACAACTCATTTGCTCCCTTTGTCCATGTATTTGTTTATCTTCCACATATGAGTGAAATCACACGGTGTTTGTCTTTGTCTGGCTTATTTCACTTAAAACAATGTCCTCAAGGGCCACACATGTTGTTGCAAATGGGACGATTTTGTCTGTTTTATGGCTGAATAGTATTCCTATATATCACATCTTCTTTATCCATTCATCAGTCAATGGGCACTTGGGTTGCTTCCATGTCATGGCTGTTGTGAATAATGCTAGAATGAACATGGGAGTGCATAGGTCTCTGAATTGCTTATTTCAAATTCTTTGGATAAATAGCCAGTAGTGAGATAGCTGGGTCATATGGTATTTGTACTTTTATTTTTATTTTTATTTTTTTTTGAGGAAGATTAGCCCTGAGCTAACATCTGTGCCCATCTTCCTCTATTTTATATGTGGGACACCTGCCACAGCATGGCTTGATAAGCAGTACATAGGTCTGACCCTGGGATCCAAAGCAGCAAACCCCGGGCCAATGAATTGGAGTGTGCAAACTTAACCATTACACCAACAGGCTGGCCCCTCTATTTTTAATTTTTTGAGAATTCTCCATCCGGTTTTTAATAATGGTCGCACCAGTTTGCATTCCCAACATCAGTGTGTGAGGGTTCTGTTTTCTCCACATTCTTCCCAACACTTGTTGGTTTTGTCTTAGTAATTATAGCCAATCCAACAGGTGTAAGGTGATATCTCATTGTAGTTCTGATTTGCATTTCCCTAATGATTAGTGATGTTGAACATCTTTTCATGTGCCTATTGGCCATCTGTGTATCTTCTTTGGAAAAATGTCTATTCATATCCTCTGCCCATTTTTTGATCGGGTTTTTTTGTTGTTGTTGAGTTGTATGAATTCTTTATATATTTTGGAGATTAACCCCTTGTCTAATATATGGTTTGCAAGTATTTTCTCCCAGTTGGTGTGAATTGTCTTTTTGTTTTGTTCCTGGTTTCCTTTGCCTTTAATTAAAGCAGCTCTTTCATCTGATGTAGTCCCATTTGTTTTTTTTCTTTTCTTTCCCTTGCCTTAGCAGACACGGTATTTGAAAAGATGCTTCTAAGACGATGCTAAAGAGTGTACTGCCTATATTTTCTTCTAGGAGTTTTATGATTTAACATCTTAACTTCAAGTCTTTAATCCCTTTTAATTTTTGTGGATGGCAAAAGACAATGGTCTACTTTCATTCTTTCGCATGTGGCTGTCCAGTTTTCCCAACACCAGTTATTGAAGAGACTTTCTGTTCTCCATTGTATGTTCTTGGCTCCTTCGTCAAAGATTAGCTGTCTGCAGATGCGTAATTTTATTTCTGCATGTTCAATTTTGTTCCATTGATCTGTGTGTCTGTTTTTATGCCAGAACCATGCTGTTTGATTACTATAGCTTTGTAGTATATTTTGAAGTCAGGGATTGTGATGCTTCCAGCTTTGTTCTTTTTTCTCAGGATTGCTTTAGGTATTTGGGGTCTTTTGTTGCCCCATATGAATTTTAGGATTCTTTGTTCTATTTCTGTGAAGAATGTCATTGGGATTCTGATTGGGATTGCACTGAATCCATAGATTGTTTTAGGCATTATGGACATTTTAATGATGTTTATTCTTCTAATCCATGTGCATGGAATATCTTTTCATTTCCTTATGTCATCAGCAATTTTTTTCAATAATGTCTTACAGTTTTCATTGTATAGGTCTTTCATCTCCTTGGTTAAATTTATTCCTAGATATTTTATTCTTTTTGTTGTGATTGAAGTAGGATTGTATTCTTTTTTTTCTCTCTTCACCCCAAAACCCTCCCATACATAGTTGTATATTCTAGTTGTAGGTCCCTCTGGCTGTGCTATGTGGGGCGCCGCCTCAGCATGGCCTGATGAGTGGTGCCATGTCCGCGCCCAGGATCAGAACTGGCAAAATCCTGGGTCGCCGAAGCAGAGTGTACGAACTTAACCACTCGGCCATGGGGCTGGCCCCAGGACTATATTCTTGAGTTCACTTTCTGTTAATTCATTACAGAGTATAGAAATGCAACTAATTTTCATAAGTTGATTCTGTACTCTGCAACTTTGCTGTAGCTGTTAATTATTTCTAATAGTTTTCCAATGGATTCTTTAGGGTTTTCTATATATAAAACCATGTTGTCTGAAAACAGTGAGTTTCACTTCTTCACTGCCAATTTGGATACCTTGATTTCCTTTTCTTGCCTCATTCCTCTGGCCAAAATTTCCAGTACTATGCTGAGTAAGAGTGGCAAGAGTGGTCACTCTTGTCTTGTTCCTGTTCTCAGAAGGATGGCTTTCAGTCTTGTACTGTTGAGTATGACGTTGGCTGTGGGTTTGTCATATATGGCCTTTATTATGTTTAGGTACTTTCCTCTATACCCATTTTATTGCGAGTTTTTATCATAAATGGATGTTGGGTCTTGTCAAATGCTTCCTCTGCTTCTATTGAGATGATCATGTGGTTTTTGTTACTCATTTTGGTAATGTGGTGTATCACACTCATTGATTTGTGCATGTCGAACCATTCCTATGTCCCTGGTATAAATCCCACATGATCATGGTGTATGATCCTTTTAATGTATTGCTGATTCGGTCTGCCAATATTTTGTTGAAGATTTCTGCATTTAGTTCCTCAGCAATACTGGCCTGTAATTTTCCTTCTTTGTGTTGTCCTTATGTGGGTTTGAGATCAGATGATGTTGGCCTTGTAAAATGTTTTAGGAAGTGCTCCATTTTCTTCAATTTTTTGGAATAGTTTGAGAAGGACAGGTATTAAATCTTCTTTGAATGTTTGGCAGAATTCTCCAGGGAAGCCATCTGGTCCTGGATTTTTATTTTTGGGGAGGATTCTGATTACTGTTTCAATCTCTTTATTTGTGAATTTTCTACTCAGACTCTCTATTTCTTCTTGATTCAGTTTTGGGAGGTTGTATGAACCTAAGAACTTACCCATTTCTTCTAGATTGTCCAATTTATTGGCATATAGTTTTTCGTAGTATTCTCTTACAATCCTTTGTATTTCTGTGGTATCTGTTGTAATTTCTTCTCTTTCATTTCTAATTTTATTTATTTGAGTCTTCTATCGTTTTTCTTAGTGAGTCTGGCTAAGGGTTTGTCAATTTTGTTTACCTTCTCAAAGAACCAGCTCTTAGTTTCGCTGATCCTTTCCACAGTTTTCTTTTTGTTTCTATTTCATTTATTTCTGCTCTAATTTTTATTATTTCCCTCCTTCTGCTGACTTTGGGCTTTGTTTGTTCTTCTTTTTCTAGTTTTGTTAGGTGTAGTAAGATTACTTACTTGAGATTTTTCTTGTTTGTTAAGGTGGGCCTGTATCACTATGAATTTCCCTCTTAGGACCACTTTTGCTGCATCCCATATGAGTTGCTATGGTGTATTTTCATTTTCATTTGTCTCCAGACATTTTTTTATTTCTCTTTTAATTTTTTCAATTACTATTGGTTGTTCAGAAGCACGTTGTTTAGTCTCTACATGTTTGTTACTTTCTCAGCTTTTTTCTTGTAGTTCCTTTTTTTTTTTTTTTTTTAAGATTGGCTCCTGAGCTAACAACTATTGCCAATTCTTTTTTTTTTTAATTCTTCTTCCCAAAGCCCCCAGTACATAGTTGTAGATTCTTGTTGTGAGTGCCTCTGGTTGTGCTATGTGGGATGCTGCCTCAGCATGGCCTGATGAGCAGGGCCATGTGCACACCCAGGATCCAAACCACTGAAACCCTGGCCCGCTGAAACAGAGCACATGAACTTAACCACTCAGCCACGGGGCTGGCCTCTCTTGTAGTTCATTCTAGTTTCATAGCATTGTGGTTAGAAAAGATGCTTGATATGATTTCAATCTTCTTAAATTTATTGAGGTTTGCCTTGTTTCCCAAAATATGATCTTTGAGAATGTTCCATGCACACTTGAGGAGAATATGTATTTTGCTGTTTTTGGATGGAGTGTTCTATATGTATCTATTAAGTCCATCTGGTCTAGTTTTTCATTTAATTCTACTATTTCCTTGTTGACTTTTTGTCTGGATGATCTGTCCACTGATGTAAGTGATGTATTAAGGTCCCCTACTGTTATTAAATTGCTGTTAATATCTGCTTTTAGGTTTGTTAATAGTTGCTTTATGTACTTTAGTACTCCTGTGTGAGGTGCACGTGTGTGTATATATATATATATATTTCTTTTTTTTAAAGATTGGCAGCTGAGCTAACAACTGTTGTCAATCTTCTTTTTTTTCCCCCTTCCCAAAGCACCCCAGTACATACTTTTATATCCTAGTTGTGAGTGCCTCTGGCTGTGCTATGTGGGATGCTGCCTCAGCATGGCCTGATGAGCAGTGCCATGTCCACAGCTAGGATCCCAACTGGTGAAAACTTGGGCCACCAAAGCAGAGTGCATGAACTTAACCACTCAGCCACAGGGCTGGCCCCTGCATATATATTTATAAGTGTTATGTCCTCTTGGTGGAATGCCCCTTTTATCATTATATATTGCCCCTCTTTGTCTCTCATTGCCCTTTTTATCTTGAAGTCTATCTTGTGTGATACAAGTAGGGCAATACCTGCTTTCTTTTGTTTGCCATTAGCTTGAAGTATCATCTTCCATTCCTTCACTCTGAGCCTGTGATTGTCTTACAGTTGAGAGGTGTTTCCTGGAGGCAGCATATTGTTGGGTCTTATTTTTTAATCCATCCAGCCACTCTGTGTCTTTGGATTGGAGAATTCAAGCCATTTACATTTAGAGTGATTATTGATATATGAGGGTTTAATGCTGCCATTTTATCACTAGTTTTCCAGTTGTTCTGTATTTCCCTCATTTCTCATCCTGTGTATTTCTGACTGCTAATTCAGCTTGGTGGTTATTTACGACGGTTTTCTCAGTTTTCTCTTTATTTATCACTTGTGTCTCTGTTCTGATTTTTTTTTAGTGGTTACCATGAGGTTTGTATAAAAGATCTCCTAGATGAGATAGTTCATTTTCTGATAGCCTCTTATTTCCTTAGTCTAAGCAGGTTCCATCCCTTTCCTCATCCCTGTCTAAGTTATTGGTGTCACAACTTATTTCATTTTTTGTTGTGAGTTTGTGGTTATAATGAAATGATTATTGATGTTTTCCTTCCTTTTATCTTTAATGCTATAATTGTTTGCTAACCTGTTCTGATAGAGAGCTGGAATTTTCTGATTTTGTCTGCCTATTTATCTCCTTGCTCAAAGCTTTGTAAACTCCTTTTTTTTTTTTTTTCTAGGTATGAGGGCCTTCTTGATCATTTCTTGTGGGGGAAGGGTCTTATGGTGATGAACTCCCTTAGCTTTTGTTTTTCTTGGAAAGTTCTTATTTCTCCACCACATCTGAAGGTTATTTTCATTGAACAGAGTATTCTTGGCTGAAAGTTTTCATCCTTCAGAATTTTGAATGTATCATTCCACTCTCTCCTACCATGTAGGGTTTCTGCTGAGAAATCCACTGAAACGCTGATAGTGGTTCTTTTGTAAGCTATTTTCTTCTGCCTTGCTGCCCTTAATATTTTGTTTTTGTCATTGACTTTTGCCAGTTTTACTAATTATATGCCTCGGAGAAAATCTTTTAACACTGATGTAATTAGAACTTCTGTTAGCTTCTTTTATTATTAAAGATTTTATTTTTCCTTCTTCTCCCCAAAGCCCCCTGGTACATAGTTGTGTATTTTCAGTTGTGGGTCCTTCTAGTTGCGGCATGTGGGATGCTGCCTCAGCATGGCCTGATGAGAGATGCCATGTCCACACCCAGGATCCGAACTGGCAAAACCCTGGGCTGTCAAAGCAGAGCACACGAACTTAACCACTCGGCCATGGGACCAGCCCCAGCTTCTTTTATTATTATTCCAGCTCCTTCCCCAGATTTGGGAAGTTCTCTGCTATTATTTCTTTGAACATGCTCTCTGGTCCTTTCTCCCTCTGGAATGCCTATAATCCTTATATTGCATTTCCTAATCGAGTCATATATTTCTCAAAGAATTTCTTCATTTCTTTTTAGTCTTAGTTCTCTCTCCTCCATCTGAAGCATTTCTATGTTTCTGTCCTCTAAATTGCTAATTCTGTCCTCCATGATGTCAGCTCTGTTATTTTTCTTTATCTCATATTGTTTTTCACCTCCAACATTTCTGATTGTTTTTTATAGTTCCAATCTCTTTTGTGGAGAATTCCCTCTGTTAATTTTATTCCTGATTTCATTGAACTTTCTGAGTTTTCTGGTAACTTGCTGAGTTTTTTTATGATAGCTAGTTTGAATTCCGTCATTTAGATTGTAAATTTCTATGCCTTTAGGATGGACTTTTGGGGGCTTGTCACTTTTCTTCTGGTCTGGAGTGTTAATATACCTCTTCATACTATTTGATCGGGTAAGATTTGTCCTTTCACATACTGGTAGTATCTGGTTACAGATGCCACCTGCTGCCATGGGTGGGGGGGTAGGGGTGGCAGGAGCTGTGTATTCTGGGCCTGCTGTGATCCCTGACAGCTATGCCTATCCTTCGGAAGCTATGCTGACAGGGCCTGTCTGTGTTGGCACACTTGCCGCCACTGCTTTATAAATGTATGTGCAGGTGCTCTGGCTGGGGTCTCTTGCTCAAGCCAACCTGCTGAGCTGATGTGCCAGGCAGGAGGAGGGGCATTTTGTTTTGCATGCATGATCCCAGGGTGCACTCCCACTCTTCACTCACTCTCTGCCCTCCTGGGGTGCTCAGCTTGGTGAAGATGCCCACACAATTGCTTAGGTTCCTCAGTGTGGAGCTTTCCCACAGGCTGGGAGGCAATTTCAAGAACTAAGGCGTTCCTGCAGAGGGCAGGCCCTCCCCACCCCTCACCCAAGCTGCATGCGGTCCTGTGACCTAGGTTGCTGCCATTGGGGGAGGGAAAGGAGATCCCATTACCTCCTTCCACTGCCTCCCAGGGGGGTCCAGCACCTCCACCTTCAGAAGTATGGTTGTGTGGATCTCTCAGACTTCTGTTGTGTCGTGTGAATGTCCTCTGTTGGTTTATGTGTGTCCTTTTCATTGTATCTTAGCGGGGAGAGTCCAAGGGAAGAGCTCACTCTGCCATGATGCTTACTTCACTCTCCCTACTGGTCTAACTTTTTTTCTTAAATCTGGCATTTATATTTTTAGTTTTCAAGAATTCTACTTGCACTCTGCTCCTTTTTAAAAATAGCCTCTTTATCTTGTTTCATCCATGAAACACTCTATCTTCCTGAAGAAATTATTTATACTTTTTTTTTAAGATTTTATTTTTTCCTTTTTCTCCCCAAAGCCCCCCGGTACGTAGTTGTATATTCTTGGTTGTGGGTCCTTCTAGTTGTGGTATGTGGGACGCTGCCTCAGCATGGTTTGATGAGCAGTGCCATGTCTGCGCCCAGGATTCGAACCAACGAAACACTGGGCTGCCTGCAGCAGAGCGCGCGAACTTAACCACTCGGCCACGGGGCCAGCCCTATTTATACTTTTTTAAAAATAGTTTTCTTCTGCTTCTCATATTTTTCCTGTTTCTTCTCCAGTCACATTTTCTGTTTGCTTTTTATTTGTTTTGATCTCTGTCTTTCTCAGCAGAGAATTTCCTCAAAAGTTTGGTGATCTTGGTTGTCTCTTCATTTTCAAGGGTGAGGCAATACAAAGCTGACAAAGCTCTGTGTGCACATGCAGGGCTTGTTACCTGCTGGGCTGCACCGTGGCAGTTTATTGTGAGACCTTCAAATGTCACTATCAGTAAGTATTTTCTCTTGGTCTGATCAGTTCCCCCAGAGAAGAATCCTCTAACCTCCTTTCTAGGGAGTATAAACCTGGTGACCAGCATTCTGATTCAGTATACAGACTTTCATTTAATTCTCCCACCTTTTTTTCAGTAAGATGTTCAGACCCTGCCCTCAGCCATGTCTGAAGTACCCCAGTCTAGAGACTCTCCATTTCAGCCTCCAGAGAACAAACCTCCAGTCTTTTTGTGGGAGGAAAGAGATACCTGTCTGTCTGCATGGACCAAGGGAAGAAAACGAAGGTTGAATGATTCCTCATATAAACTTTCAATCCTGTTTTTAGCACCACCCAACACTCCTGCCCTGGCTAAGAGGTACTAAGTGCCTCTGACAACTGTGCCACAGTATTAACTGGCTTTTTTTGGCTTCCTTCACACCACCTCCCCCTTGCAGCCCCTTAAAAAAGAAAGAATGAAAACCCAAATCTCTTATCATTCAATTATCTGTTTTACATTTTCCAAAATTTTGTTGACATCTACTATCTGCTATAGTCTCCATTCCCATTCTCTTTGTCCCTGTGGCCTCATGTCTTCTATAATCCTTTACTATGAACGGGTCCATTTTACTATATTTAATCAAAAGTTTACTGCCTCCCTTTTAAAACTCTTTTCCTTTGACTTCTAGGATACCACTCATTTCTACTACTTTTATGTGTTTGCCCATTCCTTTCTTCTCAGCTTTTCATTGGCTTTCCTTTCTTCCAATTGTGATCTAATATGTGTTACAGCTCAATAGCAAAAACCAAACAATCTGATTAAAAAAACAGGCAAAAGATCTAAATAGACGTTTCCCCAAAGAAGACATACAGATGGACAACAAATACATGAAAAGATGCTCCACACTGTTAATCATCAGGGGAATGTAAATCAAAACCACAATGAAATACCACTTCACATCTGTTAGAATAGCTGCTATCAAAGATAAGAAATAACAAGTGTTTGTGAGAATGTGGAGAAAAGAGAACTCTTGTGCACTGTTGGTGGGAATGTAAATTGGAACAGAGACTATGGAAAACAGTATGGAGCTTCCTCAAAAGATTGAAAACAGAACTACCATATCATCCAGCAATTTCACTTCTGGGTATTTATCAGAAGAAAATGAAAATACTAACTTGAAAAGATATACGTACCCCCATGTTCACTGCAGCATTATTTACAATAGCCAAGATATGGAAACAACCTAAGTGTCTATCAACGGGCGAATGGATAAAACAAATTGTGGAATACATATACATGGAATATTATTTAGCCATAAAAAAGAACGAAATCTTGCCGCCTGCAACAACATGGACGGACCTTGAGGGCATTATGCTGAGTGAAATAAGTCAGACAGAGAAAGACAAATACCATGTGCTCTCTCTTATATGTGGAATCTAAAAAATATATATAGATATATTTAAAAAAAAAAAACTAAGCTCATAAATACAGAGAAGAAATTGGTGGTTGCCAGAGGCAGGGGGTGGGGAGTGGGCGAAAATGGGTGAAGGTAGTCAAAAAGTTCAAAAAAAAAACAACAAAAAGGCTTTAGGCAAAACGAAGAACACAAAAGACATATGTGAAAGAACTGATAGATTTGACTTCAAATAAATGAAAATTTTCTGTATGATTAACCTTATCATAAACAAAGGTAAAGGGCATGTGACAGACACGGAGAAAATATCTGAAAAACAATAAATGAACTCATTCATTCATTGAACAATTAATTAGGGAGTCCCTACTATGTGCCAGACATTGTCCTAGGTGCTGGAAACATTAGAATGAACAAATCACAAAATCCCTGCCCTCCTAGTCTTACATTCTAATAGGGCAGGGAGGGACAGGCAATAAAGAAATAAACCAACAGTATGTCAGATAGTAGTTACGGAGAAAAATAAAACAAGGAAGGAGGAAAGGGAGTATAGAGAAGGCAAGCAAAGATGTGAAGCCCTCCAAAAATGAGTAAGAAAAAGTCAAACACCACAATAGAAAAAGGGGCAAAGAATAGCAACACAGAATTCACAATTCCAGCAAACATGCGAAACTCATGGTCTACTCACTGAAACAATGCCCTAGCATTATTTGCCCACCAGATTGGCAAACATTCACTACTGAGATGGGTAGGTAAACGAGTAATCCGGTGTCCTTCTGGTGGGAATGTAAATCAGTATCACTTTTTTTAGAGGGCAATTTGGCAGGATGTCTCCAAATGTTGAAAGCGCATGTCCTTTAACCCACACCCTTCTGCGTATCACTCTGGAAAGAGAGAAACTTATACAAAGATTTCCAATGCAGCACTGTGTCCCCTGAGGTAGGGGTGGGGGAACAGAATATAAAATTTTTATGGTTCTACAAAGCCAAAAAAAAAAAAAAAAAGTGCGTTAGTCTTCAAGATCTGTCAACAACAAAAACTCTTTTTTAATGGCATTAACTACCTACTACACTTGAATAATTTCTAAATGTTGATACCTAGTCTACCTCTCTCTCTTAGGTCCCAGAATCTTACTGTTTAACAACTTCTCAGACATCTTCACCCAGAAATCCCACCAGGATCTTAATCTCGCCATGTCTAAAACTGAATTTATCTTCTCTTCTTTTCTCCTAGATGGATTTGGTATCTCTCCTCTTGTCTTCCATAGCTCTTCATTCATATCTCTATTATCCTAGATTGCAAGTATCTATTTATGTCTACTTTTCCCAACATAGTATGAACTCTTTGAGGAATATACTCATGCCTTCAAATATTTACTATGCACCAGTTACAGTGCTGGGTACTCCTGACAGATTATCAAGATAAATGTGATAATTTAGGGTCTAGTGAAAGCAGGTAGGTATCTTATTAATAATTTAATTCCCAACACAGTTCTGACATGTAACACAGGTTCCACAAATGCTTGTTACATGAATACAGCAAATAATAATATAATATAAACAAAGACTTTGAAAGCCATTCCAATCTTTTTCTAGTATGTTAAAGATCTAAGAACCATCTTGTCTAAAAAATTATAAATACATATTAGGAGTAATTTATTGCTCGAAACTCCCTCATCCTTAGAACAAAATCTGAAGTCCCTGCCATGACCTACAAGGTCTATATGATCTAGCCCAGGAGTCAGCCAACTACAGGCCTGCAGGGCCAAACCCAGCCTGCTGCCTATTTGGTAAATAAAGCTTTATATGAACACAGCCAAGTCCAATCATTTACCTATTGTCCATTGCTGCTTTCCACTACAATGGCAGACTTTAGTAGTTGCAGCAGAGACCCTAGAGCCTGCAAAGTCTAAATATTTACTATCTGGTCCTTTATTTTTTTTTAAAAAAGCAATTTTATTGTTCTAAAACTCCAATTTTAGACCTGCCTTGGGTATTTACACGGTTTCTTTCTATTTCACATACTCTTTCTCCAAATACATGTACAACTCACTCAGCTTAGTCTAGAATCTGTTCAAATCCCCTTGACTACCTTTGTCGCTCCCTATTGCCTTATATTCTTTTATTTTTCTTTGGTGGACTTATCACTACCCGACATACTATTAGTTTATTAGCTTTTGTTGCCTCAAGAAAATGTAAACTCCATGAAGGCAAAGCTTTCTTTGTCTTGTTCATTTCTATACCCCTAACAACTACTAAATAATGCCTGACATGTAGATTGTAGATGCTTAATAAACATTTGCTGAATGAATGAATTGAGCATCTATTTTTAAAGAGCTAAAACTTGGAAAAAGTAATCTGAATGTTTTCCTTATTCTTATAACTAAGGATTAAATACATATAAAAAGTTTTAAGCAGTACTAGTATACAAGTGCTAAATAATAATTACCTACTGCTATTATCACTACTGAAATTATTTAAGGTTATACTATCAAATCTAGTGAATCATTAGTGGCCTGTGATTAAAGAATTAACAAAGAGAATATTGTTTTTAAAAAACTTTAATCAGGGCCAGCCCTGTGGCCGAGTGGTTAAGTTTTGCAAGCTCCGCTGCAGCGGCCTCGCGTTTGGCTGGTTCAGATCCTGGGCGTGGACATGGCACTGCTCGTTAGGACACACTGAGGCGGTGTTCCACATGCCACAATTAGAAGGACCCACAACTAAAATATACAACTATGTACTCGGGGGATTTGGGGAGAGGAAGCAGGAAAAAAACACAAAACTTTCTAATCACTGGTTCTCAAACTTGTGGTAGAGACTCAATTCTTCAGGAGTACTAAGTCAGAGACCTCTCAGAGACTCAAAAGAGAACTTCCATGTAATGATAACTGCAGGTCTTAAAAGAGCTATTTGCCTTGGCACAACTGTAAGATAAAGCAGAGGATTTTCTTTCTTTTTTAAAACTCCCTCTTTTTGAGGGATACTATAGAGAGATAATTATTCATGTTTCCCTATTTTAAAACCATATTTATTTATTGTGAAAAATAACACTCAGAAAGGGGCATAGAACACAATGGTGCAAAGTTAATAAATTTTTTTTAAAGCAAATGTCTATATGACTACAGCCCAAATCCAGAAATAGAACCTAACCATGCTCCCCACTGCTACCCCGCCAAAGCCTTCCACATACTCCTTTCCAATCAAAACTCCACAAAGGTAACTACTACCTTAACTTTTATAGTATTTAATTTCTTTCATTTCTTTATAGTCACACTATCTAAATATACATGACTGAATAATTTAATATAATTTTAGTGGTTTTGAGCTTTAAATAAATAGAATACTATAGTATGTACTCTTTTGTGTCAAGAGTTCTTTCATCCAATATACCTCAGTGTATTCATCCATTTGACTACCGGAGGTCTTCTAGGTTATTTCCAGTTTTGAACTAGCGTAAATAACGCCACTGCAAACATTTTAAATTTGTACCTGATATATATATGTAGGCATTTCTGTATAGACCCTACCAAGGAGTAGAAATCATGGGTCTAAAAAGTTTGACAACATTTGAGAACCATCACCTAAGCACTTAGTTTAGTAAGAAAACATATGATGGAGTTGCAAAAACTGTCAAATCTTGTCAAAGACTGAATAAGAAGAGAGCCAAATTTATTTCTTGGTTGATAAAAATAAATTATATACTACCTATATTGCCATGTGGCACAAAATAAAAACAAGAAACAATGCAAACAATGCATTTCAAAGAAGCTCAAAGGAGCACAGGTGTGCCTAGACTGGATTAAGTTCTTTTAATTTTTCCCTGCTCTTCTCTTGGATTAAGTTCTTAAAGCTAAAGAGCCATTTACCTTACATGACAGCCACAAGCAATTGAAAGCAAAAGATAAACTCAAATAGTACTGACTATCAGATACTGATGTCAGTTGCCTAGGGATCTTAAACAAACTGAAAGAAGAGTAGATGAATATAAAAGAACTACATAAACTGCTGTTGTAACTGCCAGCTTGGAAAATAGAATAGGCTGGAGTACTAGTAGAATATTAGTAAATTTCAAAGTCAGGTGTCATTCAAAAAATAATATTATGACTAGGACATCAAAATAATGTGCTTGAGATCAAAATTTTTAAATGGCATACTCGTATTTAAAAAGTTAGATAATCTCCAGATTGTCAGAAACATATTACTTTAACAGGAACAACAAAGCTAATCAATCAGCTTTCACTATCCTGAGACTGGGAATAAAAAGGAGGAAAACAAGGTACTTCAACAAAAAAGTTCCCATAACACCCTTCTTTACCCCTGCCAACAAGCTTTCTACCTACCAGTTAACATGTATTTCTGTGTACCAGGCACTACTTAGAGCACTTAGTAAATAGGATCTTATTTAATTCTCATAATAATCCTATGAAGTAGGTACTACCATTCCATTTAATAAATGAGGAAATTAAGATTTAAAGAGGTCATAATGCCAGCAAGGGACCAAATGAGAATTCACATGAAGGTTCCTCTGATTTAAATCTAAACATCATAAATAAAAATGAGCTAAAGTTACCTAAATGATCATTAAAGGGAAATACGGCAAAGAAACTGAGATTAGAATAAACAAGATACAGTTAAAGTAAAAGTTAACAATCAGCGTTTGATATCAAGCCAACAATTTATTTCTCTTCAGAGAGCAGGAGTTCACAAAGCAGAAATAGACTTTTTAGAACCTCACAGAGGAGGCCCTGTGAGGTTGCTAAATTTAGTACAGACTTTCACAAGGTTATTCATTTCTACAGCAAAATAAAATTGGTTAAAGCAATTCTTGCTACAGAAGATAGTCTGCCTTTTCATAACAACAGTTCCAGAAAGCTATTTGTCCTAAAACCAATGAATAAGGAAGAACAAAATAGAAAAAACAAAATTTAGAATTTGAGGATAGATTTAAAACTAAATGAAATGGACCAATTTCAAGAACACAGAAAATATCTTTTTTTAAAAAAAGGAAGAGTCTACATACCAAAACACTGTTGGCATGAACTTAAGACTATCTTCTGTGCAGTTACACTGGGAGAAAAATCTGGTAAAAATGTTGGAAAGCAAGCTGACTGGGGAAATGCTTGGTACAACAAAACAATAAACAAAACCCTCCAATATACCCTAGATTGGACAACTACTCTAAGAACGAAGAAATAAAGAATAGCAACATCTAATTTAAACTCAAGAGTTTTCCTATAATAGGGACATAAACTACTATGAGCAGGAATTACACCAAATGTTTTCTAGTCTTTGTCATAAATAAATTGCTTTGGCTTAGAGAAATAAAAGTTCAAAAAATGAAAATTCAGGAATCTGTTTCAAGTAGAACATATAATCAGAATAATCCAGAGATTGTTCAGAGAGGCTGATCTCATAGAGTGATGAAAAGTAAACAGTCACACAAGCAACACTGATTCAATGCATTACTCCAAATAAGGCAATTTCTATGTGAGAGCAAAGCCGTAAGAGAAAGGAGGACAGAATGAGAGAAGCATAACAGACAGTGACTGTAATTTCAAAATGGGGGTGGGAGGCAGGGAGAAAATTCTTTAAAAATCAAGAAAAAACAATAAAACATGAAATATTAAGAGCACTAGACTTTTGCCTAATAAGAAAAACCATTAAGTCTCACAGTAAGAATGGATTAAGAATACAAAGATATGAGGTTTATTTCAGGGCACTTAACTCCATCGTCAAAAGGCAGATGCCCTTGGGGGAAGGGGCAGTTTGTCTCTCCAAAGCAGACCTCAGAGGAAAGTTTCTCTGGCATCCAGCAGTGATGCCTCTGCCCTCACCAGGGCAAAGAACAGCAAGAGAAATCAAAGGGGCAGGCAGCAGCCCAGACAAGGCTGTCTTTCACTCTATGCCCACAAAGGGACAGTAGGTCTGCAGATCCTTAGATTCTCCACCTTTTACCCTTCATCCTCACTTGGCATACAAGTTAATCAAGTGACAGTTTAAGGAATATGCATAAAACAGATTTAGAGATGCACAATTTACAAGTTAATATACAATATAACATAACAATACAATATAAAACACAAGTTAATCAAGTGACAGTTCATGGAATATATATGAAACAGATTTAGAGATGCACAATTTCTTAACTCAGAAAGCACCTTTAACAGAACACAAAAGTCTCAATGTATTCATTAAGTTTATATGGTAAAGTCTGAGTAACTAAAATTTGAAGGGAACATGGAATGTGGAGTTCTGCTTAAACCAAATTTCATGCCTGAATCTCTAAAGAAGAAAATATTGCTAGAGCTTTTTAGCAAGTCCCACTAAAGTTACTCGCTAAGTCTAGATTTTATATGGTGTATTTTTCTGCATAAAATTTATTTCACAGTTCTGGAATTATGCAAAAGGCTATTTAAATCTGTTCAAAATCCAATTTCATTGCATGGGATTAAAAGCTTTTCTCCTAAAAGAGAATTAAAAGAAACACAGTCTGTTTTACCATAAAAGGAAAACAAACTGAAATGTATTTCAACTCATTTAATTTCCTCAAAATCACCTTATAAATGGAGAGAGCCAACAACCAAATTGTTCTCTTGTGGATTCATACACCTAAACTGAAAAAAATCTGTCGATATATTAAAAATAGATATGATGAATCCTATGGAAGTGAATTACTTGCTTTCTAATTTTTAAAACACAAGGCGAATTTATACTATACAAGCACATTAAATAATGAAAGTTAGGAACTTAACATTTACTTTTTAAAAGACTGGAAACAAGAATATGAAGTATCACTGCTCACAGAATATGCACGTCATGTTCAAGATCATAAATCAGTTCAAGATGCTTATCAATGAAAATAATAGCAAAAACGTTTGTGCGCTTGTCAAAAAATAATCCAAAATTGTTTCAAAAGTTCTCTTGAATAAAATTTTTGTTGAATTTGCCTTGCTTGCCTTAATACTTATGAAACACAACAATTTCTATAATGGCAACTTGTCATAAAATAACAAAAATGTCCCTTCTGTCAACAAATCAAACCAGAGGCAACCCTTACTATGCCACCTCTGGCTATCCAAATTTAAGGAGCCAAACAGATTTGGAAAATTTTGAGATACAACTGGTAGGTATCCTCATTAACCAAACTTTTGCTATTTATTACCGAAACTCAAGAACCAAACAGATTCAGATAATGGGCTATATCCCTAGATACCTGAATTCACACTCCAAACTTCTATTTGCACTTAGAAACCCAACGGATTCAGATGGTTAGGAACACTTGTATTTTACGTTTTCTGTTCTTTGGTTCACTCTTTGTCCACAAGAATAGGATTTCATCTTCTAATTTCCCCCTCTATGTACCACATTTTGCATTTTCCCATGCCCTTATAGTCCTCATAAACATCATTTTATTGGCTAATATTCCCACTGAGAGGATTGCTATAATTTACATAACTTCCCTCTAACTCTGAATATTTATTTGGCCAATTTCCCCCCATAACTATGATATAATAAAACTCTCCAAACATCTTTTTCTTTTATTTAAAACAAACATTATTCTGTGTTATAATTACAGCTAAATATTTTACGTATTTTATAATAATATTTTAAATGATTATTGCAAACTTAAAAACACACTTTTGATAGTTTTCTGTTCTTATTTCTTTGAGTTCAAAATATAAATCCCAAAAATTCAAAATAAAAATAACATTAAAAAAGGGCCACGTATAACAAAAGTAAGTATAAAATTCTTCTCCTAAAGATCTATATTTTAGATTATACATTCTACTTTTAGTTGGTTTCAGTGAGTACCAATTATTTTGCCCCAATTTCCTATAAAAGTGAGATTTAGAAATCAGAAGACCACAAAAAAGATGCACTACTATTTGCTTTACGAAAAAATTTTAAAGGACAAAGAAATATGCATGCCATATTTATTAATCAATTTACCTCAAAGTAATGTTAAACTTACACTCAACATTATAGTCTCTAAAATGGACAAAAACAGAAGCTCTTCTAAAATTATTAAATGAAATTCAGGTTTCTTTAAAGCATTTCTAAATAGTATAAATATTTGATCTGTTGAGTTTGCATCCACTATAATTACCAGGTGTGATCCTGACAACCCCCAAGTGCTCCTGAGATTATGTATGTGTGGGGGAGAACCATACATGCATGCACACCCAGAAAATGAATTTATGGGCATAAAAACATGGAAAATCACTCATTTCAAAACGAGAGCAAGCAGGAAGATAAAAATGCCTGACAAAGTGCGTCTGACAGGAAAAAATACAGACATTATCAATAAATCTTTACTACACATAGTGACAATTAATTGTCACTAAGAAGACTGAGAGAATATCACAACCTTGTGATTGTTACAGATTTAAGCAGCCATGTGATTTTCAAGTAAGAGGGAATTCAAGATACTTTTGTTCAGAATCCAGCAGAGGTCTAAACCACCTCAAAAGCCAACCTATCTTTAAAATATGATTAAAGATAGTCTTTGCACAACTTCCCAAGGGTAGGTAGTTGATGTTAGACTGTGGGACAGTCCACTGCTACTCCTGCCCTAAAAAGCTCCTGCCACCCTAAGGGCCATCTTCAGATCTGAGTGCCCAAACTAAATCATGGCTTTTGTGGTTTCATTTAATCATTTAAGAAATGTATTTAAGAACCTCAAAGGCCAAATCTGTGATAGTACTAGAACTTAAATAAACAGGTTAACGTTATTACTATCTCTTAAGTATCCACACAGAAAGTTTAGGTGCTTGACATTCTATTTTATTTCCCGCTCAATGACGATTTTTAATTAAAAAGCTTGAAACTTCCTGTTTTTTGCGAGCAATATGAAATGCTCACCTCCATCCGTGAAGGCAAATGCAACAAAAATATTTTTCTCAAAAGAGAGAAACGGAAACAGCATGAAAAGGACTGCTGCTGTCTGCAGATTGCCCTTTGTGCACCTCTACCATAGCAAACACATTGAGATCTTCATTGTCCCTCTCATTTTCCAATTTTAGCCCCTGACTTCATTAAAATCAATGTGAAAAATACTCTGTACTCACTCTGGCATTCTATGAATTGATGAATAAAAGTGCAGTCCCCGCCACTCTTTGAAAGCAAGTGCTCTAATAAAGAAAGAAACACCTTTAAGGATATAGCTTGTTGCTGTTTTTGAAAACCAACAGCAAAGGTAGGAAAACCGAAATATATTAACATGGGTAACTCTAAATAAGATTAATAAAAGTTTAATATATTTTAATACTAACAGCAGACATATTGTGGAGTTAAAGTTAAATAACTGAATATTATAATAATATAATCATTAATTTGTACCCTGAATGGTTAGCTTTTAAAGGTGCAGTTTCTATCCAAAGAGGTCAAGAAAACCACAGAAATATATTGCTTTAAAAAGCTTCTCCCACTTTTAAAATACGCCTTTCTCCATGAGAGCTTAACAAATATCCTTAAATAATTTTACAATTTAACATTTGTTCTTACTGCTCTCTAACAGTCCCTCTTCCAAACTATCCATCTTAGTCAAGAGGCAAAAAGTAAATATTTTAAGAATACCATAAAATAATGCCTAAAAATTTTAAGAAACTGATGAAATATTTTAATTTTTACACTTCCATTTCACCGTCTTCTCCTTTGAATCACTTAATCTGTACTTCATACATTATCAAAACATTACATTGTTTGTCTCTGCCCAAATGATTAAAATCAATGCCTGCACATTTTAAAATAAGAGCTTGGTAAATAGCTTTGCTCATGTCAAACAGAATTTGTTTTTTGGGGTTTTATTTGTTTTTTAAATAAGTGGAGAGAATCAAAACCTAACATAGTAGTTTAATAAAAGTTTCAGTCTTTTTCTTACAATAATGTTATTATTTACTTTGATTCAAAGAGTTAACTTCTGAATCTGGATAACATCCTTCAATTAGATATTTACAGCTTTCAAAACTACCAAACAGACTTTGGAAGTTCAAGTGTTAAAAACATATTCCAACATGATGACTCTCTAGAAGGTGTGAAAGCACTAAAACCTGTCAGAGAGGACAATGAATTAGCACCACGCTGACTGTAAAAGCCACTTTTCTCTTCATCCCCAACTCAACCCACCTCATCCTTCATCATCTCAACTTAGCTTGAAAGGCCAGCATCTCCTACTCTGATCGCTCATCAGTCTCTCTTGACATCCTTACTGACAGCCTTTTTCTTAACTTTCATACTCAAATCTATCATCATCCTTTATCTAGTTATATATGTTTATGTGTGTGTGTGTATAGTTATATATGGTTGTATATAACTGTATAGTTAAATACAATTATATTATACAGAGATACAATATAGCCCTTAAAAGAAAAAAAGGCTAACCGCAACAGAAATTTGAAATTAAAAAAAAAAAATCTAATAAATAGCATTTGCCAATTGGAGCCAAGAAAGCTAAAACAAGAGTCCTCAGTTGAATAGTTATTACCAAGGCAAAGAGTTGTTTTACATAAATCCTAAGCTATGATAACATTTTCAGAACTCAAACTACACGACACCACTGTTAAATATGAAAACTCATTTGAAACCAAGTTTTAACCTAACTAAAGGACTTTACAAAACTTATTTGAAACCAAATTCCAGGCTACATCACAGGACTTTAGATGATATTTGTTAATGCAGGACATCCCACCATCGCTCATCAAGCCAAAAATCCCCCTTTTATCTACTCTGATTTTAACATACGGACTCTACATTAAAATATTTACTATACTAATTTAAATAAAATGCAAGATTAATGTAAGAAGATACATATATGACTTCCACAAAGGCATCTCCTAAGACACATTAGATAAAAGTCTTTCAGAGAGTATATGTAAAGGATTTGGATCATGACACTTTTAATACTTCATTACTTGAATTCAGGCCCTTGGGAACTCACGTAGCCAAAATTATAAAAGATGTCACTGATAATCCAAAAAGATCAGATACTTATGGAGGGTTGTCTAGGATACTAAATAGGGCTATAGAAATGTAAAGAAAAAAACGGATAAAGAAACATAATAGAGAACCACGATACTTAAAATGTGTTTTATTTATACATACGAGTTTCCTATGAATTTTGATTTTCTGTATCTGTGTTGTCCAGAACAGTAGCCATTAGCCACATGTGGCTACTGAGCTTTTAAAAAGTGCTTAGAGCAAACTGAGATGTGCTATAAGTGTAAAATAAATATACACTGATTTCAAAGACTTTCTAAGGAAAAAACAATGTAAAATACCCCATTTTTAATCTTTTAATATTAAATACATGGTGAAATAATATTTTGAATATAGTAGGTTAAAGTAAATATGTTATTAAATACATTATTAAAATACATTATTAAAATTTTACTTTTATATTTTTAATGTGGCTATGAGGCATTTTTAAACTGTGTATATGGCTCTTATAATATTACTATTAGACAGTGCTTTTCTATACCCTTTAAGACATATTCAAATTATGTTTATCAGATAAGATAAAAAAAATTTACAGTACAGAACCTATGTTTACAGCAGCTACTTTAGATTTAAATAATTTCAAAAATGAAGTTTACTGGAGAAGCATTAGTAATCTTAACATCTCTGGACACTTCTGAAATATTCTCTTACAATTTAAAGAATTTTAGTTAAAATCATATCATATAGCACATTATGGCTACGGACTTTGGTAACAGTGGGATACTTGATAACTGGTTTCTTATTATATCACAAATGATTCAGAATAGACCCATCTTATTTCAAAATCCACTCTGTAACTAAATCTGGTGTAATGAAACTTTTGTGCAAATCCAGATATTTACTACTAGATTTATTTAAAGATATTCTATTAGTGACTCTTACACTACTCAATTTATCACCACTAAAAAAACAAACACACCAGCAAGGGAAAATAATTATAGGAAGGAGTATCTTAAAGTATCCAAAATATCTCATTCAGTCTTAAATCAAGGATTTGTCTACAACTATTCTTATCTAAATCAACTGGAATTGGCAAAAAATTTTGAGCACTAATTCAACAACTCTAAATAGTATAAAGATGATTCATTGTATATAAAAGGATTCTCTTAAGTGAAGGAATAGAATGTCCCCAGCTTGAGTTAACACTAACATTATTAATAAACACATGCTCAAATCAAAAGGGAGATGTATTTGAATAAAAAGTGTACATGTCAGGAAGAGAAAAAAAGGCAAAATAATGACAACAGGAAATATAAATTCATTTAAAGATGACAAGCTTCCAGAAGATGAAGACTAATTCATTTTACATGTTTGCTAAATACACTTAAAGAGAAATTAGTAATATTGGTGCAATGAATATAAACTACACCTTTAAAAATTCTCAAATTGAAATTCAATCAAACTGAAATTTTAAAATACCAATGCATTTTACAAAACATATATAGAATAGTCAAATAACAATGATTAATGAAATTTTTTTTTAATTTAGAGTTTCAAGATTCGTCATATATGTAATATTGGGTCTTGACTTGCAGCTCACATATACATGATTACCTGAGCCTATTTTGCCAGTTCTTGATGAAAAATAAACCAACGAAATGAAAACAAAACAAACAAAAAAGCACCTCCTAACTTTATCAGTTTGGTTGCTGCTCAGGTACTATAAAGATATCCCCTGATACATGGAAAAAATACTTAATAAGAAGTTCTCGGTATCAACCCTGACTTCTTCCACTAACTTCTGTATAAAAACTGAGATGAGAGACACATAGATTTGTAAACACAGAAGATAGTATTATTCATTCTGTAATCCAAGCATCTAATGCAGGATCTGGCACATAGTTGGTGCTCAATTAATGTTGGATGGATGGGGAGGGGAGAAGGATGAATAGGGATCTTTGTGACAGAAGGAATATAGAAACCACTGGGTAAAAAGTACCCCATGCAGTAGTAAAAAAAAACAATAGTGGCTGTCCATTTTTGGCAAGAGATAACACAAGCTCCCCAGAAAGAAGGGTCACAGTACAAAGAACTAACAAGGGATTTTTCAGATGGCAGAAAATGACTGACCCTGTTTTCTCTGATCAATGAAACGATAGATAAAGAAAGCAGTTTCTATGACATGTCCAAGGGCTCAATGGGCTCTTAACTAAACTCTTGGCTGGGAGGGGGGCAGGGCACAAACATTAAAAATGGGGGTCAATTATCCCCCGGAAGCAGTACTTAATGGAAGAAAACGGTAGTATAGTTCTTTGAAAAACATGGGGGGCGGGGGGAGCTATATTATATCATACAAGCCAATGCTAAAGTTGAACTTCATCATTTTCTTATAATTTGAATAATTGAAATTTCCATATAACAAGGGATATCCAACCACAGATCATAGCATGAAGAATTACAAAATAAATGGAAGCTTGATTTTAAAGGATAGGATTCCATGGTCTAGGAACAGCATGCTTTTCATTCCAAACACTTAAACCTTAAAATCCTGACCTCTCTATCCTGCTTAAATAGTAAAAGGATATCATGAAAGAAAAATATTTAAGTATTTTACACTACCTTTTTCTGTGCTCCCATTTATTTTAGGTAAGAAGTCATCAACTTGTATCCCTAGGATTAAGAGAGTGTGTCATTGCCTGATCAAAGAAAGTATTCCTTTAAAATTGGTCTCAAGTGTAGCCATGGCATTTTGTATTCCTCCTTAGATTGAGACTGTATAGAACACTTCAAATTTATTTTCACAAAAAGGGTTCAACTTGCCATTTTCTAACAAGTCAGATAAAAGGCTACAACTGCTTAGTAGCCTTCCACAGAACCTTAAAAGAAAAAGGATCCTGCTGTTTGTGTTTTTCTATTTAAATATCTCTAAGTAGAACATCTCAGCTGCATAAATTTCATTCACTTCAAGGACTAAACAATGGTGCCCACTGGTGGCAATCCAGCATATTTTTAAAGGAAATTTTCTGAAAGCGTGTAGATACTTTATACCTAATATTTAAAACATCCCTCTTAAGGAAAATAAGTAACTAATGTGAGGTAGTAAACATCAAAAGTTCAATGATAAAATTCAGCTTTAAATAAGAAATTTGATGACACCTACCTAAGCTGCTGCATTCTTTAAGAGTTTTCTCCTGAAGATGTTCTAACCGTACTGTAAATAAAAGTCCAAGAAAAAGGTATTTCACAGATTAAAAAAAAAAAAATCAAATCAAATCAATTTCTGGATTAGCTAATTTACCTTGTAAAGCTGTTAGCCTTTCATTGGTGAAGTCATTATCAGCTTGCAAAGCTTCTATTTTTGCCTGGAGCTCCTGTTCTTTTTCTTCCATTTCATCTATTTTATGTTGTAATTCTTTTTTCTCAGCTTGTCCCTTCTGTTGGATTTCTTCTTGTTTTCCCTCTGCCACCTATTGAGAAAGCAAAAGAAAATGCAGTTAGTTAATAAAACTTGAGCTTGTTTTAAGAGGCCCAAAGCAGGACTGCTTTTATTCACAAAAATTTCTAAGGAGAATATTCAATATTATAAAACATATTTATAAATGTCAAAATGATGTCAAAAATGACCTGCATTGGAGTCATGTCACCACATCACCTAGGACATAAAAACTTGCAGCAAGCAAACAGGCTCAATACACAGAGAGATAAGAGTCAAAATGAAAAGCTCCACATTTTTCAAGAGGGAAATAAGGTTTTCCCCTGATTACTACTGTTTCAATTACTATGCAAATGCTAAAATGTAACTTATTCTGAAATTTTAAGCAAAATTATGTTTAGCTAAAGCAATTATGATTACAAGCACTTTTCAAAACGACCTCCTTTTAACAAGACCAATCTTTAAAACTGTTATAGGTTAACCAACCACACAGAGGGGAGGTATGCTCTGGTCTTTTCTAACAAAAGTTTATCTTCTAGCCACTCAATCCATGGTTTGAATTATATAAAGATGGGTCTTCACAAACTCAGTTATAACATTTTATTGGGGCTTTTTTGCTAAGGAAGATTCGCCCGGAGCTAACATCCATTACCAATCCTCCTCTTTTTTTTTGGCTTGAGGAAGACCAGCCCTGAGCCAACATCTGTGCCAATCTTCCTCTATTTTGTATATGGGACACCTCCAGGGCATGGCTAGTGACTGGAGTAGGTCCACACCCAGGATCAGAACCTGCGAACCCAGGCCACCAGAAGCAGAGCCAAGGAACTTTAACCATTCAGCCATAGGGCTGGGCCCTCAGTTATAACATTTTAAAGGACAAACTTGAGTTACCTATGGTCTGGTGCCATCCTTATCTTAAATGTCCTATAGCTATATGGCGCTGCAGCTGAAGAGGAGTCAATAGCATCCCCGGAGGCTACAAGGGTTTAAGAAGATCACTTCAAGGTTCCCTCTGGGCTTGTTCTAGCACTAACATATCTGGGCCCTGCTTTTGGGACAGTCTAAAGATAAGCAGATGCAAGTTCAAAAAAATTCTGAATATCCTGGGTTTTGCTGA
The DNA here is from genome assembly GCF_021613505.1 of Equus quagga. Lineage (NCBI taxonomy): Eukaryota > Metazoa > Chordata > Mammalia > Perissodactyla > Equidae > Equus > Equus quagga. Next base: position 129,433,754 of record NC_060267.1, read on the forward strand.
TTATCAACTACTTCCTGTTATATATTAAAAGATGCCTATTGTGAAGTACTGACTATTTATTTCCATCCAGAGGAAATATGCCAACTTCTAAGACTTTCAATTATCTGTGGCAATGGGGTCTGAGCTAAACGACCTGATTTTTACTACAAATTTCAACCATTAGCAAATTTTATATCAACAACTATTCAGCAATACCTAAAATTTTAAGTTACCCAGTGTGTTAGGGACAATTAATAACATACTTTTATGTTTATGTTAACATTAACATGTTGAGTAAACACATACCTTTAATTTATCAGATAAATCTTTAATTTCATTAACTGCTCCATTATATTTATTGGCTAATTCTCTTAATTCTTCCTGAGTCCGTTCATTCATTTCTTTCAGGTGGGTACATTCATCTTCAGTATTACTCAGACTTCGCTGTAATTCAAATTTACAGGCAATTTAGAATAAATGCACATTCTAAATCCAATTTATAACAAGTGTAACTCTATGGGCTGTTCTAAATCAACATCTGCCCTGGATTTTATATAAGGCTAAGTTAAATAACACAAGGATTTCAATTTACTTCAGGTACCAGCCAAGACAGAAAATAAGACTAAGAATTTGGGGAGGGGTTTGGGAGGGAGGAGAAAAAAAGACACCAGGTAGGGAGGAGATGATACTACCTTTACATAATTATACTTTTATGACCATTAGCCTTGAAAATATTTTAAGCCTACTGATTGTTGAAAGCAAGTTTAATAACATGCACAATTAATTTAATAAGAAAATTAGGAGACAGCTAGCGACTTTCTTTCCTTGCATGTCCAATTACGACATGACAGTGAGTCAGTCACTCTGGCATGAGGCTGTTACAGAAGCTATCCCTACACTAAAGTATGCTTACCATTCAGTTTACAATGGGCACTTTACTAAATCCAGTAACAGATAAATTCTGTGGTAATTTTGCAGTGGTTCACAGGAATGAGTTGTATTATCAATTAGCTTGTCTATTGCTTTGAAATAGACAAAGCAATGAGAATCACATTTTGATTGTTCCTAAAAGACTCAGAAAGGACCACAGAGATAATTTCCCCTTTGAACCTCCAAAGTTAAGATAGTTTTCCTCTCTGGAGGATGGGTAAAATAATAACAGTGGTATAGGCTCTCCAACTTACACAGACTATCGTCAACTGGAAGAAAAGCAAAACAACGTGACAAGAGATCAATACCCTGGCACACGGTCCACTGAGTGGAGGCTGAATCCTAAACAGACTGCAAATATTAAGATTCCCTGATTAGGCCTCTATTTCCTCAATCACTGACTACAGATCATAAGCACCAGAGCTCACATGGTTATGTTGAGAATTCCTGACAATGAAAACAGCACACTGCTCCTTCCCAACTGATAAACAGGAAATCTTTCCTGGCTACATAACACTACTCAAATTTAAAATGTTCTGAAATGTAAGCAATTTTAGTAGAATTTTAAAATCATGCTACTATTTAGTATTTGTTAAATTGAAATTACCTCAACTTCTGAAAGTTTTCTAACCACATCAATTTTCTCCTGAAGAACCCGCCTCAGGGACTCTTTGGCTGTCGTCTCATAGTTGTGTTTATCCTCCTGTAATGCTATAAGTTCCTTCCGTAAACTATCATCCGTTTGATTCTAGGATTAAAAGATATTTATAATTACAGCCAAGTTATTTTTTTTAAAGTATTTACCATTTGAAAAAAAACACACTATGATGCTCCTTGAATTCTATATTAAAGTACTTTCAAACACAAATGATGTAGGCCTTGTTTTAATTGAAGCTGTATTTAAAAGTTGCATTAATAAATTATGTTTCACAAATATATTAATACACACTTTCAATGGAGAAAAAAATTCCAAGGAAATTGAGAATTTCTCCTAAATATACAAAATGAATGAACTCTTCTACTTGTCATATTCTCTGCAAGCCATACAATTTACACTTGTGGGCAAAAATAATCTCTTACCTTCAAAGGGGCCAAGCATTTTAAAACAATGGTTAAAACAAAAGGAATAAAAGTACCCTGGGGAAAAAGCTGATTCCAGGTCTGAGGAAGGAAATGTACAAGATGAATCTGGAATATCTTGTCCGATATAACAGCAGGAAGCTATCAAAGTCTGCTAGGGTTCTAGCAGGATTCAGGTGCCAACCTGAAGAAGTTCTCATGGACCAAAGATGGGATAATTTGACTATCAATAAGAAAAACACATGGAATAGGATGAAACACAAGAAATATATTTAAATTTAAGTTGGGGAGAAAAACCACTTCATAGTCATTCTTTGGTGGATGAGAAGAAACCAATTCATTATTTCCAAATCCAGTAAATAAAAGGAGAAAACCACTTATCCTGCTTTTCCTAAAGAAAATGTACCTCAGGGTAACAAAATGGTTTATGAGGGGAAGTTTCTCTCTATAGTAGTCCAGTTAGTAAGTGAAAGGATGATGAAGTTACAATCACCATTTTTTTGCAACCTTTAATAAAATAATGGATCTAGGCAAGGATCATCAAAGACTGCTAATATCTCAAAAAGAAAGACAAGTAGACATTATGGTGCCTCGTGGTGAAAGTATACACTACTAGCCACGAAGAGCTGTTAACAAAAAAAAAAAGCTGAAGATAAATCTCTAGATCAAGCTACCAATTTATGGTGTGGGAGGGGGAGCTAGAAGAATGTTTAAATAACCCAGGTGGAGGGAAATTATTGATGACAAATGATACAGTACCTACAACAAATATCAATTGTGATGGAAAGAAGAGAGAGAGTTGTACATGGGTATTCACTATACAATTCTTTCTACTCACAAGTATGCTTGAAATTTCCCATAATGACGAAAGGTTTAAAAGAATGGTGAAAATGTAGTATAAATGTTTTAGCATGTACTCAAAATGGCAGTCAAAGACATAAAGCTCATAAAAAACTATGCATTTTTCTTTATGTACTTGAGATTAATACCTACTTTGGAGCATGCCTGCAATTGGTTTCCCATAACTTCTAACCGTGATAAGAGTCTATCTTCATCTATTAAAGCCTGTTGACGAAAAATTAAGTATAAATAAAATCCCAGGGTAATTAAAAAATACCATATTAAAAAGGTTGCTAATGCCAAACAAAAGATATCAAATCATAAAACTGAGCAATATCTACTGTAAAATGCTAAATTTTCAATATTTGTTCATTAGGAAATAATTTTGCCTTTGCTTGCCAAAAAATTTTAGTTTTAGTTTAAACAATATCTAAAAGATATTAAACTATGCTTAAATGCTTCTAGAATATAAAGGCAATTGGAATACCTGCCAACTGGTATCTGAAGCCTCTTGGGTGATGGCTAGTAGCCGCTGAAGCGTGGCTAACTTCTGTTCCAACATCTGTTCCCGGTGTAAGGCCTCCTAATATTATAAATCACAAAAGAGATTCTAATAAACTCAGCATGATTCCTTTGGAGAGTAATCAGTTTTTAGCACATTCTGAAAGTATTCTCATTTTACATCCCATTTAGTATCTTACTTTCAAACCTGAGAAATCTACTCTGTAAAATATATATGGGCGACATCATTTTAGTTTCATTTGTTGGGGCTGTTAGGGGTGCTGGCTGCAACTTCCCCTATAACAGAAAACAAATCATCTGTCTTTGTTTCCTTTGTATTCAGAATTCATTGAGAGTGAGTTAAAAAAAAAAACCCAAAACGTAGAGTAGAAGAATCCAACAAATGTTTTAACCCTGAATTTTACATATACATATGAAAAAATTTTTTTTAATTTATATATGTATCTCAGAACAAACATTCCAAACTAAGCCAAAACAATCTGATCAGTAGCAAAGATACCTCTTAATGGCTTAGCTGCACAGGAATGAAACCTAACAAAATGTTACGGATATAAATATGTATATTTAGAAAGAAACTGCTTCACTCTCACAGTCTATTGCATTTTCAGGGCCTCTGATTCTCTCGGGTGACTGCACACCACTTAGCAGCAATCAAATGTCCCCAAAATAAGTAAGAGTCCACCAGTGCTAGTTCAATGTAATTAAGGGGTCAACTATTTGGCAGCTCCAAAGGAATATTTTACAGAGAAAGACATTGATGAGCAAAGCCTTATCTCTAGGTCACTTGTTAATATTTGATAGCTGTTAACAGCATCTCCTTCACTGAAAGTCAAGGCGAAAATGCTCATACAGCATTTAGTTGTGGTTTTGGCACATCTCTAAATTTCACTTTTTTCTATTCCTGTCGTTATCCAAAGAAGAACACTTACTACCCTAATTCCTCTGAGCCACCTCAACTGAGAAGTGTATGCTTCAAACATAGTACTTGAGGTTTAAAGCATGCACTTATTGCTCTCCACATCCTTGATAATGACTACGAAAAATCTGGTTTAATTAGAGTTAGAGGTACTGTTTTTAAATATAACTCTAAATATATAGATTAAGGAATCTAATAAAAGCCATATCACCTCAGAACTCACATTAAAACACAGCTTACACTTAAAAGAGACTAGTTGCCAAATTTATTTTAAGCTTCTAAAACATTCGTACCATCCAGGAAATTACACTAGTGCTGCAAAAAGTTTTACTTAAAAACAAAACCACCAAAAAACTACTACTTCCACTAGATGGCATAATTTCACCTGTTTCAGTCAATTCCGTTTAGAGTTTTGTAACTCTACGAACCACATCCTAATAGAAACTTAATACTTCCAAGAATGGGCTTTCAGTTCTAAGGCATAAACTGCATCTATCCCAGTTTTTATTCAAAAGGTTTACCACTTACATTAGAACTTTAGCAATTCAAAAAGATGTATACGGAAAAGACAGTGCAGCATAATTTTCTCTCAAAGAATTAGAAAAAGAGTGAAAGATTATGCCTTACTAAAAATATTCAGAACTGACAAGAAAGTTGGAAAGAGGACTGGAGTGAGTAAGGATGTTAAGATTCACAGTCCATGATGACTAGTAACAATAGCTTTAGGAAATCCTTTTACCTATATGAGCCCCATATTTCGTATATGAAAAATGAAGGTTAGACCAGATTAATCTCAAAATTTTCTTTCACCTCTAAAAATAAGAGAGATGTAGGTCAACTAATGTGCCTTCCTACTGCATGGTAAATAACTACTAATATTTATGGGATACATTCTATGTGCCAGACATTGTTGTAAGTGCTTTATATATATTAATTCATTTATTCTTAATTCTGCAAGGTAAGTGCTATTATTATATCCATATCACAGATGAGATAAATGAGGCACAAAAAGGTTAAAGAACTTTCCCAACAGGTCAAAAGTTAAACCCACAGATCAAGTCCATGGAATTCTGGCTAGAGTCTATGCTTTTAACTATTCCACTAAACTGCAAGTGTGTAAAACTGCTTATCTATGCACCATTACATTTATGCCCAGTGGAAGATCTGATTAATACATTGATGGTTTTCAGTTTATTTTCACAACGTGTACATTCTTAACTGAGGTAGAAATGCTCTTAGTGACTGACTCCTATAAAAGAATGTAGAGACTCAGGATCACTGGTTTGGTCCTATAATTTTAAACAAAAGGAAACTGAAGACCCACCCAAAGTCACAGAACTAATTGAGTAGCAGAGCCAAGATAAAAGCCTCAATGTCTAAACTCCTGATCCAGAGTTTTCCTTAACCACGAGAATCATAATCCAGTGCAAATCTACCAAAACCAGGAAAAAAAAATAACATGTTTCCTTTTTAGAGATTTGTATGGCTCTTTAAATATGGTGTTAACTTCCTGCGGAACCCATTCCAAGCATCTGCCCTATCAAGCAATCTTTCCATAGATCCAGCAGAATAGCATAGTGGTTAAGAACATAGACTCTAAGATCTAACTGTCTGGGTTCAAATCCCAGCTCTACCACATACTAGGTCTGTGATATTGTGTAAATGATTTAACCATCCTGTCCCTCAGTTCCTCCACCTGTAAAAATGGGAATAAGAAATGTACCTTATAGAATTGTTGTGAGGATTAAGTAAATTAATATAGGGAAAGTACTAGACTAGAGTCTGGCATATATTGAATGCTATATAATTGTTTGCTATTAATATCAAATTAAGCAACCAAAATCTCTCCAGGTTTAATTTTACTTAAAAGTCATCTACAGATAAAGAACTATTTTGGAACTTTTTCATATTTGAAGAAAAATATTCCTCTTGTACAGAATCTTATCTTCTTTAGACTTAACAATCCTGATTCTTTTTATCTTTTCTTCATAAGATCTATTTTTGATTCTTTTTTTACTTCAAAAAGATGTTTCTTTTGTACTTGTATCCAACCAATATTTCTTTAGCCAATATCTGTGAACTAGCAAAATCAAATCTAAGTTGTTTAATTCTGCTTTTAAAGACTAAGAAGTCTCAAGATTTACTTTTACCTGTAGATACTGAGAAAGCTGGAATAGTTCCTGAGAGTACATACTTGGAGTGTTAGCAGCAACCTAGAAACAAAATCACATAGCGTCAATAGTCACACAAAATATTTATATTAGACATTAAAACCAAACCAAGTCCTTGAAATGCCTATTTACTGAAATACGCAAAATAAAAATTATTTTTCAAATTAACCAGTGCCTTTAGTCTTCAAAATATTTCTGTACCATGTCTAGAATTTGTAAATGGCATTATATTATGCTGACCAGTTTGAGATTTATAAGCAGGGTGGTGGAATAAGTGCTACTCACGAAAACATTCCTTGATAAACCAAATCACAAATTTACAGCACAAAGGCAACACAGTCGTTTCTTAATCCAGAAATAATACCTCCTAATCAATAGATCTACATTTTTCTCCTTTAAAATTCATTATTAAATAGTAATACGTCAACAAGTCACAATTTATTTAGAAGTAGCCATCTTCAAAATGATTTGTATATAGGGGTGTGGGGGAGGCAGGACACGAAACAAAACTTTGTCCAATGGCCAGAGGCAATGAAAATAGTTTCGTCTTTTTTTTTTTTAAACTATAGGTAGGTTTTAAGAAGAAAAAGATAGGAATAACGTCGTTTAAACATTATAAATCACTGTCAAAAATGCTTAGAACTCAAGAGTATTAGAAGAAATACCTTCTTATAAGGGGTATCTCCCAGGTGTGGAATAGAGAACCACAGCATTATTCCAAAAAAAAAAATAAAAGAAGGGCACTAGTAGGTTGCTGTAACATTTACTCACATTCCCAACACTGCCAAGCCTTATGCATTAACTTGTTAATGACAGTAATAGCATCATTCCTTATTAAGCTCAGAAAGTACATTTTTATTAATATGCCAACTAGAAGACAGAGAGGTAGCATTATTTTCAAAGTTAGTCCTAAATCAGGAAGCCCATTATTTACTTCTGAAATAATTCTTGGTATTGCTGAAATTGATGATTAACCATTTCTACTTCTAAAAAAAGAAATCTAACAGAACTTCAGTTTCAAGAAGGCTTTCATTCTTCATCCAAATGGGAAAAAAAGGGAAAATATTTTTCCCAATAGTTTAGTTAACTGAACTAAGAGAACTCAACATCCACATTAATGTGAAAAGATACAAAAGATGTATTTTCTTTTTTGCTATTTAGCAAAGATATCTACAGTTTAACACGCCATTTATTTCTGAACAAAAAATATTTTCTAACAAGTAATTATTGCAGAGTCCCTGACCCAAATCAAGTTAAAAAGGATCTTCGAGGACAATAAAAGAGCAATTTGTGTAAGCCCATATTTCTGTGTTATGTCCATGTGTAGGTATATGTTAAGTGAACTATTTGGGCAGAAAGCCTTAATAAATATTTCTAGACAGAACTGTATTCCAGAATAAAAAGTAGTAACTAACACTTCTCACTCTGGCTATGCACAAAACAAGTACTCCTGGTCTACACAGTCAGCCATTTACTTGCAAAGGCTTTTTCATAAGAAACAGCCGTCCTAAATTCTCCAGATATTGAAAATCAGAAGGCTACAGTAACTATGTAGTTATATGCACTCTAAATATACTGTTAGAAAAGAGAAATAAGTTTCGAGGTAAAGTATATTAAAAACAGAAACATTTTCCAAAGCAATATAGCTGAGTCAGTTTAGAAAAAGGAATCATTAGCAACTTACTTTGTCAACAGGACTTGGTAATGGAGCATGGATGACACTGAAAAGTAAAACTTAGAATTTTTATCTCATTTCCTGACAACAGAGGAAACAAGGGACAACAGTACCAATATATCCTCAACCCCAAAGTTGATATATAATTGCCTTCACATAATTAAGAGAATGTGAATTATTTTTCAATCCTTTATAAATGTATAGAATTCTTAGAAAACACAGTGATAAATACAAAGTCTAGCTTTGACACATAATATATTTCTAAAAACAAATTCAAAATCCAAAATCTATTAAATGTTCTTTGAGGATTCACTACTTAACAGGGGCTATGGTGAATTCCTTGGTTAAGTCTATATGAAAAAGAAGCATTCCTTAAAATATCCATTTTCAATTTTGGAATGTATAAATTAAATTCTTTTAAAATTTAAATATTCCTATACAGAAAGTCTTAACAAGCAAAGTTCTACCGGAATGAAGGCTACAATTTGGAAACTTGCTCTAGTGGAGGACAACTTTAGCTAATCAAAACAGTATCCTCTCTACCCAGCCACCTCACACACTAATGACTGAAAGCTTAGATGTAGTATGAAACTAAACTCAGTACGTCAGTTTAAAACTTAATTAGTAGACAGCACTAATTGGTACTAAATGCCTTTTGGGCCTTAAAAAGTACTACTGACAGAGAGGCAGTATGTGTAGCAGTTAAGCACACAGGCTCAGAAGCTATACTGACTGGGTCCAAATTCTGGCTCTACTTCCAGATATGCAATCTCATGCAAGTAACTTAATCACTATAGGTCTCAGCTTCCTTGTCCATAAAATGAGGATAATCATAAAACCAACCCCCATAGGATTACTCTGAGTATTGAACATGTTAATATAAATAAAGAGCTTAACATAGTACCTAGGACACAGTAGCACTTGATCACTACTACCATTTCCAAGAGAACAGAGCAGTTAAGGAAGCCAGGCTCTCTATCTCACAATGCCCTGTAAGATACTGTACGTGGGCTGCATTGGGGATGAGTAGCAGGAACACAGAGTAAGGCTGCCACCCAAGTCACCGACCAGATGCTAATCACTCCATACCCTGGAGGCCATTCATGGTCAGCTTGAAGGCTGACTGGGAAAAGTTCCAGATTCAATGGGTTAATCATGTATAAGCTGCAGAGAAAGTCATCTTGCAGGACTTAAAAATAGGAATGACAATTCTGGTCCTACTGAAATAACTGCAAACATCCTAAGAACTGTTTCAACTCAATTATCACAAATACACTAAAATGTTGAATAAAATCAATATTAAATACCAGCAGCCACCTCCCTTATGAGCACCCATAATAACATGCACAGACTCCTACTGAGACCATAAAACTCTTTACGTACTCTACATCTTTGATTTCACATCTGTGTTCTCAGGCACTGTGATCAATTCACCTCTGCATCCCCAAAACCTACTGCAAGGCCCTAAAAAAGCTAGTGCCTTATGAGGGTTTAAAAAATTATAAACAACTTTAGATTTTTTTCTCTACCTCATAAAAATGAAATAGACATCTTAAAACAAGTTTCTTTTTCTTGACTATACAAGGAATATATATTGATTATGGGAAATATATAAAGTAAAGCATGAGGAAATAAATAAAAATTACCCAATGCTAGCACCCAGAGATAAGCATTTTGGATATAAATTTTCTGTTCTCATGAAAATCAGACTAAACTTGCAGCAAAACATTTCATAAGTGATACATACTTGTATTTTACAAAAAATATCTTGGATATAGGTGTATTTTGTTTGAATTATGTAAAAAGTTCATATTGAATAAGGGAATGTAGAAAAGGAAAACCATTATTTAGTGCTAGGGTAGTGGGATTACAGGCAAGTTCTCTCTGTTTCTTATTATTTGAAAATTATTTGTGCAATATAATAAAAATCAAGGCAGAAAAAGAATCAGCTCTTCAAGGACTACCTACTGAAGACCTTAAAAGCATTAAAAGCTATATATACAATGTACCTTAAACTCTAAGCATTCTGGCATAAGCAAAAGCATCTTGATTGCTAAAATATATTAAATTACAATAACAGAAACAGCTAATGTTCATCACATGCTTATTACATGCCAGGTACTACATTATGCTCTTTATGTGCACAATCTTGTTTAATCCTCATAAAATTTCTGCTCAATAGGTACTATTATTATCTTCATTTTTCAAGTAAGAAAAGGGAGGCCTAATCAAGTCACAGAATAGGTGGAGTCAGGCTTTGAACTGGACTATCCACCTCTAAAGACCCTTTGACCTTCCTCCACCTCTAGAGAACTGCCTGTTCAAAATTTATCTTCTCTTGAAAGTCAGCCAGATTATGTACCATGAAACTGGAAGCAAAATTTTAAATGATGCTAATATTTAACCACATAAGAAAAACCAAACAGAGCCAGCCCTGATAGCCTCATGGTTAAAGTTCGGCATGTTCCACTTTAGGGGCCAGGTTTGGTTCCCAGACGTGGAACCACATCACTTGTCTATCAGTAGCCATGCTGTGGCAGTGGCTCACATAGAAGAACCAGAAGAACTTACAGCTGTACATCATAACTATGTACTGAGGCTTGCGGGGATAAAAGGAAGAAAAAGAGGAAGATTGGCAACAGATGTTGGCTTAGGGCAAATCTTCCTCTGCAAAAAAAGAAAAAAGAAAAGCCAAACAATGAGAAGGAAACAGAGGCAAAGATCAAAAACGCTGGGAAAGAGACAGGAACAAAAGTCACTAAAATAGACTGTCAAAAAATTCACATGCCCTACTAGATTGAAACTGAGAACAGAGATGACCCTTTATGTAATTGCTCAAAGTTCTTGACTCCATGAAAGAAAAATTTCATTATCAAATACAACATCAAGGTCTTTAAGAAGCCATATGTCAATAGTTGATTAATAGTTACTCATTTTTAAAACCTTAACTCTCAACTCATAAAACCTGAGTCATATTAAAGTTCCCCAAATTAATGTTATTTTTAATAATTAAACTATAATTTAGAATGAGAAACATTAACAGCTTAAATTTAAAATGTTTTAAAATTTCTGCTTTGTTTCAGATAGCCTTAAAGCTAAAAAAAAAAAATTGGTGGCTTCTAACTGAAGCATAGTATATAATAATTCTAATGAAAGCACAGACTATCATAGTAATAGGAAGGCCTTGTTCTGCTTTCTTTTTCCTTCTCTCTCTCCTACTCTCTACTCTACCTTGCCTTCATCTTACTGCTTCTCTCAGCCTCCCACCCTCAGATCTTCGTCTCTGCTTTTGAAAGAGAAAATATTATGTTGGGTATAAAAACAAGCTTCTAGCATATTCAAGGTTTTCTCCCCAAATAAAAAAAATGCTGAAGTTTAAAGATTGTTTAGCTCTCTCAATACTTCATAATGACAATCTGTGAAAAGCACAAGATCAAATTGTACTTATGCTTACGTTTTGACATTTACATTTTATTAGTATTGTTTTCAAGTGTGTCCTCCTCTAAGTGATCTTTCCACTGCTTCTTTAAAAAAAAAAATTACAATGCTCTAAAATCCCTCCGAAAACTCCCACTAAAATAGGCTACTAATGATAACAACTTCCTCAAGGTCCTATAGGATTGTGACACTGGCATTAACTTCAGACACAATCATAGTCTAAGAAGTCCTATATTAAATGCAGATCAAAATGAATACAGTTATCACTTACCAATAACTTACATACCACAAATATTTTGAAAAACAACTAATTATCCATCAAAACATAACATAAAATTAAATTTGGAAACAAAATAACCTGCCTCCTTATATATTATTATTTACTAGAATTGCAACTAATGTGAAAAGCAATTAAATTGAAATGTATTATGTTCCAAAAGTACTACATCAATTTCCTAACATTATTAGAATAATCTCGAAGCATTAACAGTACACCATCATCTAGAATATTATTAACCAAAGTAATTAATACAAAAACTTCATAGCACCAAATTATACTCACTCTGAACGGAGCCGGGCTTCCATACCATCTGGTAGAAAAAGTTTTATTGTGGAAACAATACACCCATGGGTAACTGGTTAAAACAAACAAATAAGATAGATAAAATAATTGTTTAAAAATATAAACCTTTGATATAAGCAGTACACTCTGTGACACTGATCTTATAAGGATCTTTTTGAATACCATGTCTTCTTGGACAAGGGAAACAAAGAAAAAATAAACAGGTGAGACTTCATCAGACTAAAGAGCTTCTGCAAGGTAAAGGAAACCAGGATCAAAACAAAAAGACAATCGACCAACTGGGAGAAAATATTCGCAAATCATATATCCGACAAGGGGTTAATCTTCATAATATATAAAGAACTCACACAACTGAACAACAAAAAACAAACAACTTGATCAAAAAACGGACAGAGTATGGGGCTGGCCCAGTGGCACAGCGGTTAAGTTCACACACTCCACTTCGGTGGCCTAGGGTTAACCAGTTTGGATCCTGGGTGCAGACCAACACACCACTTGTCAACCCGTGCTGTGGTAGGCATCCCACATATAAAGCAAAGGAAGATGGGCAAGGATGTTAGCTGAGGGCCAGTCTTCCTCAGCAAAAAAAGAGGATTGGTGGCAGATGTTAGCTCAGGGCTAATCTTCCTCAAAAAAGAAAGGGCAAAGAATATGAGCAGACATTTCTGCAAAGAATATACACACATGGCCAATAGGCACGTGAAAATATGTTCAACATCACCAATCATTAGAGAAATGCATATCAAAACCATACTAAGATATCACCTTACACTGGTTAAAATGGCTATAATCACCAAGACAAAAAATAACAAATGTTGGAGAGGACATGGAGAAAAGGGAACCCTCATACAATTTATGAGGTATGAACACTCGTACCTCATACACTGCTGGTGGGAATGCAAACTGGTGTAGCCACTATGGAAAACAGTATGGAGATTTCTCAAAAAAACTAAAAATAGAAATACCATATGACACAGCTATCCCACTACTGGGTATCTAGCCAAACAACTTGAAATCAACAATTCAAAGTGACGTAAGCACCTCTATGTTCATTGCAGCATTATTCAGTTATTATACAATGGAATACTATTCAGTCATAAAAAAAGACAAAATCATCCCATTCGCAATGACATGGATGGACCTGGAGGGTATTATGCAAAATAAGCCAAACAGAGATAGACAAACACCATATGATTTCACTCATATGTGGAAGATAAACACACGGAAAAAGAGGTTCAGTGGTTACTAGGGAGAAGGGGCATGGGGGGTATGCACAAAGGGTGAAGGGGAGCACTTATATGGTGATGGCCAAACAATAACGTACAACTGAAATTTCACAATGTTGTAAACTATTATGAACTCAATAAAAAAATTCAAAAAGAAAAAAAAATTCATTTATGTTTTCTAAGAATGTTAGCTCCAAAAGTAATCTTGGAAATCATGTGATTCAATTTCCTTATTTTCTAAAAGGAGAAACTAAGACCTGGAAAGGGGGAGAGATTTTGCTGAGGCCACCACTGAACTGACATGACCAGAAGCCAATGTTTTGCTCCACAGAGATTGTTTTCATTAGGTCTCTGAAGCCAAGATGACTGATGTTTGCATTTCCCGTATCACCAAAATGCCTAGTCTTAAAGTACACAAAATCTTATCGGAATTAACTTCCCCTTTTTTGGTTGTTTTATTTTCTTTTACAATTTTGTGACTACAAAAAGCTGAAAACAGAGGTGGGAAATAAAATATAACTTTCAAAAAGAATATAAACCTTTGTACCTCTCATATCTAAACATGTATTTCATTCCTATATGTAATAACTTGTGGAAAAGAAAATAAATCTGGTAGTTTAACGACAACATTCATTTCCCTGGAGAAACTCATCCCTATCCATAATGAATCGCAATTGCAAGGCAGAATTACAGACAGAATTGTTTCAAGTGTCCTAACCTCCAATGCTTTAATAACAGTCAATAAAAGGTCAGCTGAATATATGGGAAAAAAATTGAGGAAGGAAATGCACTTTCTCCCCTATCTGCCAGCATCAAGCCTAACTCCAACTATTCCCCAGTTTAAAACTTAGCCCTTATTCCTGATTCTCCAACCTACAACTCCTAATGGCACCTCACAAAACTCTGAAGTTCTGCATAATACAGCTTGGAATATGCCATTCAATTTCCTATTTTATGGGTGTCCAAGACCTTGGACAAGTGAAACTGCTTCTACAACTCTCTGCTAGTAGCATCTCAGCTGTTTGCTAGAACTCAAGTCTGAGGTTTCCAGTGTGGTATCTAAAATTTTGGTTTTGTTTTCTTGGTGGTTGTTTCTTCCTCCACTCCCAAACATCTTTACATAATGTCACAGCAGTCACTCTGTAGGCAACTTCTTACTGTTGCTTCTTACTTCCTCCTTTTCCTTCTAAAGATTTCAGGAGACAACACTTTATGTGCGGATTTTATAGAAAAAGAATATTTTTGCTGGTTTAAAGGTTGATAGTTTTTCAATTTCTCTGTTCTTCAGATATTATGTCTTTCAGGGTTCAAAGAGTTCATTTATTTAGTTTATCAAACTCTAATTAAAAGCTAATGCAGAGTGAGGAAAATATACTATACCATGACTAGAGGAACGGTGGTTATCTGACTGTATACATTTGTCAAAACTCACTGAATTGTAAACGTGAAATTGGTGTTGTAAATAAATTATATCTCAAATAAAACTGATTTTTAAGAATAGAGCTAATGCATTTATATGAGGGTAACATTAAGTGATCAGGACCATGAATCATCAAGATGACATTTTAAACATGAAGTAATAATTACTCTCTCATTTGGAAATGCACATTAAACTTAAGAAAGTTAGCATAGTTTATTCAATATTAATTTTCACTAATTAATTTCTTATATGAAAAGTGCTAGTAGATCAAGAACCATCTATGGGACAGTCTTCTAAACTCTCTGCCTAACATAGCAGGTGCGGCCATGAACCACTGGGCTCCTTCCTTCCTTTCGGGCCTTATCCTCCATCCTGCTACCACAAATACCCTATACAAAACCAAGCTACCTGCATCTCCAAATACCTTACTTTACACAACCCCAGGCCTTTTACACAAGCTGTCCTCTCTGTCAGTGATATCCTTTATCCCCTTGCCTGCAGGACCAAATGCTTATCCTCCAGGCTCAGATTTTGTTCTTCCTTCACCAAAGCTCAGTATATGAGTTAGGTGTCCCCAGAGCCTCCTATCTCTACATCTTATAACACTAAGCACAAAGCATTGTGAATATTTATCACTTACACAACCGTTGTCTCACCAGTTAGATTCAACTCTTTGAGGGCAGCAAGGATTGGCTGCTTCTCACTTTTTAAACACTAGTACTTAGAGTTATCTAGTATAAAGAAGAAATTTAATAAATGCTTATTGAATGTGTCAAAGAACATGTCTGGTTAATACTTTACGGCCTCCCTTACTCGGGGGTAAAGATGTCTCTTACTTTGAGGACAGTAGGGTTTATCTCTACTTGCCAAGAACCACCTAACTTCCTCCTTTCCCTGGCAGAAGACAGGGAAGGACAGATTTATCCCAACTCTATGGTTCCCCCAGAGAGTTACTATAAACAGGTTACAATCAATACAGGAGCACAATACAAGAAGATCCAGCAATACTGACACAACCAATAGATTTAAATTTATAATAAAGTTGTTTTTTTAAAAAAAATAAGTGCAGCGAGTAACAGAAATAAAACTGCAGTGCCAGAGCTGACAACCTGTGATACATTACATCAGGATTTCTGTTGCTCAGATGTATCACCCCAAAGCCCGGAAAGTAGACTGATGCACAAATCTGTGAGATGAACCAAGGGCTAATACTGACTGGGCAATACAAGGTTGCTGTACTACTGAAGGCAGTAAAGACTGCGCCTTGACAAAGCTGACTATCTAGTCTAGCCAACTCTGCCTTTGAAGGGGGTCCTGTGACAACTAGATAATAGATGCATAGAAATGTTCTCTCTTTAATTTGCAATAGGTAAGTATTTAAAGCAACCTGATAAAAATGTTTTGTTCTAATATTTATATTAATCAACTCTACATAGCAGCATTTCCCAAAGTGGAGTGCTAGTAGGTATTAACAAAAGAGGATTTTGGAGTCAGAAGAGCTTGGAAAATACTTGGTTAAAAGAATTTTTACTTTTTTAAACCACAAGCTTTCTCAGAGCTTAATGGGTTTTTCATCCACTATAACAATCTAAAAGATGCATTTTCCAAACATATTTGAGGACTGAGCATTCCTGTCCTCCTTTTTAGGAGCACTTACACAGGAACTGGTATTATGGTATTAAATGCATGGTATATATGGTATTATGAAGAAAGACCTCAGAAAATATTGCTCTAAAATATTCTATGAAGTACTTTTAAAATAAATTTTGCTCTCAAAATTCACCCAGAAATATTACTATTACGGTATTTCCAAGATTCAAAGACAAAATTGATTGTAAAACACACAATTTAGAAGTTTCTTGGGCGGGGTAAGGAGGCCACAGAAACACTGCCAAATTAAATATACACATGCATTGTAAGCTAGATGTAAATTTCATAAATGTTAAAACATGAAAAACAAGTGTGTCTGAATCGAGGAAACAAGGCGTTTGTGGAAAAAAGTCTGAAATTACCTGCTGTAGTTATAAGACTTTATTAAAAATCAGAATTAAGACTACACAAGCTGACTGCCATTTGTGTGGTTTTTTCCTCTATGATCTTATACAGATTATTTAGCTTTTGAATTAACACATTTACTTTATGGTATGCAGTCAGACTTTTCTATTACCTCTTCACAAAAACATCACATAAAGAACCTGTGTTCACTTTGATTAGTTTACAAACTGTTCAGGCCCTGAGCTGGGAGACGGAAACTTCTGGGGTATGTTGTAGTCTGGTTCTATCTCTGTTCCTACCTCAAGCAGGAAGGTCAATACTAGTCTATACTTGAGTAGTTTGAAGGATCTCTTGAAATGACTGGCAGTAATAGGAAGTACAATGAGTAAGACCATAAAAGCCCAAGAAACAACCAAAACCTAATATTTGGTTTAAAAAACCAAAACCTAAATGAGAAGTGTTAACATTTCCAGACTGGGGAATTATCTGCTTAACTGCCTTTTGATTGCAATCTAAAATAAAAGAGTTACCAAACATCCATTCTTGAATTTTTTGCTTCATAAAGCTTCTGATTCAAAGACCTTTTTCTTTTAAGTTAGAAAAGAGGCAGGGAAAATTAGTTGAATAGACAATTACTCTTTCAATTCTAAAAAAATTTTTTTAATTGATATTCTTTCATACTGTCTTCATTTGTGACCTGGAGTTCAGTTATAAAAAACTTTCCCTCTTCAACTATTTGTTGATCTCAGGTATGATTCCTACAGGAAAGGTAGCATAAAAGCTTTACTCTTTCTCTTTATTTACTTGTTTTCAGAATAATACATGGGTTTCCTAAGTTCTTCCACAGGTGATCAAATTTTTCTTTTCTTTTTAGTATCATTTTAAGTTCACGGATTTAAACATATTTGATATATTTCAATCTACTGCTGTTGTTATTATTTGATGCTCAAACTGCCCCATCTTTGATCAGTTGGAACTCCACATTAATTCCTGAGTCCTTGTGACAGAACCCCAGCAGTCTTAGACAGCTTCATTGCTTTCTGGGATATGACAAAATCTTCTAGGCTCAATTTGTACATTTCCTCTCCTAGACTCAGAGGCTGCTATTTCTCCCAGGAATCTTGTTTCTACCTATCTATTTGGTGGGAGGAATCCTTTCCGTAGGTATATGAATTCATTTGCTACTTTATTTCTCTAGCATACTATTGAGTGATACTGCTCCTTGGCTTATTTTTCGATTCACCCATGAGGAGTGGTGGTTCTTTGGCTTTACCTGTTTATTCAATATTCACTGAGAACCTGGTGGCTACAAAGTAGTATGCTGGGAATGATGGGGAAAACCAACATTATGATGACTAGGTCTTTGTCCTTGAGGAGATTTCAATTTAGTTTGTAGAGAGAACAAATTAGAAATATCTAACATAACAACAAATAGAGAAAAAAATTCACAAATACTACAAAAGGTACAAAACACTACGGCAATCTGGAATGGACAAGAGCAGGGGAAGGATTTATGAAAAGGGGGGAAAAAAGAATAGGATTTCAAAAGCTGGAAATGGAAGGAGAGGCAAAGAGAACGGCGAGAGCAAAGAAACAGAAAAAGAGAAGGATGTGAGAGAGTGCGCAACTAAGGAGGGCAGCTGGAGGAGACTGGAGAGTGGTGGTAAAGAATACCTTTCAAGGCCCTATAGGTGCCAGGTCCCATACTAAGCACACTATACATATTGCCTACTTATGACAAACCATGTAGTTATTTTTATGTCCTATTTTACAGATGAGGCAAGTAAGGTCAAAGAGGCTAAAGTAACTTGCTAAAGGTCATACCTTTGGTAAGTGGCAGTGCTAGGATTCAAAAAAATCTTTTCTATATACCATCTAACCTCTAAATAATCTAGTTAAACAGCTTAGTATATATTAAGGGAATTAATGGGAAATAAAATCAAAAGGTTGAACTGAGTCCACATTTTTGAGGACCTCAAATGTACAATTAAGCATTTCAGACTTCATTCTGCAGTATGGCACAGCCACTTAAGGCTTCTAAAAGCAGGAGAATGACATAAATAAAACTGCAACAGAAGAATATTCTGGAAGCAATGAATTGGCAGAGTATGGTGGCCAGAGTAGGGTGCTACAGTAGCAAGAAGAAAAACAAGTAGTAGCAGGGAAAAGAGGCAAACGGTCTAGATGACACAACTGCTAGAGATAAGGAAGAGACAGGATTCAGAAAAACACCAAGATTCTAGCTAGAGTATTTGGGAGAATGATGGAGCAATAAAAGAAATTGGGAAGTCAGTAGAATGTTCTAATTTGAAGGCGAAATTAAGCTTTATACAGAGTAATCATAGGGCAACAGTAGGATATTCAAAAGGAACCAACTAACAAGCATCTGGAAATACAGGTAAAGAGCCAGCAAGAATGGATTCACAGCAGACAAGGTGAGAAGGGAAACTTGGGACTTGAGGATAAGGGAAAGCAAATAAAACAGCTGCTGCCAGGAACTTAACTGAGTAGGGTTCTTAAACCTAGCTGTCCAAAAGAACAACCCGAGGCTTTTTAAAAATAGGCATGTCCAGTCTCCACACCTAGCAATTCTCCTTCTTAGGGCTGAACGATACGATCCAGGCATCTATAGTTTTACAAAGCTCTGCAGGTAACTCTGGTGCACATCCTGGGTTGACAATCCATGTTTTTAATGAAGAAAAGAGATTGCAGGGCTGCCCCACGGCCAAGTGGTTAGGTTCACGTACTCCACTTCAGTGGCCCAGGGTTTCACTGGTTTAGATCCTGGGCACGGACATGGCACCACTCATCAGGCCATGCTGAGGCAGAATCCCACATAGCACAACCAGAAGGACCTACAACTAGAATATACAACTATGTACTCGGGGCCTTTGGGGAGAAGAAGAAGAAAGAAAAAAAAAAGAAGAAGACTGGCAACAGATGCTGGCTCAGGTGCCAATCTTTAAAAAAAAATTTAAAAAGAACATTGCCATGCCATCTGAAAAATTCTCTCAGTCAACCTAGCAAATTTGGCGTAGTCTGCGCTGAATCAGCTTTGTGATTTTCCCTAACAGCTAGAAAGTGGAAGTGTGTAAAGCTATAGTGAAAGTAACCAAGAGCAAGGAATGAGTGAGGACAGCACAGCCAAAAGTCAAGTAGTCGTCTAGGAATCGGCGACAGTACCTTTGAAATGGCCAGTGATGGGTTCCAAAGGACAGACAGGTAAAGGAGCCTGGGGTTGAAGCTACTGAGAAAGAGGAGCAAACTTAACGGCAAAAAAAGATAGTACAAATGATTGCCAAGGGTTTTAGTAATAACAACAGTACCTGGCCCTGAGATGAGCACTTTATATACACGCTTTCAAAGTTCATGCTGAACATTGTGCTACAATGTAAACACTGAAGATTGTACTACAAACCTTGAGGTAGGCAGTAGTATCATGCGTCCTATTTTACAAGATGAGGCAATTAAAGATTAGACAGGTTAACGAGAGGTCACTGAGTCACAGCAGAATAAAAAGGGTAGCGGGAAAAAGAAGGTTGCCAATTTCCAAACCTCATATTAAGGCTCCAGATTAGGAGGCAGGTTGTCAAAATCTTAGTTGAGATAAGTTGGTAGAAAGAACTTTTATAAAATGGTGGATGAAGATTCATGCGACATCTCAAAATTTATTCAACCAACATGTGCCATGTTAAGTGTGGAGATTCTACCACGAAGACAGAAACATTGCCTGCTCTTGTACAGCTTATAGTTTAGTGAGGGAGGCAAACACATAAAGGGGAGTACAGTGTGCAAGGGGGACATGGTAGGGCACCTCATCTGGCCTAGAAAGGTTTCTAGGTGAAGGAAAAAGCATGTGAAAGAGCTTGAAAGCCAGAAAAGGCAAGGTCTATTGTGGGGAGTAAAAGTAACTCAGCACAGTTTGAGCATAAAGCGAAAGGAAGATCCCATTGATCTTGCTCATAATAGGTCCTTTGTTCATAGGGGCTTAACCTAGGAAGAGATATTGGGGAATTGGACCTGGGCTGATGAGCTGATTGGAGTTATATGCAAAGTTTATAGAACTAACTTGCTCCAAGCTTTGCAACAGAGGGTTACTGTAATGTTGTGTGACCCAGGAAATTCATGCCCTGTCTGAGCAGTTTGTGGGTTCGGGAACAGAGGAGTGGGCAACAGTTGGGTTGCTAAGGCCTTTGTTGCAGGAGGATCTGATAGACTGTCTTTCTCTCTTCCTCCCTTCCTTTTTTTTTTTTTTAATCTATTAGAATGTCACTTTGTTTACAGTGATATTTTGTATCTCTACAGCAGGTTAGTTGTACAGTGCTGACCAGTGAGTTTTCTCCCCGGAGCCATACTATGTGGAAAGCCAAACATCAAAATCAGTTTGTTTTTGGAGAGCTTGGATTGGAAGAGACACTAATATGAACTGATATGTTCAATAACATCAAGCTCATATCACCTTTTTAACAAAATCCCGATTTTATACACACACATACACATGAAAATCTTTATATGTTATATATTTTTTTTTGGAATTTCCTTTTACACATACCTGATTTTGCATAAATACATAAATGTTATACATACTGGCGTGTTTCTACTGCAGTTTCGTTAGCCCTGCCCTTTTTAATTCGGCTCCCTTTTCTCCTTTACTCTTCCCTTCTACCCACACTCCAGGATGACTCACGTTCATGACCGAGAATGCATTCTTTCACTTTTTTCCCTCATGTTCATATAATCCTATACAAACACATACATATATATACATTTATAGGAACTGGTGAGACTTTTTACAAATTATGAAATTATTAAAAGTAATTCTTTCTTTACTCAACAATATATCTCATAGAAATCCCTGTAATTCATATAATCCTAATTTATTCTTTTTAATAGCTGCATATTGGGAAATTTTTAAATTATGCTTCCACTGTTTTTTGTACTATACAAACTGATACAAAAAAAAAATCCTTTCATAGATCCTCACAAACTATATTTATCATTCCAAGTGTCTAACTTTATATCTTTACTATAAATGTATTCAAAAGCACTGTATAGCATTGTTTGCGTGAATTCATGCTTTATGTAAATAGTATTATATCACACACATCCTTCTGCAATTTTCTTAAGATACTGTTCGAGTTTTATCCTTATTGATACATGCAAATTTAGTTGAGACATTTTTATATCTGTAAAGTATTTTTGCTATTTTTATTCTATTTTAATTAGAATTTTTATTTTAGTTTTTCTTTTCATTCTATTTATCTAGAATTCTTATTGGGAATAACTCCTGAACTTGATCAAACGTCTTTGCAATATCTATTGGTTATACAGTTAAATGTTTTTCAGTTTTAGTTTATTGATAGAGTTCTCCAATATTGAATGATCTTTGCACTCCTAGAATAAATTCTACTCTGTTATTTTAGCTTCATTTCTGAATTGAATTTACTAACATCTTAGAATTTCTCATCTATTGTCACAGTAAAACTAGTTACAGTTTTCTTTTTTGTATTCTATCTTTATCAGAATTTTGCATTAATGATAGGCTGCTGACTTCTTTAAAGGATTCTGAGAGCTTTCCACCTTTATATATGTTTGGATTATTTAAATAACATTGGATTTATCTGTTTTCTAAAATAAGATCAAATCAGCTATGAATGCTTCTGTTTCTGGTCAATCTTTAATAACTTTTTAGTCTCTTTTAAGGAAATCGATTTACTCAAGTTTTCCATATCTTGTAATAACTTTGCTAGGAAAACATCAATTTACTATAGTTTTTTTTTTCTCTCTCTCTGTCAGAGGTTAGCACGTAATATAGTCTCTTAGAATTCCTTTAGTATGTCCTGTATCTGTGTTTACATCTCCTTTCTCATGCCTTACCTTGCATATTTTCGCTAGTATTTTTTTTAACCTAATGAAGAAATCAAGGCTCATGAATTACCTATTTTATTGTTTGTTTATAAAGAACCAGCATTTGAGTTTGTTTATCCCTTCTAGAGTTTTTTATTTCATTAATTTCTGCCTTTTATTTCTTCTTTCCAGCTTCTTTTTTTTTTCCTTGAGGAAGATTAGCCCTCAGCTAACATCTGCCACCAATCCTCCTCTTTTTGCTGAGGAAAACTGGCCCTGAGCTAACATTCATGCCCATCTTCCTTTACTTTATATGTGGGACGCCTGCCACAGCATGGCTTGACAAGCAGTGTGTAGGTCCACACCCAGAATCCAAACCAGCAAACCACAAGCTGCCAAAGCAGAACGTGTGTGAACTTAACTACTGTGCCACCAGGCCAGCCCCAGCCCAGCTTCTTTTTCTTGTTACTCTTTTTCTAATTTCTTCTAAGTGCCAAGTTCCTTCATTGTTTGCCTTTCTTCTTCAATACAGAAGAAATTTAAGATTATAAATTTTTATCTGAGTAAAGTATTTAATGTATTTTGGTGTAAAAGTCTCCTTTCCTTTCTACACTGTTTGAAATTCCCCTTTTGATTTCCTCTTTGATCGAGGGGTTATCCAGCAGTGTTGCATAATTTCAGTAGGATTTTTCAAGTTATATAAAGCTTATCACAGTACTGTTTAGCATAGGAGAAAGTCTATACTTCTTTTTCTGGCATATGCTTAAACAGGTAGTACTCAAATGTGACACAGCTGTATCCCAAGAGGCCATGCATAAAATAAGTCAACGTTTTTAAGTGAATAAATACCAAAAGAAACAAAATTTTAAATGAAGAAATTTTTCTTCACTTAATTTTCTTAAAGTTGGCATAAAAGATAGTTAAATTTTCAAAAAAGCCTGCAAGAATCTAATGTTGCTAAAATAACACTCTACTAATAATAACCCTCCATCTCAGGGTTGTCCTCTTAGCTTTCTACAGCATTTTCTAAACAGCGTCTCTCACAACTAGAAGAGTAGGAAAGAGTTTAGAAAGAGCTGCATTCTCTAACAGTCACCCTCTTGGAGCTCTGCATATATGTTAGCATATCAAAGGCTCTGAGAAGTCCTGCTTACCTTTGGTTAAAGTCACCCTCTTGGAGCTCTGCATATATGTTAGCATATCAAAGGCTCCGAGAAGTCCTGCTTATCTTTGGTTAACTAAGCATTTCCTAAATGTTATTTGATTATCTCATTCTTTTATTAATTAATACCTATTAATTCTCTTTGGGAAATGCAAGCCAAGAAGATAGACATTCCTTGGAGAGAAAGACAGTCTAATCAAATTCTGTCTTCTCTGGGGGTTACTCACAGCTGGGGCTCAGAAAATGTCTGCTGAATGGCTTGGTACCAGAGGAGGTGTGATGTGGCAACAGCAGATGTTAGCGGGTCCACTGCAGCTGTTCTCAGTATGGTCATATATAAGTTGAGTTCTCTTAATAAGGAGTACTTAATATTTTGCATCAAAACACAAACTTTCTTTTCTATTTTACAATTGTAAATGGAAACTCCTAAGACTTTGGCCCTACCCAAATTCAAATATCAAAACCTAACTCCCTGAGGAGGCCAACAAAAACTCAGTTAAAATAATATTGCAGTTGCAACACCAGTCAAAGTATATAAACAAATATACACATGCACACACACCAGAATTATCACCACCACGGCTCCCCACCTCATCCCCATGTCTACTATGCAAAATGTCAGAGACTGATGACTTAGAATATCACCAGATCAGAGTATGTTCAAAGAAACAAAAGGACAAACATGACAATTGGTTTGATTGTCCATATTAAACTAAGCTAGTGGAACTGCATACTTATGATTCACTCATATAATTTCATGGTCACAAAGTGGTCAGTGAACTAGGTAGAGCCACCAAGCTTCAGAATTGCAAAAATAAGGACAATTTACATTGATTTAGCAAGAGAACTTCTAGTTTCAAAAACTGAGACATGAAATTTTATATTTGTGATAGGTACAACTAGCTCCCCGTAGAACTCTGATTTTGTTTGGGGCAACAATGCATACACAACTGGAAGGGATAAACCATAACTGATCTTTGCCAGTCATGGATCTCCTGATCCCCTTTGCCAGGTAAGCAACTTTTCAGGCTCCTTTGTAGTTACAAGTAGCTATGCCCGTGACCTAACCATGTGGGCAGGGAGACAAAGGAAGAAATCTGCTGGGAGGATTCTACAGATTATTCTTTCCAACATAAAGAGAGCCACACAGGAAAGCATTTGTCCTCACCTCGTCCATTTTGCCTAGGCCACTGGTGTGAGGAAAATAATGCCTGGGGCTAAATTCATCACCCTTTGACCATGAGGCAAGAAGCAAAAGCATAAGAAACTGACACGTTAAGGACAGTAGACTAGGAAGACAGTAAGACTCTGGATTCCTGATGACACCATTGAGTCAAGTGAACAAAGTCTGGATCTATCTACCTCCAGACTTCTTGTTAACAAATATCCTTACGGTTTAAGCGCCTGTTGGTTGGGTATGCTGTCACTGTAGCCAAGTGTTTCCTAACTGACATGGTAGTGCCTATGTTTTCACACTGTGATGAAAAACATAAACTACTTATTAAAATTTCAGAACTTAAGATTTTAGAAAAGCAATAGAGAAAGTAAGAGACTTTTAACTTTTCACTGCATGTAATGCTGTATTTAAATTGCCTTTACAAACACGAAATGTTTTGTAACATTAAATAATAGAATTTTTTAAAAATTTAAAAAGACAAACAATAGGAAAAATTGATCCATACCCGTACCTTTCCGTGTGTTCTCCGTCACATCTACCCCAAACTGGATAATGTCACCGGAAAGAATTTCACATGGTGGACTTTCTTCAGAGCCTCGACTCAATCTCTGGCTATTTATAAAGGTACCATTACTACTTTTAGTGTCTTGGAGATAAAACTGCAAAAACAAAATTTAAAAACAAAAGGCCAAAGATTAATAGTAATAATTCCAAACCTATTTTTTAAAAAAGTTCTTCCAACTTTGCAAACTACTGCAGGTGGATATTTTCCCCTATCAATTCAAACCATTCCTATCAGCTAAGGTTCTCCTTCAATATATATGAAATTAGAACCCTAAAACTGGGTGATTTAAAATTGAGCTAGACAAAATAGTGTGGTTACCTTGGAAAACAGTTTATAAGGCCCTCAAGATGTTAAACGTAAAGTTAGCATATGACCCAGCAATTCCACTCTGAGGTATATGCTCAAGAGAACTGAAAACATGTCCTCCCCAAAACTTGTACACGAATGTTCATAGCAGCATTATTCATAACAGCTAAAAAGCAGAAACAACCCAAATGTCCATCAATTGATGAAATGGGTAAATATCCATATGAAATTATATTATTTGGCAAAAAAAGTAATGAAGTACTGATTCATGCTACAACATGGATGAACCTTTAAAACATTACACTACGTAAAAGCAGTCACAAAATACCATAACATAATTCCATTTATATGAAATATCCAGAATAAGCAAATTCATAGAGACAAAAAGCACATTAGTAGTTGCAAGGGGCTGAGATGCCAGGGAAAAGAGGGTAGGGTAGGTGGAGAAAAGACTGCTAATGGGTACAAGGTATCTTTTTGGGGTTATTAAAATGTTCTAAAATTAGATAGTTGCCATGGTTGCACAGCTCCATGAATATACTAAAAACCACTGAATTCTACTCTGAAAGGGTGAATTTTATGGTATATGAATTTTATCTCAATAAAGTTATTCAAAAAGAAAAATCCAGCTAGATAAAATTCTAATTCTATCTTTGGTTTTCACTCTGACTTTGTAACTTTGTTCCTAGGATGTCTGGGTTAAATCAGAGGCAATGTTTATTCCACAGGCAAAGACAAGTGGTTTTAAGTAACACCTATAATTAACAGCTATCAGTTAGCTAACATACTTGGTATCAGAACAGCATCTTCAGTAAATTCTTTGCAATAAAGCAGACTGGAAGCACTAGAAACCAAAATACTGGAATCAGCTATGAAAGTACTATTTCCTGGCCTCCCAAACTTGCCTTTCATCACTTGGGTAATCTTCCCCCTTTAAAAAGGGAAGAAGTAGCAGGAGGCACAGGAAGCCTATTTATTTATTACTTACCTATCCTAAAAGAAATTAGGAACAACTAGGACCACACACAATAGACTCACTAGGAAGAAAACAACCAATAAAAAAAGATGTACCTTTCTTTTTGCATTTTTCTACACTCTCCAGCCCTGCTTATTCTAGCAACATATTTTCACTGAATTCCTTCCTAAGGAAGAAAGGAAAGAAGAAACTAATATTTATTAAAATACATGTTATGCCACCAGGCCCTCATTTAACCTTAACATTAAAACTATGATATAGATATTACTTTCATTTATAAACGAGAAAAATGAGGCACAGGCAAGTATCTTTCCAAAGGTCACAGAGCAAGGGAACACAGGAGCAAGGATTCAGATAACAGAATTAAAATGACCATTTTTTCCCATTACTTCATACTGACCTTTATGTTTCATTTATCCTTCACTCCTCCCACAAGCTCTCTTCCAAATGAAAGACAACAAAAGAATAAGCAATTTTCAGAAACTATGAAATGACATTTCTTTTCATTAATTCTTAGGTGACAATTTAAAGGCCACCAGGCTGTCTATAAATGACTTAGCTCTGTTTACAATTCAGAAGAGATCAACTGTTACTTCAGCTGGCAGTTTGTATATTTAATTACAGACCACTAATAAAACTGTGTTGATATTTTATAAGTCCACTTGAAATTTACAGGCCTTAACATTTCATGCCAGGAAGATAAGCACAGGCAATCCACTCAAGTAGAAACACTTACCCACAAATTTTTACTACACTGGAGCCTACTGTTATACTGTATAAAGGAGATTGCTTTCTGTTTTTTAATAAATATATTCTTGAAAAATGTGGCGGTATCTAGACTGTTTTGGTCATTTTCAGTAATGTATTCTTTGGCAAGCCAAATAAAGGAATTACACTAGATTCACAAACTTCAAGTTCTGATCCATTAGTGTGTTGCTAAGCCAACTTAGTGGGCTGAGACTAGCGTTTTGTTTTAAACATTGAAGAGAACAGAACAGAAATAAGAATATATAAAATGAGGTTTGGTACTATTTAGCAAACTTTGTTTGGAAAACAAAAAGGGGTGTGTGTGTGTGTATCTCAACACCTCATGTTTGTAGTTCTTAATTCTAAAATCACAAATTTTCAAATTAAAAAAATTTTAAATCAATATTAACCCAGATTCCTTTCATTGTGACAGGCCTATATTACTGTCCAAAGCACATTTAGCTTGAACACGTCATTTACACCAGTTGTTCATTCTGCCTCCGTTCTCAACCTGCTAATGGCTTCTAAAAACTTTAGAATAAAATCGAAAAGCCTATAAAGCCCTACATGACCTGGCTCCTGGTTCCCTCTCTAAACTCATTAACTTCCACTATTTTCTTCCCTCATCCCTCTCAGCCAACACTAACCTCCACTCATGTACCTGAGCCTCTGCTCTTGTGTACAGCTAGACTGCACTAGTTTACCTCCCTGCAGAAATATTTTCATTGATGTGATTTAACCTTCTACCCTTGGCTGTTTTGAAAGATTGATATTAAAAATGTTTCTGTACCTCCTATGAAACAATCTGCCATTATTCAGCCTACATCGTACAGAAGATAATCTATTTACTATCAGTTAGGTTCCTGAAAGTATAAAGAAGTCAACTTGTTTGCAAGGAACTGGGAAGGGACTAGGCTTACAAACCTCTGGACGCATTTCCCATAAGCAGGTATGTTTGTCAGTCCTCTGTCACTTTCAAACTAGAAATATTTTTCTCCTCTCTGCAGACAAATCTTCTTCTATCAGGCAGCTTTTATTTTCCTTAAAAGAGATCAGTTTTGGCCACTCTAAAAAAAAAAATCCTGTCAAAGCTTTAACTGTCTTTACTTCCTAGTAGCCTAAGGAATGCCCAAGTAGCTCTAGTGTTTGCACTAGCCACCGGGCAGTCACTTTGATGTTGAGCAGGTGTGTAAGTAGTACTGAATTTATAAAACCCTCTGTAGCTTGTGGCCAAAGTTCAACTTTCACTGATTTCAGGTTTTATCATTAACCCCTTACTTTCCCCGAATGAATGTCAAGCTCCCATAAATCTGGCATTGATGGTTATCCTAGAACTGAAAGGTTGTCCCTGTCCCATCAGTCACTTTTCCTCATCTCTTGCTGATTATGATTACCTTCAGTGACACAGGCACTGCGCTTTAAAGGTTACATAATTTGCCCTTCGGCCTTCAGAAAGTTCTTGCTTTTCATTCCACAAACAAATACACTTCATGTCACTTTCAACTTTGCTAAAATCTGTAAATACTTTAGTTTCCACTATAATGATAAAATGCTTCTTTCTAGCCCTTTCTACATTGACAGGTTTTGCAATATGTAAACACCAGTAGACCAACAACATTTGAACTAAAGCTTCAGAATAAAGCACAAACATAGTAGACATGCCATAGGCCAGAAGCCGGAAACTCTAAGTATATAGAGGGGAGTTTTTAAAATGTGAATGCAGAATGGATTATGGATTCCAGTTGGCAGATGCTGAGCACATCATGGATTTTGAATCTACCTGAATCACCAGCTAAGATCAAACAGAGTGACTAAGGTAGAAAAACCAAAATCCCACAGACAACATTTACAACAAAAGTAGGTAAAAAGGTATCCTTATGAACCTCAAAACACAAGTGAGCGGAAAAAACCATCAACAGCCACCAGACAAGCAAGAAATCAGCATCTGTGAAGAAGGATGCATAGGGAAGCAATGGGGCATTTGAGAGACTTCAGGAGAACATCAAAATAGTCACTATGAATTCACTGGACAATATGATGGCCAATTTGAGAAGAAAAGCTGAAAATGGGAAAGGTTTAGCCCAATTCAGTAACAAGTGAGTACAAGCTAAGTTCTGAAGAAGGCTGGAGCAGTCCGAGTTATATAAATTCTCTTTTTTTCTTATTTTTTTTTAAAGATTTTTTTTTTCCTTTTTCTCCCCAAAGCCCCCCAGTACATAGTTGTATATTCTTCGTTGTCGGTCCTTCTAGTCGTGGCATGTGGGACGCTGCCTCCGCGTGGTTTGATGAGCAGTGCCATGTCCGCGCCCAGGATTCGAACCAACGAAACACTGGGCCGCCTGCAGCAGAGCGCATGAACTTCGCCACTCAGCCACGGGGCCAGCCCCTATATAAATTCTTATAATCAACCTACCTACCAAAACTGCCTTCCAAGATAGGGCTCCACACTGAGAGAAAGTTGTGGAGTGTGGAACCAAAATTAAGCAGGGCAGGGACAATAGAGACAAGAAAAGAAAAGGTCCAGATAAAAGTGAAGAAGAGGAAGGAAGTGACCATATTTCTGAACACTTTACAAAAGCAACAGAAGAGGGAGCTCTTTGACATTAGAAAAGTTATCCTGAATCACAACCCCTTCTAAAAGTTCAGGAAACAAATTTCACATAAAAATGAGCAACAGAAAAATATCAAGGTTCCATCCCAAACAGTTATTTTAAGAAAAAAGGGACTAAAGAGCAGAATAACATCTCTTCAGATAACGAAAGACAGACCTTGGGAAGAAATAAAAATCATAACATACTATTTCAAAACAAGCTAAAAGACATGAAGAAAATAATTCAAAAAAAAAAAAGAAATATAAATCACAATTATAACACTTTAGGAAAGGTGAAAGACCTCAAAAAAGAAACAGAAATGAAAGGAAAAAAATTTCAGAAACGAAAACTAAATTAGAAGGACACAAGTGACTAAATATAACAAATAATGCATTAAGAGAAATAAAAAGCAAAAAGGAGGAGTTTTGTTTTTTGTTGGGTTTTTTTGCTGAGGAAGATTCACCCTGAGCTAACATCTGTTGCCAATCTTCCTCTTTTTGTATGTGAGCTGCTGCCAGAGCATGGTCACTAACAGAATAGTGGTGTAGGTCTGTGCCCAGGAACCGAACTTGGGCCACTGAACTGGAGCATGCTGAACTTAACCACTAGGCAACAGGGGATGGCCCAGGAAATTTTTAAAAATCAAAAATAAATGAAATAAGTTACATCAGCAAAATAGTGAAGTAGGCAGCACCAAGCTCCCATCACTCTTCAGAAAACTGAAAAACAAGCAGAAACCTTTAGAATCAACTTTGTTAGAACTCTGGAAAACAAAGTTTTACAGCAACCAAGTAAACACTGAATCAAGAAAAAGGCAACTTAAAAATGGTAGGAAATCTTTGTGGCATTACTTACTCTTGTCCCATCCCCTTCCCCAGTACAAGAGAAATCTAGAAGACATCGTCCTGCATTCCCAGTACCTGGTTCCAGAGAGAGCAGAACACATCCAAATTGCAAATAACTGTGCTTATCTCTTCTAACCTGTCTGGGACTACCTGAGGACTGACCCAAGGCTCTCATCTCTGTTTAGCCTAACTGAGACCCCACCCAAGCTGGAAAAGCAGTGGCTGGTTGAAAAAGTGGGATTTAACCCAAGTGGTTCAACGTAAGAAAGTCAATCAATGTAAATACCACATTAACAGAAAGAAGGGGGGGGAACCACACAATAATCTCAATTAATGCAGAAGAGGCATTTGACAAAATCCAACACCCTTTCATGATAAAAACACTCAGAAAGCTACAATTAGAAGGGAACTTCCTCAACATAATAAAGTACATTTATGAAAAACCCACAGCTAACATAATACTCAATGGTGCAAGATCAAAGGCTTTCTTCCTAAGATCAGGAACATGACAAGGAAGACTGTTTTCACCACTGCTATGCAGTACAGCACTGAAAATTCTAGCCGGACACAAGAAAAGGAAATAAAAGGCATCTTATTGGAAAGGAAGACGTAAACTAAGTCTATTCACAGATAACATGATTTTATATATGGAAAATCCCACAGAACCCACAAGAAACCTACTAGAGCTAATAAATGAATTCAGCAAAGTTGGAGCTGGCAAAGATAAACACACAAAAATCAGCTGTGTTTCTACACATGAGCAATGAACAATCTAAAAAGGAAATGAAGAAAGCAATTCCATCTACAACAGCATCTAAATAAAATACCTAGGAATAAATTTAACCAAAGAGGTAAAAGACTTGTATACTGAAAACTACAGAATATTGCTGAAAGAAATTAAAGAAGACTTAAATAAATAGAAAGACATCCTATGTTCATGGATTGGAAAACTTAATATTGTTAAAGTATCAATATTAACCAAAGTGATCTACAGATTTAATGCAATCCCTATCAAAATTCCAACAGCTCTTTTTGCAGAAATGCAAAGTTGGTCCTCAAATTCATACAGAATTTCAAGGGAGTCTGAATAGGCAAAACAATCTTGAAAAAAAAAACCCAGCAAATTTGGAGGATCCACAATTCCTGAATTCAAAACTTACTACAAAGCTACAGTAATCCAAACAGTGTGGTACAGGCATAAGGACAGACATAAAAGGAACAGAATTAAGAGTCTAGAAATAAACCCATACATCTAGAGCCAAATGAATTTTGACAAAGGTGCCAAGACCTTCCAATAGGAAAAAAAACAGTCTCTTCAACAAATGGTACTGAGACAACTGGATAACCACACGCAAAAGAATGAAGTTGGACCCTTACCTCATCCCATATACAAAAATTAACACAAAATGCATCAAAGACCTAAATATAAGAGCTAAAACCACAAAATTCTTTTCAGCCATTATGTCTTCCAATATTTTTTCCTGCCCCTTTCTTTCTCTCTTCTCCTTCTAGGATTTCCATAATGTGTGTTGATGCACATGATGGTGTCACATAGGTCCCTTAGGTATTGTTCATTTTTCTTCATCTTTTTTCTTTCTGGTTCTCAGAAAGGGTAATTTCAATTACCCTATCTTCAAGTTTTTTGATTCCTTCTTCTGCCTGCTCAAATCTGCCACTGAACCTTCCAGTGAATTTTTATTTCAGCTATTGTAATTCTTACAATTTCTCTCTCCCTATTGATATTCCCCACTTGTTCACACATTGTTCTCCTGATTTCCTTTAGTTCTTTGTCCATGATTTCCTTCAGCATTCTGAGCATATTTAAAACAGTTAATTTAAAGTCTTTGTCTAATAAGTCCACTGTCTGAGCTTCCTCAGGGATGGTTTCTGTCAATTTCTTTTCTTCCTGGGTATGGGCCACAAGGTCCTATATCTTTGTTTTGTAATTTTTTGTTGAGAATTGGATATCTTGAATATTGTAATGTGGTAACTCTATAAATCAGGCTCTGTCTTCTCCCTGAGGATTGTTGTTATTTGATGAAGGCTGTCATCGTCCGTTTAGTGACCTTTCCAAACTATTTTTTGCGAAGACTATATTCCTTGTCACGTCATCATTGAAGTCTCTATTCTGTTATCTCCATGGTCAGCTAGTGACCTGACAGAGATTTCCTTAAATGCCGGGCTCCAATAAGAAAAAGAAGGGGAGGGGTTGTCTCTTTAAATCCCCTTGGCAGATGCCAGGGAAGCCACTTTAGCCCATGAGGTTTGAAACAATGGCCAGCCTCTGTGCCGGACCCTTGGCAATCAAAACACACAACCCCAATTTTTGAAGGACAAGTAAGTCCACCAGGAACCATGGGCCACCATCCCACAGCTGACTGCTGCAGGTCTGGGGGACAAAACATGGTAGCCACTATGCAAAACACTGAAATTCTTGTAAATCTACTAGCCTCTTTCTTCATTAAGCACTCGCCTGGAGGCTGTAAGTGTTTGATTAGACTCCAGAGTTCCAAAATAATTGCTTCAAATAGTTGAGGCTAGCTTAACAGTTGTCTTGGTGAAGAAACCAATTTTTGGACTTCCATCTCCACCATTTTCCGTGATGTCACTCCCACTAGCCTCGTTTCGACCTACAAATCTTTTCTTGGGCCAAACTAAACAAGTCCTTAATCTATAAGAATAGCCACCATTTATTGACTACCTGCTATGT
Organism: Equus quagga; assembly: GCF_021613505.1. Classification (NCBI taxonomy): domain Eukaryota; kingdom Metazoa; phylum Chordata; class Mammalia; order Perissodactyla; family Equidae; genus Equus; species Equus quagga. The sequence continues at coordinate 129,467,455 of NC_060267.1, forward strand.
GCAGGCACTACTGATCCTCACAACAATCCTACCAAGTAGATATTACCATCTCAATTTTATAGATTAAGAAACTGAGCCTCAGGTATATTAAGTAGATTGCCATGGTCTCATAGCTATTGCAGATTTGGCACTGCTATTCCTTCAAAACCTCTACACTGCCTTCCTCCTCTCCTACTTAGACTTTTAAACGCTTTCCGGTCTTTGAGTCCAAACTTACAAAATCCTACTTTGTTTATGCAGTATTCTTGAAGCAATTAGAATAGGAAGAGCCAGTTCCAACTCTAATTCTACCATTAAGGCAAATCATTCATTCTACAACACTTACTGGGCAACTGTCTGGGCAAGATTGCACATCCATAAAATCAAATGCAGGGCAACTCTACACTGAGAATAAATTAAGAGAGTATGAATTAAGTACCAAAATTCTGAAAGGCTGGTGAAAAATACAGTTAGGAACAGTCAGTTGCTAAGGAAGACTTACAAGTGAGGGTGGTGATTTGAATGAAAGGCAAGGAGAAGAAGGAGGTGAAGGAGGAGGTGAAGGAGGAAGAGGTATTGCAGTACATTTATATATAGTTACGGCCCAGCTCCAGAGGGTAACAAAAACCAAAGAAAGAAAGAAGTGGGGAAATGCATGATAGAGTGAAGCTATAAGAGAGGGCTTTGTGCACTGGACTAAGGAGTTGTGATTTCTTAAGAGAGAAGCCACTACTAAAGAATTTGATGAAAATATTATTTTAGGGAGATTATTCTAACAGCTCTGATAATCTAGCAGCTGTATGTAGGATGAATTGCAGTGGGAGTCACTAGAAATATGGAAATCCATGACTTGTACCTTTTTGCCACCAACGATTTACAGTCATGTACCACAAAATGACGTTTTAGTCAAGAACAAACTGCATATACGACGGTGGTCCATAAGATTTAGTACTGTATAGCCTAGATTAGTACCATCGAGGTTTGTGTACATACACTCTATGATGTTCACCCAATGACAAAATCACCTAATGACACATCTCTCAGAACATATCCCCATAGTTAAGCAAAGCATGACTGTAGTTATTTCTTAGAGTACACCAAACTCTTTATATGCATGTTACATATGCATTTATCTGCTTATATAATCTTCCTGGCTTCCTGACTAGCAAAGCACCACGTGTTTCAGAGGCTGGAATTTTTAAGTTGTGCCACTGAAAGAGGAAATACAAAGATTTATTCATATGCTATACAAAAACACACAGAAATGTGGTAAAGCGTTCTCACCAAAATGAAATCTCACATATAAACTCAAATGAACTTATCAACATACCACCCAAAGGTCTTGCACGTGTTACGAATTTGCCGGGATTTTTTCCATCTCCCAGTGACATTCCAGACACATTTACTGTACAGTAATTTTTTCTTGCAGAGACAGCTCACAAGAAAAAAGGGAAAGAAAAAGTATTTCTCTCTCTCTCTACATCAGAATAGAGATAAGATTATGAAGGACAGAAGTAGAGAAGGTGGGAAGGAGAAATTTTTAAAAATTTAATGAGAACATTATAAAACATACAAAATGCAGCTAGAATGATTACATCCTTCTTAAATATGCAATCAAATTGTGACAATCCTTCACCGAGAATTGAGGACACAGTAAATTAGATTTCTGAAGCTCAGCAAGATACAAAATAAACATATCATCAAAACATTACAGTTCTGAGAAGTAAGGCTATTGAAAGCCTACATCAAACTCTAATTCGGAGGGGCTGGCCCCGTGGCTCAGTGGTTAAGTTTGTGCGTTCTGCCGCAAAGGCCCAGGGTTTCGCTGGTTCAGATCCTGGGCACGGACATGGCACCGCTCGTCAGGCCATGCTGGGGTGGCGTCCCACATGCCACAACTAGAAGGACCAACAACTAAAATATACAACTACGTATTGGGGGGATTTGGGGAGAAAAAGCAGAAGGAAAAAAAGAAAAGATTGGTAACAGTTGTTAGCTCAAGTGCCAATCTTAAAAAAAACCCTCTAATTTGGAGGAGATTAACCTATTTCCCATATCCCAAAACTGTTGTGGTGACAAGCAAATCCTGATTCTTTTCTCCTCTCATGGAACATCAATCACTGCAAGATGCATTCAACTTTGTCTTTGAGGTTCCTACTCAGGTAACTGGTATTAAAGAACAAATACTGATCCGAAACTGAACCCATTAGACCCCAAGAGGTCTCTAATTACCTCAAAGAACGTCAAAATTTTAATTCCAATATTTAAAATATGTATTTGTAAAAATGCCACGTATTCTAGCACATTAAGGATAAAACAAGGTGATATTGTCATATTTTAAATACACAATGCTCTGACTATAATTTATAGTCATTATTTTCCTCATAAAATGTTAGCTTAGGGGGCCGGCCCCGTGGCTGAGCGGTTAAGTTCGCGTACTCCACTTCGGCGGCCCAGAGTTTCGCAGGTTCGGATCCTGGGTGCAGACACGGCACTGCTCATCAAGCCATGCTGAGGCAGCGTCCCACATGCCACAACTAGAAGGAACCACAACTAAAAATACACAACTATGTACCAGGGGGCTTTGGGGAGAAAAAGGAAAAATAAAATCTTTAAAAAAACAAAATAAAATAAAATGTTAGCTTAAATCATCCTGAGATCAGCTGAAACAACAACAAAATAATTGCACCACTACTCTTTATCTCTGATAGGCAAAAAACCTCACCCATAGAATAATAGCCTTGTTTGCCACAAAAGGAAATCATAGTGATCACATTTGTGGGAAATATAGAACAAGGTGACTATTTTTAAAGGATGTAGCCTTGCATACTGTTTAATAATGCACATGATAGGCTCAATCTAGGGACAGTTGATATTGATTTATATAGTCACTAAGAGGTAGGGGAGAGGGAGAAGCTAAAAAAAAATCACATCGAAGATCAGCAAAATTGGCAAAACGCAGGAATCTAGATAGTATTTAGAAAAAAAAAAAACACCCACACATAAAAACAATTTATTTGGCAAAGAAATTCAATGGAAATGTTGAAAGATGCAAATAGTACATCTGCCTAAAAAAGGAACATTCATAGCTTTTCCAAATGCTTATTAAAGTGGGCAGCCCCCATGGCTGAGTGGTTAAGTTTGCACGCTCCCCTTCAGCGGCCCAGGGTTTTGCAGGTTCAAATCCTAGGCGCGGACATGGCACCACTCATCACACCATGCTGAGGTGGTATCCCACATGCCACAACTGGAAGGACCCACAACTAAAAATACACAACTATGTACTGGGGTGGTTTGGGGAGAAAAAGGAAAAACAATCTAAAAAAAAAATGCTTATTAAAGGTAGTGAAAATAATCATGATGGCCTTTTCCATTCTTTAGGCACAACTACTCAGGTTAGCATATAATTTTAATGTTTAGAACACCTTGGTCTTTACTCATGTCTCTCCATTTTTAGTGATAGTTAATTCAAGAGATTTATCTCCTCAATGCTTTGACAATTCACACATCCATAGGTGAGTTCTTTAAAAATTGTAATAATTCTACTTCGAAAGAGAAAAAGAAATAAAGTCACTAACTGAGGATTATATATAAATAGAAATAATAACAATGCAATTTATGAAACAATTATTTTGACTGAGTTGGGAAATGACTATCGGGACCAAAGAAAATAAACCCCTTACACAGTTAAGTATAGTGCAAAGAATCCCACTTTTCTGCCGTCACATGATTCAGATGTTCAAACACAGTCTATCCCCAATATCCCTCATGATCTCAGAATGGGTAGATGATGCCCTCAGTTAAGAGTCACTAATTCTTTTCTATTTTGAACTGAAATTTAATAATAGAAAGTATCACATTCAAATTCTACCTCCATTTATGGTTTAAACAGAAGGCCTTAAACATTCTTCCCTAGGAAACTTTTTAAGGGGCAAAGTCAAGTTTTCTTTTAAAAGGGTCATTGATTTTTTTTTTTTACTACCATAAAAGGTAACATCACCTATATTTGGAATTCAGCTATACAGAAATTTTAACCACTGAGTAATGCCAAACAAAAAAGAATTCATTGTTCAATAGTGTCAAAAGGATACCACATAATATACAAAAATCACAAGTTTTTGAGTGCTTATCATGTGCTTAGATAAACTACTTTCCATGCATTCTTTCACTTAATCTTTACAGCAATCCTATGAGGTATATGTTTTATTATTCCTAAACTACAGATAAAGAAATTGGGACTAAAAGAGGTTAAGTAAAATGCCAAGGGGCCTCCCAAGCTAGTAATGAGGAGAGATGCACATTTCAAGCTTTTTTAGCTCAACCACTCTGCTGTGCTACTTATGTTTGACTGGCAATTTCATATCCACAATCTCTAATATTTCTCCCAACCACTCTGTGAAATAGGAATGATTTTGTTCATTTTACAGATCAGCAAATTGAGGCTGACATTTAAGCTCAGTGACCTATCTACAGTCACAATGGAGAAAATAATAAAATAGCAATTCAGCCTTATGATGCCAAGTCATCAGGAAAGATAAACTTTTTTGGGGGGGTTGAGGAAGATTTGCCCTGAGCTAACATCTGTTGCCAATCTTTCTCTTTTTTTTTGCTTCAGAAAGATTACCCCTAAGCTAATGTCTGTGTCAGTCTTCCTCTATTTTGTATATGGGTCACTGCCACAGCATGGCTGAAAAGTGGTGTAGGTCCACGCCTGGCATCTGAACCTACGAACCCAGGCCACCAAAGCGGAGCACGCTGAACTCAACCACTATGCCACAGGGCTGGCCCGCAGGAAAAGTAAACTTTTAAAATTTCTTTCAAAAATGCATTCACTACCTGCTGCCACCTACCTGACACACAATCCTAATAAATTTGAGTTTCCCAGCTTCTGCGTCCACGGCAGATTAAAAGAAAACAAGCATTCGCTTATCCCGGGGACTATGCCAGGCACTTTACACACATTACCTCATCTAAACTTCAGAATACTATGAAGTAAGCAGTATCTCACGTGAACAGATTGAGTCAGGACTTAAACCATATGCCCAACGATTGCACAGAAATTAAGAATGGCAAATAAGGTCTACTAGACTCCTCATGGCTGTGGCAAATTCCTTGAAGATCAGGATCAGTGATATCCCTAGCCCTTAACAAAATGTCTGCTGAATAAGCACCAAACAAATATTCTAAATAAATACTTCATGAGTATAATATTTACAACCCAGACTCATTCCATCATTTACCCATCACTTCCTGAGCACCTCTGGACAGGAATTCAGCCATCAGTTACTAAAAACAGAACGCATAATTGACTACCAGAAGCCACTTAGAGCAAATGCAAAAAAGTGGCAATAACAAATACTATCAGTAATAATAAGTAATAGCAATCCAATCCAATATGTTACAAATTCCTATGAATTCTGATTCAGAACAATCTCTCCATTACACACTGCCTTTCCCTTCCCATTACTTTTCTTCTAACCCAGCCCCATAACCGTTGTCAAGATGATGGCTATGATTCCACACTCTCTCCACCCTTCACACTGATGCTAGAGTTATTTCCTAAAATACAAACCTGATTACATTGCTTCCCTTTATACAAAGGCAGCTTCTGCTGCCTTCAAAATCAAATCTGAGAGCTGCAAAAACTTCAAAAATCTTTCAAAATGAACCCAATCACCCTATCTACCCTGATCTTCCACTCTTCCTAAAAGTACTATCCATTGCACCCTTACTTAACTACTAGCAATTCCCTTCCAAGCCCTAAGCCTCTGTGTGTATGCTTACACTGTTCTTGGACCCGAAAAGCCCTTGCTTCCACCTACCCACACTCTGTACTTGTTAAAAATCTCCTTTTGTTTCTGAAGCCAAGTTTTAACATCTTAACAAATAAGATTTCTCTCTCAGATAACATTTCTCATTAAATAAACACCTAAATCAGTGACTCAAGGCTTTATTCCAAGTTAAGCAGCTAACTCGCAAACCTCTGTATCCAAATCACACTTTCAACAGCGCTATAATCCCATCTTTTCTAATCTATAACATTCATTCCCTGTCAGAAAGTTCCAATAGGCAAAAGTCACAAATGATTTTTTTAAATGTAAAATGAATAAATGAAATAACTGATACTCTAGAATGGAAGCTATCAAATTTTGATTTAACACAGGATGGCCCAACGCATTATATTCAAATAAGTCTATGCTTGATAGTCTAGCGGTTAAGATTCAGCACTCCCACCGCTGGGGCTTGGGTCTGCTTCTCAGTCAAGGAATCACATCATGCATTTATTGGTTGTCACACCGTGGCTGCTGCGTGTTGCTGTTATGCTGAAAGCTTTGCCACCGGTGTTTCAAATATTCAGCAGGGTCACCCTTGGTGGACAGGTTTCAGCGGAGCTTCCACACTAGACAGACTAGGAAGAAGGACGTGGACACCCATTTTCGAAAAAATTGGGCACGAAAACAGCAGTGAAGCATTGTCTGATATAGCACCAAAAATGAGAGGATGACACAAAAAAGACCAGGCAGGGTTTCACTCTGCTGTACACAGGGTCACTAGGAGTTGGAATCGACTCAACAGCACTAACAACAAAACAATATGCTGTATGGAACACAGCATACATTATACGTATGAATTCTAGCTCTATCACCTTCTAACTTACTGTGTGACCTATACCATGTTACTTAACCTCTCGAAGCATCTCTTTAGTTTTAAAGGGCTATTTATAAATCCCTATTTATAAATTGGGGATAATACCAGTACCTACCTCAGAGTGTTTGTTGTAAAAGTTAAATTATGTTAAGCACGTAAAGTATTTAGCACATTATTTGTACATAGTAACTGCTAAACAAATGGAAGATATTATGACTAAATTCACAGAATATGCATAAATATGTAATCACTTTGACTTTCTTCAGTCAGGGAACCAATGCAAGACTTTATTGGTTAAGGTACTTAAAAATAAGTCCTTTGCCAATTAATTATTTAAACAGTAAACAGCTGATAGAGATATAAATAGATCAGTAACAGCTGAACTCTTACACACACAGGTGTTAAAAATAGTATGCTGTTGCCCCCATTACACGTGAATATTACCATAAATAACCACAACCTGTACACAGAAGAAAAGCAACTAAGCCTTTGTCTCACAGCATAGACTGAAAACCTTTTATGAAAAATATGAAAAACATATCACAATATGGGTCAGCAAATTCCCTAATCAAAGTTAAATCAAAAGGAAATTATACTCTCAGGCATGTGTAAATATACTTAGAATATATTATATAGATTAGCAATCTACAGCTCATTTAACAGTGTGACCCAGTTTATGAATAAATTAAGCCAAGTGATATTTAGCAAATGTCATAATTCTAAACCAGAGCACTACTGTACTCCTGCCCCTGAGTGACAGAGCTGGAAACCCAGTAAAATCATGGAATAATGCAAACAGACGGTTATAACTCACTCATTTCAAAACTTAAAATGCTACTTGGGACACCCTATAAACTATTAAGGTGGGAGTAGAAGTTTTCCCATTATACCTTCCTATATTTTTCAATTTTCTGTTTAAAAAAAAGAGAGAGAGAGACGTTGAGAAGAGGTGAATAAGCACCTAACTCTAAAACTTGAGAAACCTAAAAGCTCAAAAGATGAGCAATGAACGAAGTGGTCAATATCAACTTGGCAAAGATTAAGACTAGTGACACTTGGCTCCAGCAAGAACGTAGAGAAACGGCACTCTCATATACTGGGCATCAGAATGCAAACTGCTACAACTTTTTTGGAAAATTATTCAGCAATGCCTTTTAAAATTTTAAATGCTTATAATACTCTGAGTAATTCCACATCTAGGAATCTAACCTATAGAAACAATAAAATACACACAAGTACAATGGCAAATGCATAAGCATGTCCACTGAAGGAAGGTTAATAGAAGTTTAAAACTGGAAACAACTAATGCCCACCCAAACTGTATTATGCTCATTAGATGAAATATCAGACATTACAATCACAATATAACAATCATCAAAAATAATGAGATAGAGTTTTAATTTCAGCACTGAAATTAAAATATATCAAGATATACAGTGATACTTTTTACAAAAAGAATGATATATGCTAACACACCATTAGACAAAAGTCTGAAAGAAAGTATACAAACTGTTCACAGCGTTTATCTCCACAAAAAGAAATCTTAAAGAGTTAAACTTTAAAATTAAGAAAGATATAAAACTTTATTCAATAAGCCTAACAAATCTCCAATTCTGGGTTATGATTATTTAGTGAAAGAGAATGGAAGGAAGATAAAAAGAAGAAAACAAAACAAAACAAAACAGGGAAACAAATATAACTACACAATGAGGGAAAAACACATAAAAACAGAATTTGCCAGAAAGAAAAGAGGTAAACATCAAGGAAGATCAAAGAGGAAAGTTCAATAAATTCAAAAGGGTTAATAAGCTAGTCATCACTTGGCACAACTGAAGAGCAGACTTCAGGAGTAAAATCACTGACTTTTGACATATACTTAAGAGTTTTCACAGTTCACTTCGTCTTTGTTCTTTCAGATTACAGGACTCAATTCTGAATGAAATAGTTTCTGCAACCCACGAGAGACCATCACCTGGGGGTAATTCAAACCAAAGGACCTGGTATAACTGTGGTCTTCAGGATCTCTGCCCTTCAAATAAAACAATGCTGTAAAACTGAAAAAGCATTATATTAACCTTTTACACGACACAGCACACACTGAAAATGATAATATTTGTAATACCACAAGATTTCCTGACCGACTGGATGTACCATAGGAAAGAAAGGAGTCAAGAAGGATACCAAATTTTTTTACCCAATCAATCTTCCAAGGATGTAGCTGCCTCTACGTGACCTGGGAGGGCTGAAGATGGGAAGTCTTTTTTATTGAGGTTGGGGGAGGTGTTAGGAGTTCAGCTTTGGACATATTAAATTTGAGGTGTCTGTTAGATATCAGTTGGAAATGTCAGAAAGACAACTGGATATGAGTCTACAGTTCAGAAAAGAAGTCTGGGCTTGAGATAAAAATTTGGTTGTCATCAGCATATACAAAGAATTTAAAGTCCAGAGACAGGATGAAATCACCATGGTAGTTAGTATAGACAGACAAGAAGAGTAAGGACAGAACCTGGGAGCATCCAAGGTTTACACGTCAGCGAGATGAAGACCAAGCAAAGGAAACTGGCCAGTGAAATATGAGGAGAATCAAGGGAAAGTGGTATGTCCTAGATGCCAAGTGAATGATGTTTCCCAAGAACAAGGGAGAGATCAACTATGTCAAATGATGCTGAAAGATCAAGTAAGGTAAGAAATAAGAACTTGCCACTGGAAAAGCAAACTGGAAGCCACTGAAGACCTGGACAAGACCCGTGTGGATGTAGCAGAGAATGAAAGCCTGACCAGAATGATTTAAGAGAAAATGGACAGAGGAGTGGGTCAGCATAAAGATGGAGTGAGCTGTTTCTTTAGTCTCTCCCCACTGGGTTACAACCAAACGGACATTCAATAACCAAGAGAGGATTCCCTACAAAGCACACTAGGACGGCTGAGAGATCCACACAGCTATACAGCTAAAGGAGGAGGTACTGGATCCCCAGGAATCAGTGAAAGGAGGTGAGAAGATCCCCTCTACCTCCTCAGAGGCAACAATCTTGCTCTCCGGTCCTCACACAGCAGCCAGCATATGACTGTGACATGAGGCAGGGGAGCAGGCAGACTTGTGGGCAAACACTTTTGCTTTCGGCACTGTAGCCCAGCCCAAGGGAATGCTCCACATCAAGTGGTGTGGTTCAGCCACAACATGGGTGCCCCCACCAAGCACTGCAGCCCAAGCAAACTGCCAGTGAGCACAGAGCAGGCCCCAAAAGCATGAGAAAGAAAACGCAGCTCCCTCCCCACCTAGCAAACCAGGTTGGCCTGTCCCCAGCCAAGGCAGTGGATCCACACCAGAGCACCTGCACAAGTGTGTGTGACCTGCAAAGCAGCTGTGGTCAGTGGGCAAATGCAGAGGAGCTGATGGCAGAGCAGCCCTATAGGCACAACAGCCAGCAGATGTGGCAGGTTGAGAAAACACAGCTCCTGGCCCCCAAGTGGTGGGAGGTGGAACCTGTGATCTGGTACTACTACTATGAGCCAGAAAAGAATCACTTCAAACACCATGAAGAACTATGTTAACACTCTAGAGCAGAAGGAAAATGACAAGTCTCCAGAAACCAATCCTGAAGACACAGGTATTTACAATCTAAATGACAGAGAATTCAAAATAGTTATTATAAGGAAACTTAATGAGTTACAAGAAAACAGAAAGTTCAATGAATTCAGGAATAAAATTACTGAGAAGGAATTCTTCACAAAAGAGATTGAATCTCTAAAGAAAAGAACCAAACAAATTCTGAAGATGAAGAAAACAATGAATGAGATTAAAAAAACAATCTAGAAACCCTAAAAAACAGAGCTGACAGAATTAGTAATTTAGAGAACAGAAATATAGAAATGCTTCAGGTGGAGGAGGGGAGAGAACTAAGACTTAAAAAAAATGAAGAAATTCTTTGAGAAATATTCAACTCAATTAGGAAATACAACATAAGGATTATGGATATTCCAGAGGGAGAAGAGAGGGAGAAAAGGAGCAGAGAGCTTGTTCAAAGAAATAATAGCTGAGAACTTCCCAAACCTGGGGAAGAAACTGGACTTACAAGTATATAAAGAAAATACAACTCCTAACTACATCAATGCAAAAAGACCTTCTCAAAGTCATATGACAAGAACTGGCAAAAGTCAATGACAAACAAAAAATATTAAGGATAGCAAGGCAGAAGAGAATAATCCACAAAGGAACCCCTATCAGGCTTTCGGTGGATTTCTTGGCAGAAACTTTGCAGACTAGGAGAGACTGGAATAATATATTCCAAACACTGAAAGAAAAACTTTCACCCAAGAATACTCTATCCAGTGAAACTATTCTTCAGATGTGATGGAGAAATAAAAACTTTCCCAGATAAACAAAAGCAGAGGGAGTTCATCACCACTAGACCTCCCTTACAAGAAATGATGAATACCTGAAACAAAAATGCAAAGGTTTACAAAGTTTTGAGCAAGGAGATAAAGAGAGAGACAAAACCAGAAAATTGCAGCTCTCTCTCAGAACAGGTTAGCAAACAATTATAACATAAAAAATAAAGGGAAGCAAGCATCAAAAATAACTATAAACCCTTTATTTTAATCACAAACTCACAAAACAGAATAATTTGTGACAACAATAACTTAGGGAAGAGTAAAGGGATGGAACCTGCTTATGCTAGTGGAGATAACAGGCTACCAGAAAATGGACTATCTGATCTATGAGATCTTTTATACATACCTCATGGTAACCACTAAACAAAAAATCAAAGCAGAGACACAAATCATAAATAAAGAGAAAACTGAGAAAAACATCACAGAAAACCACCAAACTGAAATGGCAGTCAGAAATATAGGGAAGAGAAAAAATGGAAATATAGAACTAGAAAGCAAGACACAAAATGGCAGTATTAAGCCCTCATATATCAATAATCACACTAAATGTAAATACACTGAATTCTCCAATCAAAAGACACAGAGCAGGTGGATGGATTTTTTAAAAAAGACCTAACAATATGCTACCTCCAGGAAACACATCTCAGATACAAGGACAAACACAGGCTCAGAGTGAAGTGATGGAAGACGATACTCCATGCAAATGGTAAGTAAAAAAAGCAGGTGTAGCCATACTTATATCAGACAAAGCAGACTTCAAGCTAAAAGAGGCAGTGAGAAACAAAGAGGGACAGTATATAATGATAAAAGGGACAAAACACCAAGAGGACATCACACTTCTGAACATATATGCACCTAACACAGAAGCACCAAAGTAAATAAAACAACTATTAACAGACTTAAAGGGAGAAATTAACAGCAACACAATAATAGTAGGGACCGCTACACCTCACTTACATCAAAGGATACATCATCCAGACAGAAAGTCAACAAGGAAATAGCAGACTTAAATGAAAAAGTAGACCAGATGGAGTTATTTGATATATATAGAACATTCCATCCAAAACCAGGAGAACACACATTCTTCTCAAGTCCACAAGGAACACTCAAAGATAGACCATATGTTGGGAAACAAGGCAAGCATCAATAAATTTAAGAAGACTGAAATCATACCAAGCATATTTTCGAACCACAATGCAATGAAACTAGAAATCAATGGAAATAAAAAGGCAGGGAAAGTCACAAATATGTGGAAACTAAACAATATGCTACTGAACAACCAATGCATCAATGAAGAAATCAAAGGAGAAGTCAAAAAATACCTGAAGACAATGTGGGTCTGGCCCAGTGGCATAGTGGTTAAGTTCATACACCCCACTCCAGTGGCCCAGGGTTCATGGGCTTGGATCTGGGGCATAGACCTAGACACCGCTCATCAAGCCATGCTGTGGCGGTGTTGCAAATACAAAACAGAGGAAGACTGGCACAGATGTTTAGCTCAGCAACAATCTTCCTCAAGTTAAAAGAGGTAGATCGGCAACAGATGTTGGCTCAGGGCCAACCTTCCTCACCCCCCCCCCAAAAAAAAAATACCTGGAGACAAATGAAAATGAAAAAACATCATACCAACTCTTATGGGATGCAACAAAAGCAGTTCTAAGAGGGAAATGCATAGCACTATAGGTCCACCTAAATGAACAAATCTCAAATAAGGAATCTTTTTTTTTATTTAATTGGCACTTGAGCTAACATCTGTTGCCAATCTTCTTTCTTCTTCTTCTTCTTCTTCTTCTTCTTCTTCTTCTTCTTCTTCTCCTTCTCCTTCTCCCCAAAGCCCCCAAGTACATAGCTGTATGTTCCAATTGTGAGTGCCTCTGGATGTGCTATGTGGGACGCCACCTTGGCATGGCCTGATGAGCAGTGCCATGTCCACACCCAATATCCGAACCGGTGCAACCCAGGGCTGCCGAAGCAGGGGACGTGAACTTAACCACTTGGCCACAGGGCCAGCCTCTCAAATAAGGAATCTTAAACTACACCTAACTAGAAAAAGAAGAACAAACAAAGTCCAAAGTCAGCAGAAGTAGGGAAATAATAAAAATTAGAGCAGAAATAAATGAAATAGAGACCAAAAGAACAGTCAAAAGGAGAAATGAAACTAAAAGCTGGTTCTTTGAGAAGTTAAACAAAATCAACAAACCCTTGGCCAGACTAAGAAAAAAAGAGAGAAGGCTCAAATAAATAAAATTAGAAATGAAAGAGGAAAAATTATAACAGGAGTCACAGAAATACAAAAGATTATAAGAGAATACTATGAAAAACTATATGCCAACAAACTGGATAACCCACAAGAAATGGATAAATTCTTAGACTCATACAGCCTCCCAAAACTGAATCAAGAAGAAACAGAGAATCTGAATAAACCAATAACAAGTAAACAGATTGAAACAGTAATCAAAAACCTCCCAAAAAAACAAAAGTCCAGGACCAGATCACTTCTCTGGAGAATTCTACCAAACATTCAAAGAAGATTTAATATCTATCCTTCTCAAACTATTTCAAAAAACTGAAGAGAGAAGACTTCCTTACTCATTCTATGAAGCCAACATCACCCCGATATCAAAACTAGATATGGACAACACAGAGGGAAAATTACAGGCTAATATCACTGATGAACTGAGAAGCAAAAGTCTGCAACAAAATATTGGCAAACCGAACGCAGTAATACATTGAAAGGATCATACACCATGATCATGGGGGATTTATACCAGGGATGCAGGGATGGTTCAACATCCACAAATCAGATACACCACATTAACAAATGGAGGAATAAAAATCACATAATCATTTCAATAGATGCAGAGAAAGCATTTGAAAATATCCAACACTGATTTATGATAAACAAAAAAACCTCAATAAAATGGGTATAGAAGGAAAGTACCTCAACATAATAAAGGCCATATACAACAAACCCACAGGCAACATCATATTCAAAGGGGAAAAACTAAGTCATACATCTGAGAAGAGGAACAAGAGAAGGGTGCCCACTCTTGCCACTCCTATTCAACATAGTATTGAGGTTTTGGCCAATCAATCAGGCAAGAAAGAGAAATAAAAGGTATAGTATTCGGCAATGAAGAAGTGAAACTACCACGGTTTGCAGATGACATGATCCTATATACAGAAAACCCTAAGGAATCCACCAGAAAACTATTAAAAATAATCAATAACTATAGCAAAATGGCAGGGTACAAAGTCAACTTAGAAAAATCAGTTGGATTTCTATACAATAATAACCAATTAGCAGAAAGAGAAGTCAAGAATTCAATCCCATTTAGAGCAACAAAAAGAATTAAATATCTAGGGATAAATTTAGCCAGGAGGTGAAAGACCTATACAATGAAAACTATAAGACATTATTGAAAGAAAGTGAAGATGACATAAAGAAATGGAAAGATATTCCATGCTCATGGATTGGAAGAACAAACATAGTTAAAATGTCCATATTACCTAAAGCAATCTACAGATTCCATGCAATCCAAATCAGAACCCAATGACATTCTTCACAGAAACAGAACAAAGAATCCTAAAATTTAATGGAACAACAAAAGACCCCAAATAGCTAAAGCAATCCTAAAAAAAAGAACAAAGCTGGAGGCTTCACAATCCCTGACTTCAAAATGTACTACAAAGCTATAGTAATCAAAACAGCATGGGACTGGCACAAAAACAGACACACTGATCAGTGGAACACAAATTAAATAAAACCACACATGTATGGACAACTAATCTTTGACAAACGAGCCAAGAACATACAATGGAGAATGGAAAGTCTCTTCAATAAACGGTGTTGGGAAGATTGGACAGCCACAGGCAAAAGAATGAAAGTAGACCATTCTCTTACACCATACCCAACAATTAACTCAAAAGGCATTAAAGACTTGAATGTAAGACCTGAAACCATAAAACTCCTAGATGAAAATACAGGGAGTACATTCTTTGACATGGGTCTTAGCAGCATCTTTTCAAATACCATGTCTACTCAAGGATGGGAAACAAACGAAAAAATAAACAAGTGGGATTACATCAGACTACGGAGCTTCTGCTCCATGTACAAAGGAAACCATGAACAAAATGAAAACACAACCCACCAACTGGGAGAAAATATTTGCAAATCACACATCCGAAAAGGGGTTAATCTCCAAAATATATAAAGAACTCATACAATATAACTCAACAACAAAAAAACAAACAACCTCATCAAAAAATGGGCAGAGGATATGAACATTTTTCTATACATACAGATGGCCAAGAGGCACATGAAAAGATGTTCAACATCACTAATTATCAGGGAAACGCAAATCAAAACTACAGTGAGACATCACCTTACACCTGTTACAGGGGCCATAATTACCAAGACAAAAAATAACAAATGTTGGAGAGGATGTGGAAAAAGAGGAACCCTCATACACTGCTGGTGGGAATGCAAAGTGGTGCAGCCACTATGGAAACTAGTATGGAGATTTCTCAAAAAGTTAAAAATAGAAATACCATATGACCCAGCTATTCCACTACTGGATATTTATCCAAAGAACTTGAGATCAACAATTCAGAGACTTATGCAACCCTATGTTCACTGAGGCATTATTCAGAATAGCCAATCCATGGAAGCAATCCAAGTGCCCAGTGACTGATGAACGAATCAAGAAGATGTGTTATACGTGTGTGTGTGTGCGCGTGTGTATACACACAGAATTGAATACTGCTCAGCCACAAAAAAAAGACAAAATCGTCCCATTTGTAATAACATGGATGGACCTGGAGGGTATTACGTTAAGTGAAATAAGCCAGACAGAGAAAGACAAACACAACATGATTTCACTCATTATGTGGAAGATAAACAAACACATGGATAAAGAGAACAGATTAGTGATAACCAGAGGGGAAAGGGTGGGGGTGGGGTGGGCAAAAGGGGTAAAAGGGCACATATATATGGTGACGGATGAAAATTACACTATTGGTGGTGAGCACAATGCAGTCTATACAGAAACTGATAACTAATGTACACCTGAAATTACACAATATTATAAACCATTATGACCTCAATTAAATAATGGAAAAAATAAGAAAATTTAAAACAAGAAAATGGACAGAGAAAATGAGAAACCACACATCTAGACAAATCTTTTAAGGAGTTTTGCTCTAAAGGGAAGCAAAGAAATGAGCAAGCACAGCAAAGGAAACCATCAACAAAATGAAAAGGCAACCTACTAAATGGAAGAAAATATTTGCAAATCATTTATCTAATAAGGGGTTAATATCCACAATATATAAAGATCTCATACAGCTCAACAGGAAAAAAAGGAAAGTATTCGATTAAAAAATAGGCAAAGGGGAGCCAGCACCGTGGCCAAGTGGTTAAGTTCATGCGTTTCGCTTTGGCAGCCCAGGCTTTCACCAGTTTGGATCCTGGGTGTGGACATGGCACCACTCTTCAGGCCATGCTGAGGCGGCATCCCACATAGCACAGTCAGAAAGACCTACAACTAGAATATACAACCATGTACTGGGGGGCTTTGGGGAGATGAAGAAGGGAAAAAAAAAAGGAAGATTAGCAACAAATGTTAGCTCAGGTGCCAATCTTAAAAAAAAAAAAAGGCGGGCTGGCCCAGCGGCACAGCGGTTAAGTTCCCACATTCCGCTTCTCGGCAGCCTGGGGTTCGCCGGTTCGGATCCTGGGTGCGGACATGGTACCGCCTGGCACGCCATGCTGTGGTAGGCGTCCCACATATAAAGTAGAGGAAGATGGGCACGGATGTTAGCTCAGGGCCAGGCTTCCTCAGCAAAAAAGAGGACTGGCAGTAGTTAGCTCAGGACTAATCCTCCTCCTCCAAAAAAAAAAAAAAAAGGCAAAGGATCTGAATAGATATTTTTCCACAGAAGACATACAGATATACAGATAGCCACAAGTACGTGAAAAGATGCTCAACATCATTAATCATCAGAAGAATGCAAATCAGAGCCACAATGAGATATCACCTCACTCCTGTTAGAATGTCTATTATCAAAAAGATAAGAAATAACCAGTGCTGAAGAGGATGTGGAAGAAAGGCAACCCTTGTGCACTGTTGGTGGGAATGTAAATTGGTGCAACCATTATGAAAAACAGTATGGAGGTTCCTCAAAAAACTAAAAATAGAACTACCATATGATCCGGCAATTCCACTTCTGGGTATTAATCCAAAGAAAATGAAAATACTAACATGGAAACACTAACACTCCCATGTTAACTGCAGCATTATTTACAATAGACGAGATAAGGAAACAACCTAAATGTCCATCAACAAATTAAAGGATAAATAAAATGTGGTGTATATATAGAGATACACAATGGAATATTATTCAGCCATTAAAAAGAACAAAATCCTGACATTTGTGACAACATGGATGAGCCTTGAGGGCATTATGCTAAGTGAAGTAAGTCAGACAAAGACAAACACCATATGCTCTCCCTTATATGTGGACTCTAGAAAATATATATACATTACAAAAAAACAAACAAAACTAAGCTCATAGATACAGAGAACAGACTTGTGGTTGGCAGAGGTGCAGGGTGGGGGTTAGAGGGGATTAGGTGAATGGAGTAAAAAATACAAACTTCCAAAAAAAAAAAAAAAAAACAAACTTCCAGTTATAAAATAAATAAGTCATGGGGATATAACGTACAGCATGGCGACTATAGTTAATAATACCATATTGCATGTTTGAAAGTTGCTATGTAAGTAGATATTGAAAGTTCTCATCACAAGAGAAAAGATTGTAACTGTATGGTAATGGGCATTAACTAGACTTATTGTGGTGATCATTTTGCAATATATACAAATACTGGATCATTATGTTGTACACTTGAAACAAATATAATGTATATCAATTGTACCTCAATAAAAAAATTTTTAATCAAAAATAAAAAAAGAAATGAGCAGCAGCTAGAAGGCAAAATGAGGTCATGATAATTTTTTTTTTAATAAGAGAAAAATCACAGTGTTTCATATATTAACAAGAAATCCAGTAGAAGGGAGGGGCACTTGGCTCAACTCTGAGGATTCAGAAAAGGCTTGGAGAAGGAGCTGTCCCATGCTGAGTAAGAGTTAGTCATGATCAGTGGGGAGAGGACTGAAACAGCAGGAGCAAACAAAGGTAAGAAACAACATCGGGTGGTGGGAAGGCATGTGAAGTACAAGACTGAGAACGACAGGTGAGGCTGAAGAGGTAAGTAAGCAGTCACTAGGCCTTTTAAGATGTATCAAGCGGTACAATCTTTATCATATAGTTGAAAGGGGACTTGCCACTACAGGGTTTAGGCAGGAAGTAGAGATCAAACTGCCATTTCACTCAGGGGGGGAATGGCTTGAGCAGTACTATACTGAAAGCAGGGAGACCAGCTACGAGGCTACTGAAATAAACAAATAATAAGGTCCTAAACAAGGACAATGTAAGAAGTAATGAAAGGGGCTTAGTAACAGAGCCTATGTGCTCAGCGTCGAAGGCGCAGTTTCTAGTGTGGGCTACTAGGCAGATGCTAACACGATTACCTGTATTTAGAAATACTGAGGAGGGGATAGTGAATGATTCACTTCAGTTTGGGGTACACTGCTTTTGGAGTCTCTATAGGACATGCAAGGAAGTAAACATAAGTAGAGAGTGGGTAGAAAACTCAGACCTTAGGGCTCAAGGTATCTGAAAGGCATCAGCATTTGGGTGATTATTAAAATTATTTTAATATATGAGATGATCCAAAAATAACATTTACAGAGAAAACAATGAACTTTTAGGAACACTAACATATAAGGAGAAATTAGCAGAAAAAAGGCTTGAAGGAATTTCAGATAGAACAGTCAGAAAGGTGCAAGAAAAATCAGGAAAAGAAACAAACATCCAAGAGGCCAGAGAAACAGCCATTTCAACCTCTACCAGTGTAAAAAGAGATTTTGTAGTGACCTGAATAAGCTGGCAGAGATCAGAGATCAAGAAAAGTCAAATCACATAACAGTCCGGACTTCGCAATTCTGTTGTATTAATTTTTCAAAATAAGTAGAACCTACAGATCCATCTCTTCCTGAGGTCCTTAAGCAGTCAAGCCAGTCCGAGTGGAAAAGAGTAAAAGGACTAAATACGGTTGTACCACTATCTGTAGTAGAAAATTATTTACAGTTTCAGTAGAAGAGTAGTATTTATGGTTGTTCTAGACAAAGAAAACTGGTAATATATTTCTTAATAAAACAAAAATTGTTGTCAATCAGAATAAAATAGGAAATTTTTTACTTTTTATCAATCCTGACTTTTTCTTTTTAAAAGACTGGCACCTGAGCTAACAACTGTTGCCAATCTTCTTTTTTTTTTTCCTGCTTTTTCTCCCCAAATCCCCCCAGTACATAGTTGTATATTTTAGTTGTGAGTCCTTCTAGTTGTGGCCTATGGGACACCACCACAGCATCATCTGATGAGCGGTGCCATGTCCGCCTCCAGGATCCAAACCAGCGAAACCCTGGGGCAGGCCCCCATTGCTGACTTCTTGATTGTTACAAACTACCTCACCTATGACTTCACATAAACTCAACTAACAATGGAAAAATCGCACAGCCTTATATAACAGGTATTTAAGCATGGATCAAGTAATAATAATGCTAGTAATTAGGGAGAAATATTACCAATACAACAAAAAATTTATCACAAATAGAATTTTTGATATTGGAAGTAAAAAGATAAGTTGAAAGATACAAGAAGGAAATAAATAAATCAAGGATCAATTTCCGTTTCTTGATTCTAGCTCTACTTTACCACTTTTTGGCAGACAATTTGTCAAACTAAAAAATCACTTACTTTTGGATGGCTGTACTGTACTAACTGGGAGTGACTCACAAGTGTTTGGTCCCACCCATACAGAAGAACTCCACAAAGAGCTTAAAAAAAAACCAACAGAAAACATATTTCAGATGAGTGCCTAAAGCAAAATCAGCAAAGCACAGAAAGGACATGACAGAATTATTTACGCAAAATGGGAAAGTTAATAGTATTTTCTTGGAGTGGGGTGGGGGGAACTCCCAAGGTATGAGTCATTGGATTAAAGAACCACTGGATCCAGGATTTAGCCAGAACCGGAAATGCAGGATTTAGAACACAGCAGAGCAAACACGCAGCTCTCTAGGCCAGAAAGAAAAAAAGCCTAGTTGGGTTAGTGCCGCCAGAGTTTGGGTGAGTCACAGAGATAGAAAGGAAAGCATGACCAGCCTCAACTTTAGCACAGGAGGAAAATGTGCAGCTGTTTTCTTATCTTTTGGTTTATTCCTTCCTTTATTAATTTACTATTAAAGCACTTAATTACATTCAAGGAAGCTAAAATGAAAGTTACTGGGCCAGCCTCCCTGGCCTAGTGGTCAAGTTCCGCACCTTCTGCTTCGACAGCCTGGGTTCAGTTCCAGGGTGTGGACCTACACCACTCTTTTGTCAGTGGGCATGCTGTGGCAGCAGCTCACATACAAAATGAGAAAGACTGGCAGCAGATGTTAGCTCAGGGTGAATTTTCCTCAGCAAAAACATAAAGAGAAAAAAAGAAAGTTACCTCAGAATCCTACTACTCCAAGGATCCGGACAGGCTTGACCACATAGCTTTGCACATGGACTAGACCCACATACAAAGCTAACATCACTACCACAATCTTTCTAGCACTAGACAGTTTGATTTTACCAATTTAATATAACAGCCCATTTGTAAAATATTTATTTCTGCGGTTATTAGCAAAAGTGAACGTTTATTTACTACATATAATCATCCTGAACAAATTGACTGCTTGCTGCTTTGGCCTGTTTATCTACAACAATCTTGATGGCCTTCTTTTATATTGGAAAGGGCATTTTATGTGTTTTATATATATATTCATTTTTATGTCATAATGAATGCAAATGATGTCCCATTTCCATTTTTCTCATTTTTCATGGAACTGAAGTTTTCACTGTTTATTTAGATGCTCACTGATTTTATCTGCCTTTACTTGGTTTTCGGCTCTACGAGTTCCTCATCTACCAATAAATGCTGAAGTGGTTTCCGTCATTACACAGTCATACGGCATATCGTAGAACTTTTCACTTGCCTGCTCCGATTGTTCCATTTTAAATCTTTCATATCATTTAATGGTGCTTCTTCACAAGTACAGTGCTACCATTTATTCTTTAAAAGAAACATTTTTGTGGCTAAGTATTGATATGAAATTTAACGAGTTCCAAGCAATTCTAATCCTAGGTATCCACCCAAGAGAAACGATGGATCCAAAGAACTGCACATAAACTTCCTAGCAGCACTGCTCATAATAACGAAAAGTTGGAAGCAATCCAAATGTCCATCAGCCACTGAATAAATAAGATAAATCAGCAATAAAAATGAATGAACTACTGACACATTCTGCCACATAGATGAACCTCAAAAACATACTGCTAAGTGAAAGAAGCCACTCACAAATGATTGCATTGAGTATGGTTTGGTTATTTGATATTTCTAGAATATGTAAATCTATACAGACAGAAAGCAGATCAAGTGGCTGCCTAAGGCTGAATGTGAGATCAAGGACTGAACTGAATGCAAATGGGCATAAGGGATCTTTTCGGGGTGATGGAAATGTTTTACAGCTGGATTGTGGTGATGGTTGCAAAACCAGAGATTTTCTAAAAGTCATTAACTTCAAGTAAACTCAATTTACATTTACAATGGGGGAATTTTATGGAGTGCAAAGTATAACTCAATAAAGCTATTTTTAAAAAGCCCATGAACAGAGGAAGGATAAAAAGAATACATACATATATACACACACATATTAAATGACCATGAAATATAAAAATTTAAAAGATTCAATTTGTTACTGATAAAAGTAGCAGAAAGTATTTTAAATAATAAATACTTAGTGCTTCCAAGAGTGACATAAGAGAAACATTTTCACAAGCTGGTCATGGGAGTATAAATTAGCACAACCTGGGGGCCAGCCCAGTGGCGTAGCAGTTAAGTTCACACGTTCCGCTTCAGCAGCCCAGGGTTCACTGGGTCGGACCCCAGGTGCAGACCTATGTGCCAGTTGTCAAGCCATGCTGTGGCAGGTGTCTCACATATAAAGTAGAGGAAGATGGGCACAGATGTTAGCTCTGGGCCAGTCTTCCTCAGCAAAAAGAGGAGGATTGGCGGCAGACGTTAGCTCAGGGCTAATCTTCCTCTAAATAAATAAATAAATAAATTAGCACAACCTGTCTTGAAAGTAGTCTGGGGAGGTACATCAAGGGAGCTTTCAAAATGTGCCCTTTGCAGTATGCTCTTTGACACTGGTCTTAGCAGTATTTTCAAATACCACGTCTACTCAGGCAAGGGAAACAAAAGAAAAACTAAACAAATGGGACTACATGAGACTAATAAGCTTCTGCATAGCAAAGGAAACCATCAACAAAATGAAAAGACAACCCACCAACTGGGAGAAAATATTTGCAAATCATATATCCAAAAAGGGATTAACTTCCAAAATATATAAAGAATTCATACAACTCAACAACAAGAAAACAAACAACCTGATCAAAAAATTGGCAGAGGATATGAACAGACATTTTTCCAAAGAAGATACACAGGTGACCAACAGGCACATGAAAAGATGCTCAACATCACGAATCATTAGGGAAATGCAAATCAAAATTACAATGAGATGTCACCTCATGCCCGTCAGAACGGCTATAACTAACAAGACCAGAAATGACAAATGTTGGAGATGTAGAGAAAAGGGAACTCTCATATACAGCTGGTGGGAGTGCAAACTGGTGCAGCCACTATGGAAAACAGTATGGAGATTCCTCAAAAAAATTAAAAATAGAGCTACCATACAATCCAGCTATTCCACTGCTGGGTATTTATCCAAAGAACGTGAAATCAATAATTCAAAAAGATTTATACACCCCTATGTTCACTGCAGTATTATTCACAATAGCCAAGATGTAGAAACAAACCCAACTGCCCATCAATGGATGAACAGATAAAGAAGATGTGGTATATATATACAATAGAATACTACTCAGCCATAAAAAAAGACAAAATTTTGCCATTTGCAAGAACACGGATGGACCTTGAGGATATTATGCTAAGTGAAATAAGTCAGACAGAGAAAGACAAATACTCTATGATTTCACTCATACCTGGAAGATAAACAGGGGGAGGGCGAAAGAGGTAAAGGGGTACATATGTATAGTAACAGATAAAAACTTGACTACTGGTGGTGAACACAATGCAGTCTACACAGAAACTGAAATATAATAATGTACACCTGAAATTTACACAATGTTATAAGTCAATGTGACTTCAATAAAATAATTTTTTAAATACGTCCTTTGATTCACTTCTGAGAATTCAGCCTAAAGAAGTAATAAAAAATATGAATAAAGATATAGGTATAAAGATATGCAGCAAAGCAAAATACACAATAGTTTTTAAAAATGGAAACTATGGAAATATTCAACAACTGAAGAATGGTTAAGAAAATTATAGCCCACCCACGAATATTATACACCCTTAAAAAATGTTTGTGGGTCTATGGCCCAGTGTACAGCAAGACATCATAACCACCACCACCACGGCCCGCACTCAGGAGGAAGATGTTCTAAGAGAAATATACTCATTGTTTCCCAAATGTCATGGCTAGCAGAGTGCTGGCGGCATATCACGTAACTTTGTAAATGATGCTACAGTTGAAATTAAGAAATGTGACTGACCTTCACGGGTTTGAAGAGGGCCCTCCTATCACAACAGGGAAAAGGGACTCAGTACAGGATGATAGAGACTATTTACCAATGGAATTAAACAGAAAATTATTAGTGGTATCTATCACTTGTATAATGTCAGGAAGTTTGGGGGGGTCTTGATGTCAGGATAAATAATGCAGATCATCACATCCAACTGGGGTCATGGCTTTAGCTTTACTTGTGGATCTTCTATCCCATAAATTTGCAGAGTTTACAGGACCAAGAGAAAGTTGCACTAAAAGAAAAGTAGGATCTATGCACATGTACGTCAAGAACTTCTGGGGCAAAAGCATTGTCAGAGCTCATATCCCTGTGAGAGCTGGTATTGGTCTGGCCTGTAAGTATAATGGAAAAGATCAGGTCTGTCTGACTTCATATTTGAAGCTTACAACATGGCAGCTTTGTGGAAATCACTGTTTATTTTCACCTGTGAGAATAACTGCTATGGAATGGGAGCATCTGTTGAGAGAGCAGCAGCCAGCACTGATTACTACAAGAGAGGCAATTTTATTCCTGGGCTAAGGGCAGATGGAATGGATGTTCTATGTGTTCAGGAGGCAACAAAGACTGCAGCAGCTATTATATTACAGATCTGTAAAGGGGACACTACTGCAGATTTACCATTATCAAGGACACCATACGAGTGACCCTGGAGTCAATTATCATACACGAGAAGAATTCAAGAAGAAGAGCGACCTTATTATGCTTCTCAAAGATAGAATAGTACACAGCAATATTGCCAGTGTTGAAGAATTAAAGGAAGCTGATACTGAAGAGAGGAAAGAAATTGAGAACACGGTCCAGTTTACTAGAGTTGATTCTGAACCACCTTTGGAAGAATTAAGCCATCACATCTACAGCAGCGATACACTTTTTGAAGTTTATGGTACAAATCTGTGGATCAAGTTTAACTAGATCATTTAACAGAAGACTGTAAATTTACTATTATGCCTTCAATGGAACATCCATTGTCAACTTTAAGAAACTTTGTGGTCTCAACTTTAAAAGGCATAAAACCCATAAAAAACCAAAAAGTTTATGAATGTGTTACGCTGTGCTACAAAATTAAGTTTAAAAACTCGGGGGCGGGGGGGCAGGGCTGGCCCCATGGCCGAGTGGTTAAGTTCGTGCGCTCCACTGCAGGCGGCCCAGTGTTTCGCAGTTCGAATCCTGGGCGCGGACATGGCACTGCTCATCAGACCACACTGAGGCAGCGTCCCACATGCCACAACCAGAAGGACCCACAACGAAGAATATACAACTATGTACCAGGGGCTTTGGGGAGAAAAAGGAAAAAAATAAAATCTTTAAAAAAAAAAAAACTCGGGGGAAAATGAAATGAGTTCCAAAGGTCCAGCGGTACAGTAAAAAGTACATCTTCTTCACTATGTCCCACAGTTTCCCAATTTCCCTCCACAGAAGCAAACATATTACCAGTTTCTTCTACATTAAAAAACGAAATTTCTCTTAACTGAAACAAACCAACACACACAAAAAACTCTCAAAATGTTTAAAAGAAAAGCCTCATAAATTCTCACATTCAGAAAGAAAAACTTGGAGGGAGAAATATAAACACTATGTAATTAATGTGACCCAAGCAGAAGATACAAAATATATATATTCACTCAGGGAATTTGAAGTCATTGAGTTAAATCTCTGGGAAGATAGAATAAGATATTTGACACATAGGGTAGGAATTCTCTCATATCTATACTTATACAAACAACTCATCCTAAAATAAAATCCAATCCCTAAGGCAAGCAGAGCCCTCCTCTCTTCTGTCAATGAGTCAGAAAGCTGTCTTGATTTTTGCCCATCAAGCCAGAAGACACACCACCTCTCTCTTGTTATGGGGGTTAGTTAGGTATGTTTTATAAACAAAAGTTTTTACAATTAGAGGAAAACATCCTCTAATATCTGTTATAAGTAACAAATTGTATCCCTTAACTGTGGCAGTCAAACTCTTGCCTTTTGCTTCCTGGCAATGTCACTCTACTAATTTATTCTCTAACACAGAAATAATGACCCCCCATGGTGGGCTGCCTACTGCAGCTAAACCACACAGAGAAGAGAACTTCTGAAGATCTAAAAATAAACGTATTAAAATACAACTCTCATTCTTACCCCTAGTAGAGAAAAAATATAATTATTTTATGAGTACCGTTATAAACTGAGGTATCAGAGTGACTTGCTCACAGACAAAAATTTCCAAAGCGATGGAATACCTGAGTCACTATTCACCAAAGACTTAATTATCTCATATAGTCAGTGAAAGAAAATGATATAATATTATCAAAGTCATGTATTTCTGTAGTCTTTGTTCGGGGTTCCAAAATGAATTTCAATATGGTTGCTGTTTCTGAAAGTGATTTTCACACACTCAGATTTCTCTCTTAAAGCATTTAGATACATCCTTTTTCTGGGATTAAATTAAATAACATCTATGCATGAATTGATTTACATTATAGGTCATGCTCTACCAACTTCTAGCTGAGTTTACCTTATAATGTTAGCTTTTCCTAGAATGGGCTACTCAACTGAGCTATCACATTGCTTTGGGCTTTCTGCCATATCCTAAATTTAAAATTGAAACAGCACTTGAAGAAAAATAGGTACAACCTAACAGCCTATGAAACTTAATTATGGAGAGATTAAGCTGCATACATTAGCTCCAGAATAAAAAGAGTGAGAAAAAAAACCTAGAAAATCAAATATGAGATTTTTACTGCTGCAAAGGTCTACAAAATAGCCTCATCAATGAGAGATAACTTAGGGCCCCAAAGAAGCTGTCTATACAAGAATGCAAGACAAATAAACAAAACCAGGGGAAGGGGCCAGGACTCCAAAATATTATATTTCACAAATCAACAGCCTCCACAATCTCAAAAATATATAAATAGAAAATTAGCTCAACTTTCAAATGATAGACAAATTTAAGAATCACTTACTTGATTAAAAATATTATTGGCAATAAATGACTGCATTAGAAAAGATCTTATATACCAGTAAAAATAGTTAACATTTATTGAGTCCTTATTATGTGCTAGATTCTATCTTATTAAGTCCTTTATATATATTAACTCATTTAATTCTCACAACTACCCTGTGAGGTATTATTGTTATCCCCACTTTATAAATAAGAAAACTGAGGCACAGAGAGGTTCAGTTACTTGCCAGAAGTCACCAAGAGAATAAGAATCAGGATATGAACCCATGCAATGATCTCCTCAGCTGTAGTCCCTAATTCCCACTTCTGAGCCCCCAGCTCTTAATCACTCCACTTTACTCACATCACTGCCTTTATAATTTTAGTACAACTCCTCATTTTGCAGATGAGGAAACTGTGTCCTCTGAGGAAAAGATAAAATTCATTCAAGGCTCAAAACTATTTAAAAGCAGTACTAGTACTAGGACTCAGGTTTCCTATTCACATTATGCTTTCCTATTTCACAATGGGCTTTTCCTCTTTTCCGATCATTTTTCCTATTTCACAGTGGGCTGCCTCCATTTAGTCTTTTTCAAATAATTTGTTTTTCTGAGAATAATATACTTATTATTGACGTCAGGAGAGTACAATAAAGTATAGAAGAAAATTAAAATCACTCCTCTCAGCTTCCAAGGATAACTACTGTAACAGTTCAACGTATTTCTTTATATGCATTACAAGACTAACATTCCACTTCTCTGCCCTGTATTTTTAAAGAAGTTAAGAGACATACTTTATATATAGTTGTATATTTATTTTACTTTTTCATTTATATCATTATTTTCCCATGGAACTAAATATTTTTTGAAAATATGACTAAACGGTAAACGACATTTCGTAAATTCCATTAATTTATTTAACCATAGGTCTACTACCACATAAGGCAGATTTCTTGCAATTAATCTCAGCGATGAAATTGTTATACATACATTTTTTTTTTTTTGAGGAAGATTAGCCCTGAGCTAACATCTGCTGCCAATCCTCCTCTTTTTGCTAAGGAAAACTGGCCCTGAGTTCACATCCATGCCCATCTTCCTCTATTTTAAATGTGGGACGCCTATCACAGCATGGCTTGCCAAGCGGTGCCATGCCTGCACCCAGGATCCAAACCAGCAAACCCCAGGCCACTGAAGTGGAACATGCAAACTTAACTGCTGCGCCACCGGGCCAGCCCTACATACATTCTTATGCAACATCTCTGATAATTTTCCTAGATTAAGTTCCTAGAAATGACATTACTGAGTTAAAGAACATGACAATATCTAACACTTCTGTGGTGCTTACTATTGCCAAACTGTCCTAAGTGCTTCACAGATAGTATTAGCTTGTTTAATCCTTGCAACAATCCAATGAGAAAGGAAATGAATGCCTAGAGACAACAAGTGACTTGCCCAAGGTCATATAGCTAGAAAGTGACAGAGCCAGGATACAGACCCAGGTAGTCAGGCTCCACGATCCATGCTCTTAATCACTATGCTGGAGTGTTTTAATCCCACACTTTTCCAACCACATGATGTGAAGCCTCCTACAAGTTTACTAAAAATGTACAAAAATCATCTGAGGAAACTGTGTTTTAGTAAGCATCCCAGGAGATTCTAAAGATTGAAACACACCATCTCGATCAAACAATTTAAAAGAGAGGGTAGTGCCTGGTGGTGTAGTGGTTAAGTTCACACGCTCCACTTTGGTGGCCCAGCATTTGCAGTTTGGAGCCCAGGCATGGAACCACACCCACTCATCAAGCCATGCTGTGGTGGCATCCCAAATACAAAATAGAGGTAGATTGGCACAGATTTTGGCTCAGTGATAATCTTCCTCAAGAAAAAAAAATTATAAGAGAATATTTAATAAACTTTCCCATAAAACCTTTGATGGTTATATTGATATTTTAAATATGGATGGGAGGGCCAAGTAAGAAAGTACTCAAAAATGGTTAAAATAAATCTTCATGACCTTGAATTAGCCAATGGCTTCTTAAATATGACACTAAAAGCACAAGTGATAATGTAAATTAAAAATTTTAAGATCATCAAAAATTATTTAAAAAATAAAAAATAGATAAACTGAACTTAATCAAAATTAAAAACTTTTGTGCTGTAAAAGACACCATCAGGACAAATATGATATGATTCCACTCATGTGAGGCAACTGGAATAGGCAAATTCATGGAGTCACAAAGTAGAAATAGAGGTTATCAGGGGCTAGGGGAGGAGCAGAAGGGGAGCTATTGTTTAATGGGTAGAGAGTTTCTGTTTGGGATGATGAAGAAGTTCTGGAAATGGATGAAAATGATGGTTGTACAACACTGTGAATGTATTTAATACTGCTGAATTGTACACTTAAAATGGTAAGAATGATAAATTTTATGTTACATATATTTTACCATAACAATTTTTAAAAGGCATCAACAAGACAATCTACAGAATGGGAAAAAATATTTGCAAATGATCCATCTGAGAAGGGAATTGTATCTAGCATATACACTCAACAATAAAAAGATAAATAACCTAATTTTTAAAATAGGGAAAGGATATGAACAGACATTTCTCAAAAAATATACACAAGTGGCAGTAAGTACATGAAAAGTTCAACATTATTAGTTATTAGTGAAATGCAAATCGAAAACACAATGAGACACCCCTTCATACTCACTGGATGGCTACAATAAAAAAGACAGACAATAACAAGTGTTGACCAGGAACTGGAGAAAATGAACCTTCATACACTGTTGGTGGGAATGTAAACTAGTACAGACACTTGTGGAAAACAGTTTGGCAGTTCCTCAAAAGGTTAAATACAGAGTTACAATATGACCAAGCAATGCCAGTCCTGGCATATAACCAAGAAAACTGAAAATATATGGCCACATAAGAACTTGTACATGTATGTTCACAGTGGCATTATTCATAATAGCCAAAAAGTAGAAACAACCCAAATGTCCATCAACTAATGAATGGATAAATGAAATGTGGTATATCCCTACAATGGAATAATATTTGGCGGTAAGAGGTACGAATTACCGATACATACTACAACATGGACGAACCTTGAAAACACTATGCTGAATGAAAGAAGCAAGACACAAAAGGCCAATGTTATACGATTCCATTTATATGAAATATCCAGATAGACAAATATATAGAGACAGAAAGTAGATTAGGGGCTGCCACAGGCTGAGAGAGAAGGAAATGGGGAGTGATTGCTAATGGGTACAGAGTTTCTTTTCAAGACAACAAAAATGTTCTGGAATTAAATCGTAGCAATAGCTGCACAATTTTGTAAATATACTAGAAAACCACTTCAGTGTACACTTTAAAAAATTAAAAATATGATGAAGAAATTCATGATAAAGACATAAATTCTGAAATAAAGTGCTTAGAAGTGGTAATTTAAGACAGTAAGTATGTGAATTTTGAAAGAGAATCTTGGGAGAAAAATCCAAAGGATTTATAGAAACAACAGACAATGGAAACAAAGATAAAGATATTAAAACTGTCAAAAAGTTAAGAACTAGGAAAGTACAATGTCATGCAAACAAAAGTTTGAAAAGTTCTATTAAAATTCATGCTGAGGAAGATGCAAAAGAGAGTTTCAGAGTAGAGAGAAAACAAAAGGAATAACCACCCAAACAAAATCATTCAATGACTCATCTAAGAGGTTCCCTGATGACTTCAAAAAATAACTTAAGTGAAGTTTTGCCTGTTAGTAAAGAACAAGGTCAAGAAGACACATACATGATCTAAATTTATAAAATTGAGGGAGATATGGACAGATTTCACCAAATGCAGAGCGCTAGTAATTGAAGGCAAAACTGAAATTTAACCAGAATATTTTGGGGACATATGATAGTTTTGCTTTTACACAGCAAATTTCTAGAATAAGATGAACTGAACTATGTTGGACTCCCTGTCAATAAATCAGAAGCATTTGTCCTAAATAAGCTGAGGGGATGATGAAAGATGGATGGGCATACTGCACGCTAGAGTATCAGCTCTATGGGGGCAGGGACTTCGTTTTAACTAGAACAGTTCTTGGCACATGGGAAGTGCTCAATAAGAATGGCTAAACGAATCAACAGCACTTTGAAATCTACAGAATACTGTGCATATGCTTCAGGAATTCAAATCTAGACTAGGGAATTCTACACATCTAGAAATGGAATCTTAATGGAGGAAAGACCAGAGTTATCTGAGATATCTGCATTTCCCTCTAAATACCTCACTGGGTGGAAGCAGACAAGAAGCCTACATCACTTGCTTGTGTTGTTAAATGTTTAAACATATTCATAAATTTCCTTTATTTTTTACAATTGTCAGTATAAGGAAAAATATAAATGAGTCCATACACTTCTACAGAGTTAACTATTTAAATGGTAAAAATAACTATATACACTTAGAATTCACCATGGCCAAGTTAAAAGAACACACAATATAGAAGATAAAATCCCATAAAGGCAAAGTATGATTTAAGTAAAATATAACAGACAAAATCAATATCTAAGAGATACAAGGAGAAAATATAAAACCTAACTGTTAAAACCTATTCAATACTAACTAAACTTCAAACAATGAATACAGAAGTAAGACAAAGTCCCCCCACCTTAAAGGAATTCAATTCAGAATAATAAACAAGAAAGAACTAAAATACAGTGATAAAAGTCATGACAGAGATAAAGACAATTTCTAACGATGACTGATTCAGCTAATTTACTTAAGTGCACATGGAGAACTTAAGACACATCTTATTTTAAAGCATTAGTACATGTATAAAAAGTTTCTATATCTGCCACATAAATAGTAAAATCAATACCAAAAAAAGGTATTTTATATTAAAATACCACTGAGAAGGTTGTATTTAAATATTTAATCAACACAATTATTACAAAATTTTGTTCTTTAAATCAAAGTACTCTATTGTGAGAATAATGACCAATGTCACTAGTTAGTTCATTTCACCTCACTTTTTAAACAAGACACCTGCAGGCAAGAGACATGCAATTAAAGCTGTAGCTCAAGTTCAAACAATTCCCTTTGAACAGACTAAAAAGACAGCCCACTAAAACATCCTCTTATACTTCTCATATTTGAATACTGTTCCAGATTTATCTTTACCAAGAACTTTACTTGAATCTAAAATATCAAGCAAAATTTGAGATGAAATGTTGTTTTGCTTTGCATTAATAAATAGATATGTCTTTATATCAATCAGTTTCAATCCTAAAGTTTAGTAAAGGACATAAATTGGTTCAAGTAAGAGAGATCTCTATTACCCAGTAAAATTACAATTTTTAAGTACTTACTCTAAGAGAACTTAGATACTATATCAAAAAACAAGCTATTTTTGGAGTTTTCTCTTGATACAGGAGTTTATTTGATAGTTTTTAAAAAAATTATATTGAAAATGTTGAAATGAACTTTCAAATGGTCATAACTTATAAAATTAGTCATACCTTAACTTTTTTTTCATCCTCAAACTGCTTTTCAAGACCCTGAGAAATTTACATGCTGTTTCAGGCATATTCTTAGCAGCAAAGCCGGATTTACAATAAGGAAGTGACAGTGCAGATTCTGGGTTTTGACATACATGCTGTACAATACAAAATATTGTGCAAGTGAAAGAGTACTAGTGTTCAGAACTGCAACACATGCTAAGCAAAATGGTTCGTTTTTAAAAAGTAAGACTGATGCTATATACTTATACTGAGCCAAAACTTATAAAAAGCCACTCTTTCAAAATCTTCTTCTCCTACTCTTCTGCTTAAAATAACGTTTTCCGTCTAAGAACTCATAAAATTTATTTAAAATAAATATTTCAGTACATCTTTATTATCTTTACATTCATGGATATAACACCTTGAAAGTGAAAACATTTTATTTGACCACTTTGCTCCAAAATAATGTTTTTCAATTAAATTTAGAATGAATTTTAAATATTTTTCCTATCTGTAAAATTACTTAATTTCTAACTACCAAGTTTATAAAACAGTTCTGCATACACCACCTCATTTCATTTAGTATAAATTCAGAGGAATTATTAGTCTTACATGTTTAATTAATAATTGTTTGATATCCTCCCTTTTTCCTTAATGTTGAAAGCACATTTTAACAGTCATATATTCAGCACCTACCACAAAAACAAGCATGCAAAACTGAAAATTATAAAATTATATAAAGAGAAAATAAGTGACCAAAGTAACATAAAATTAAGTAATAGAATTTGATAATTCACAAAATGTCTCTCTCACTACAAAAATATTCAAATTTTATCATGGTGTTTCCCTTCTTTTTTTATCCTTGGTTTATAAGTTCCTATAACCATTCTTTAACAGTCAGGTGTTTGTAAGGATGGAGACTAACATATTTAACCCTTTTGTTGAATATTATAGGATTTATGCTAAAAATTTAATTTGGGCCAAATGTAAACTATCAGTAATCCCAGATTAAGCCATCCTCAGAGAGTCTCTCATTCATATACTTTGGACAGAGTAAGACCTGGATATGTATCTAGCTATACACACACACATACATTTACACACATATATACACAAATTTTGCATAGAAGTACCTTTCTACCAATAGAAATGCAAAGATAAATTCCTAGCATTAAAAACTCAGAACATCAAAAACATAACAGGGAATATCATCTTTGGCTACTGAATTTCTAATTTGTGTGGAATTACAAAGTTTTTAACATTCCTATATATTTTTGACATCTGTGACATGTCCCACTTGCACCAATTATATTTAACTCAGTAAGACTTCAGCATACATTTAAGTCTATGAGCAAATTAATCAGAATAGGGAATGCCTAACCTATGTGGCTCTTCTCATTCCACACACACCCCGCCATGCACCTGGAGAACCACCACAGTCTCCCTGGAAGTAGCAACAATTAAAACTGAAGAAGAGGGGCCAGCCCCGCGGCTGAGTGGTTAAGTCCGCGCGCTCCACTGCGGCAGCCCAGGGTTTCGCTGGTTCGGATCCTGGGTGTGGACATGGCACTGCTCGTCAGGCCACGTTGAGGCAGCATCCCACATGACACAAATAGAAGGACATGCAACTAAGATATACAACTATGTAGCAGGGGGATTTGGGGAGAGACAGCAGAAAAAAAAGAAAAAAAAAGATTGGCAACAGTTGTTAGCTCAGGTACCAATCTTTAAAAAAAAAAAAACCTGAAGGAGAAAGAAATTATCATCACTGAAGTATATGTACACATATCTTTTATACGGAAACACCCTTAATTACCCTCTGCATCCACTCAGTCAAGCACTTTCAGGGCTATCACGTTCACTAACTAGCAGGCTTCTTAACCCACTGCCAGTGAGTTTCCACACCCACCACTCTACTGAACAGCCCTCATGCCACTCATGAGACTTCCACCTGCCAAATCCAAGGACTACTTTCAGCCTTTATAAGGTGATATTTGAGTGCCATTAATTACCTTCTCAAAAACGTTCCCCTGCCTTATTCCTCACAAATCCAATCTTTCCTGGTCCTCCACTTCTCTGCTAGCTGTTCCAATGTTGATCATCCCCAGGAAACTTCCCTGGAAAAGTATTTCCTACAGCCTTCACTACACATGAGCTCATGACTCCCAAATCTGTCTCCCTCAATCCAGATGATTCGGTTGCACATCAGGATGTTATTTCTAACTGTCCTTTCTACGGTATCACTCTTCTGGGTCTCCTTGCCTCTAGTTGCAATACTGATGTCTTACACTATCACCAAAACTGCTGCTCTAAAACCAAAGATCTAACTATCTTCTGTTACTTAAAATCTTTTGGAACTCATCACCACCTGTCCTAAAGGAAAAAGCTGCATGATGCTAAAATTCTTCATGAGTTGTTCCTAAACTACCTTTTCTGCCTCATCTGTCCCTTCCCCCACATGATATCACACAAAATCACTCAAAGTTTCTCAAACAAGCCACCTATTTTTACTCCTTCATCTTATTATTCCTGCTATCTATTAGTTCTGCCCGAAATGTACTTCCCTTTATTTGCATGCTAAAATCTTGCTCTTCTTTTAAGACTTGTTTCAGATGTCATCTGCAGAGAAGACATTCTTTTCCCTCCTTCATTGTCTTATCAATTGGTCAGTCCATCCTCAACATTTCTACTGAACTTCATTTGAATAGTACCTCTCTTAGCAATTATTTCACTGCATTATAATTATCTGTAGACATGTCCACCGAATCAAGGGTCATATCTTTTCACCCTTGTCTCCCTGTCAGCTAGCAAACATGCCACGTAGTAGATGCTTAATAAAGAGATGCCCAATAAGTAAATGCTACATAATTAATGTCACTATTTTAAATACTCTGTTTGACCCTATGAACTAATATATCTCAGTGTTTTATTTGAAAACATGATTGTTGTAGATTCAGTCCATGACAAAGCACATGAATAGGAAAGATAACGTAAACTGAAGAGATGTTTGGGGGGGAAAAAAATTAACGACTAAACCCCATAATTCAACGTCAGTGTTATCCACAAAAGATACTAAGTAGTGTATCAATGATATAGTCTTCTATCTCTCATAAAGAGAACAGCACTACTTCAAATTATAATTTTTCTGCCTTAATTTTCTCTTCTCTGATAGAGATACAAACCATTTTTTACTTTATGTCTATTAGAACGCTCATAAAGGCTAAGGAAACAACTTTATTTTTGCTAAAATGCATTCTTATTTGATAGCTCCCAGAGCTACATAATTTTTACTTTGCGTTGGAAAGTAAGTGAAGCATAGTAGAATGTAAGACTGTACTCAATTATTCCACTGCTTCTTCCCAAATGAATATTAACCACACTGCCCTACCCAAGTGCATCATACTTGGCCATGTGACTTGCTTCAGCCAATGAAATGTGAGTGGGAGTGACATACGCCATTTCTTTTTCTTTGTCTTTTCTTTTTTGCTGGGAAAGATTAGCCCTGAACTAACATCTGTTGCCTGTTGCCCATCTTCCTCTTTTTTTGGTGGAGGAAGGTTTGCCCTGAGCTAACATCTGTGCCAACCTTCTTCCACTTTGTATATGGATCGCGGCTACAGCATGGCTGATGAGTGGTGTAGGTCTATGCCTGGGATACGATCCCATGAACCCAAGCTGCCAAAGCAGAGCACGCTGAACTTAACCACTACGCCACAGGGGTGGCCCACGTATTCTATTTCTAAACAGAAGTTTTAACTGTAATTATACAGCTCTGCATGGCTCTTTTCCTTCTACCACCAAAACATGTCCTAGATAGGAGCTGCTCCTTTAGCTGAATTCCAGACATGAGAACAACTGTGGATGGAGCTGCCATCTACCTATACAGGTAACAAGAACAAAAAATAAATCTTTGTTATTACAAGGCACTGAAGTCTTGGGGTTGTTTATTACCACAGTATAAACAGCAGAAACTAACTCATACCCTGAATTCAATGCTCCTCCTCTATAATATCATAATACCCATGCATATACTGCTATAAAATTATTATACTATTCTTAAAGGGTTTTTTATTGTCTTATGCAAATAGACATAATTTCAAGAAGTCAGACATTTGTTTCTTCATCTCTAGTACTTGCCAGTAGAAGACTGACAAATGATTGTTGAAAGAACTATAAAGGTACCCATCATACATTTTCCAATAAATGAAGCCACAAAGTTACTGAAAATTTTGAAAATGTAATACAAATATAACTTACATTATAAAGACGAGCTGAACAGATCAAAACAACATATATTGTAAAAAGCTGAAGAGATCTCACAGTCATTTGTTACCTTATCTTTGGTTAAATATCTTAACATTCTTCTAAAAGGTTTCAGCAATATATTTATCAAAGATTCCAAAAATACCAAAGATTCCAAAAATTCCAAAAAAACCTTACTTACAACACATTCACTTAATAACCAGGAAGGAAAGAAGAGAAGCATGGGAGCAGATGTCCAAGTTCATGCATTGTAAAATTCACATGCTTTCTCACAGATCCATATTTATATATGTTTAGTTATGCTGTTTCTAAACAGTTCCTAAAGGAATGGCTGACCCAGAAAATTGACCAATACCAACTCAGAAGAACCAACACATTACAAAACCACATAATTCAGTAATTTTAAAATATGTTAATCTGAAGTCACTTAGCACTGGGGTAAAAAGCCTACAGCCTCTAATGCCTCTAAGTGTGTAACTCTATTAGTAAATACAACCAGGTCATTAAGAAAAGGTTATGTCCTTTACTCTATTTAAGATCACAGAGAAATGTTTAATCACTTCAGGAAAATTTCCATCCAAAATTGATTTGGGTGCAAAAGGTAAATTTTCAGCTCATCAGAAAATCATATTTTCTAAAACAACTCATTCTCTCATGGTGTCAGAAAACTATGACATAATGATGACTGGTGTAATTCCTAATCTATTACAATATATTTGAGTTTTAAATTTTATACAGACTAAGATGTACCTCAAATTCTCTAAAATCAAGTAAATGCCTGTGTTTGCTAAATCTTGCTAGCATTTTATTACATAATGGAGTACATGCATTAAAAACTACACAAGGTGGAGCTGGCCCCATGGCCAAGTGGTTAAAGTTTTGCAAGCTCTGCTTTGGCAGCTTGGGGTTCGCAGGTTCAGATCCTAGGTGTGGACCTTCTGCACTCATCAACCATGCTGTGGAGGCAGCCCACAGACAAAGTAGAGGAAGACTGGCACAGATGTTAGACCAGGGCTAATCTTCCTCAAGCAAAACAGAGGAGGATTGGCAACGGATTTTAGCTCAGGGCAAATCTTCTTCACACACATACAAAAAAACCCAAAAAATAATAAAAACCACATCAGGTGATAGGAACAGAAATTTTAACATTAAGTTAATACTACAAACAGATTCTCAATCTTTGTGATTTTCCTAAACACTTGTGCTATTTTTATTCTAAAGAATCTAAAACTATAACAGCACTTCAAAATGAATGGCTTACTCATTTTATAAGTTAACTTTACTATAACAACATCTATATGGACAATTTAAAAACAGCACTAACCAAAAGTCACACAGGACATTTTCTATGTGTTTTTTTTTCTTGTAAATATTTTTTTTAAGTAGGGTGTTTTTACCTATGAGCAGTCTAAATAAGAAAATAAATGCTAAGATAAAAGTTGTCACCTTATTCCATTTAAATACTGAAATGTACAGTTAGGTTAATATATTTTTACTTCTCAATATTCCATCAAAATGCTTTAGTCATGTCACCAACAACCTTCATAGATATTAACAGTATACAGACTTTTAAAATATGAATAACTGATAAGTATTAAATAGTAATCTCTGGAGGATTGGGTGCAGGTATCAATGCATTTTTAAAACTCTAGATGATTCTCAAACTCTTCCAAAAAACTGAAGAGGAGGGGAAGCTTCCTAACTCATTCTAGGAGGCCAATATCACCCTGATACCAAAACCAGACAAGGACAACACAAAAAAAGAAAATTACAGGCCAATATCACTGATGAACATTGATGCAAAAATCCTCAACAAAATGCTGGCAAATCGAATACAACAATACATTAAAAACTCATACACCATGATCAAGTGGGATGTATACCAGGGACCC
Source organism: Equus quagga (assembly GCF_021613505.1). Lineage (NCBI taxonomy): Eukaryota > Metazoa > Chordata > Mammalia > Perissodactyla > Equidae > Equus > Equus quagga. The sequence continues at coordinate 129,505,865 of NC_060267.1, forward strand.
AGGGATGGTTCAACATTCGCAAATCAATCAACATGATATATACCACATTAACAAAATGAAGAAAAATCACATGATCATCTCAGCAGATGCAGAGAAAGCATTTGACAAGATACAGCAACTATTTATGATAAAAACTCTGAATAAAATGGGTATAGAAGGAAAGTACCTCAACATAATAAAGGCCACATATGACAAACCCACAGCTAACGTTATACTCAATGGAGAAAAACTGAAAGCTTATCCTTCTAAGAACAGGAACCAGACAAGGATGTCCACTTTCACCACTCTTATTTAACATGGTACTAGAAGTCCTAGCCAGAGCAATCAGGCAAGAAAAAGAAATAAAAGGGATCCAAACTGGAAAGGAAGAAGTAAAACGGTCACTATTTGCAGATGACATGATTTTATACATAGAAAACCCTGAAGAATCCACCAAAAAACTTTTAGAAATAATAAATGAATACAGTAAAATTGCAGGATTCAAAATCAACATACAAAAATCTGTTGCATTTCTATACACTAACAATGAAGTAGCAGAAAGAGAAATTAAGAATATAATCCCATTTGTAACTGCAACAAAAAGAATAAAATGCCTAGGAATAAACTTAACCAAAGAGGTGCAAGACCTATAAACTGAAAACTGTAAAACATTGTTGAAAGAAATTGCAGAAAACACAAAGAAATGGAAAGATACTCTGTGCTCTTGGATTAGAAGAATTAACATAGTTAAAATGTCCATGTTTCCTAAAGCAATCTACAGATTCAATGCAATCCCTATCAAAGTTTCAACGACATTTTTCACAGAAATAGAATAAAGAGTCTTAAAATTTATATGGAACAACAGAAGACCCCAAATAGCCAAAGGAATCCTGAGAAAAAAGAACGAGGTATCACATTCCCTGATTTCAAAATACACTACAAAGCTATAGTAATCAAAACAGCATGGGACTGGCACAAAAACTGGACAGAGATCAATGGAACAGAATTGAGAGCCCAAAAATAAACCCACATATCTATGGACAGCTAATTTTCAACAAGGGAACCAAGAACATAAAATGAAGAACGGAAAGTCTCTTCAATAAATGGTGAGAAGAAAACTGGACAGCCACATGCAAAAGAAAAGTAGGGGCTGGCCCAGTGGTACAGCAGTTAAGTGCGCACGTTCCTCTTCGGTGGCCTGGGGTTCACCGGTTTGGATCCTGGATGCGGACACGGCACCGTGTGGCAAGCCATGCTGTGGTAGGCATCGCACAGATAAAGTAGAGAAAGATGGGCACGGATGTTAGCTCAGGGCCAGTCTTCCTCAGCAAAAAGAGGAGGACTGGCAGCAGTTAGCTCAGGGCTAATCTTCCTCAAAAAAATAAATAAATAAATAAATAAGAACTCATACATCTCAACAACAAAAGAACTAACAACTCAATTAAAAAATGGGCAAAAGATCTGAACAGACATTTTTCCAAAGAAGACAGAGGGCCAACAGGTACATGAAAAGACATTCAACATCACTAATTATTAGGGAAATGCAAATCAAAATTACAATGAGATGTCACCTCACACCCGTTAGAATGGCTATAATTAACAAGACAAGAAATGACAAGTGTTGGAGAAGATGTAGAGAAAAGGGAACTTTCACACACTGCTAGTGGGAGTACCTACTGGTGGGAGCCACTATGGAAAACAGTATGGAGATCCCTCAAAAAATTAAGAATAGAGCTACCATACAATCCAGCTATTCCACTGCTGGGTATTTATCTAAAGAACATGAAAATGCAAATGCATAAAGATATATGTACCCCTATGTTCACTGCATCATTACTCACAATAGCCAAGACTTGGAAGCAACCTAGGTGTACACTAAGGGACAAATGGATAAAGATGAGGTATACATATACAATGGAATACTACTCAGCCATAAAAAAAAGATGAAATCTTGCCATTTGTAATAACATGGGTGGACCCTGAGGGTACTATGCTAAGTGAAATAAGTCAGAGGGGGAAAGTCAAACACCACATGATCTCACTCATAAACAGAAGATAAAAACAACAACAAACACACACATAGAGATAGAGATTGGACTGGTGGTTACCAGATGGGAAGAGGAGAGAGACGAGGACAAAAGGGGTGATTAGGCACATGTGTATGGTCATGGATGGTAATTAGTTTTCGGATGGTGAACATGATGCAATCTATACAGAAATAGAAATATAATGATATACACCTGAAATTTATATGATGTTATAAATCAACGTTACCTCAACAAAAAAAAAATTCCAAAAAAAACTCCAGATGATTCTAATATGCAGCTGAGGTTGCATTTTATATTTTTTTCAATGTCCCAACAAAAGATTAACACCTTTTTTCTTTCAATTTAATTCATTTTTAAGGGAATGGCTTTAAACATTTCGTTAAACTAGTATAAATTTATACTATTAACCTCCATTTCAACTTCTGGAGATTTTGATTATACAGTAATTTTTATCATGCTTATAAAATGTGTCTTAAAATGACAAGCTTTAAAAAGGAAAAAAGAACACTTCGGCCATCTAAACACTAAATTTTCCTATGTTTTATTTTAAGTTAAATGATGTCAGAATGCTCAAAGTCACAGTACCAAGGCACTTTTTAAATTATAAAACAGTTTAAATATAAGGTTGTATTATTAACAAAAAGCCTTCTCATTAAAAGGAAAGTTCTGCGTATATAAGCACAGCATCCAAAAGAGGCAGAAGGTAATCAAAAAAGAACTGAAATAACACTAGAAGGGGAGACTCTGGAATGATTTTGGAAATTTAAATGAAAAAGTCCTCTTTGAACATAAGTCCTTATTAATGGTATAGTATTCCCAAAATTTCTCTATTTCAAGAGGTTGTAAGACCAAATCTCCTGAAAATGGGAATATCTTATAGGCAACAAATAAATAAATTTAAGTCTCAAAATAAAAGGACATAAATCTGAGTCTACCTGAAAGAGCCATGCTAAACACATATTCTTTTTAAATTAACAAACTAATGTTTATTTATTTAGAATTGGTTGAATAGTCACATGGTTCCAAAAGAACTAAAAAGGTATATATAGGGAAAAGTCTTCCTGCCATCCTTATATCAACCTAGTCTCCACCCCTATTCTACTCCCAGGTAACCATGGTTACTAATTCCTTACATATCCTTCCAGATTTCTTTATGCATAAACAAATAAATAACAAATATAGATTCTTATTTTTCCCTCATTTGCACAAAAGGTAGATTACTATATAAACTATGCTGTATAACTTTTTGTTGTGTTGTTTTGTTGCCTGGCAATATATAACCACTTAAACCTTTTCAATGAAGCAGAATCTCAAAAAGAAACCCCCTTTACTTTATAACTCATTTTATAATCCCCTTATGATCATCCAACAAAGACATATAATATAGCTGCAATTAAAAAATCTTTGGAGTTTAAAAAATCTTATCTGATATTTTTATTATAAAGAATTTATTGAAATATGGAATACCTACACAGTATACAAATCAAAAGTGTACAGCTTGATGAGTCACCACTAAGTGAACACACCACCGTAACTACCACCCAGGTCAAGACACAAAAAACTAACACATCATCTATCTGACTTTTTAGTATTTATGGTCTACTAGTATCTAGGAAAGATGTTATAGAAAATTGACAGTGTTGACTTCCTAAACTTCCACTTAGGATACAGTTTAGGGAATTATGTTTCTTACATTCCATTTCAGATGGCTTGACCTTTCTTATTTTTCTTTTAAATTTTTAACTAAATAGTTCATACATACAAAAGTAAACATGAACGCAGAAATAAGAACTAAAGAATTATAAAACAAACATCCATGTACCTAGCACTCAGCTTAAGAAGCCCCCCTGCCCCTCCCATCAGGGCAAGCAGTTGGCTTAATGATTAAGAGTGCTGACTCTGGAGCGAGACTGCCTGAGTATGATTACAAGCTTTACACTTATTAGCTGTGAGATTTGGGGAAGTTAAAGTTTCTGCACCCTTATTTATAAGCTCCTTTGTTTATAAATGAGAATACTAATAGTGCCTGCTTCCCAGCAGGTACTCAATTTAATTATGACAATTAAAGCAGGTATTCACTTAACTATGAGAATTAAATAAGTAAATATTGGTAAAGTATTTAAAACATTTTCCAGGGGCCGGCCCCATGGCATAATGGTTGAGTTCAGTGCACTCTGGTTCAGCAGATAGGGGTTCGTAGGTTCAGATCCCAGGCGTGGACCTATACCACCCATTAGCCATGCTAAAGTGGCAACCCACATACAAAATAGAGGAAGACTGGCACAGATGTTAGCTCAGGGCTAACCTTACTCAAGCAAGAAAAGAGGAAGACTGGTAACAGATGTTAGCTCAGAGTGAATCTTCCTCAGCAAAAATAAATAAATAAACAAAATACTTCCTAGCATATATTATGTAAAATTTAGCTATTTTTGTATTCACTCTCTGCCTCCTTCACAAAGAAATATGTTTTCCATTCTATTACTATATATGTAGCATAAACAGATATATGAACAAGTATTGTGATTTTTAAATTTTATATCAACTAGTATCATGGTCTAAGTTTTCCTTCGCAATTTGCTTTTTTCATTCAACATTTCTGAGATTCATCTACAGTGATATATACAGTCATTGTTCACTCCTGTGCAGTATTCTAAGGTGTAAATTAACATAAGTGTTTACATATTAATGTCAATGGACATCTGGATTATTTCCCGTTTTTTGCTATTATGAAAAATGCTACTACAAACATGTTTGAACACGTCTACTGATGGAGTTATAACAAAGTATTTCTAGAGTATATACCCAGGTGAAGAACTGCTGAGCCATTAGGTATACACAAATTTAGCATTATAACAATGTCGAATTGTTTATCAAAATGATTATATTATAGCATTATATGCCTTTATTAGAAAAGAAGAGAGGTCTTAAATCAACGATCTAAGCTTCCAATTTAAGAAACCAGAAAACAGAAAAGGAAATTAAACCCAAAATAGGGAGAAAGAAGGATATAATAAAGATAAGAACAGAAATCCATGAAGCAGAAAACAGAAAAATAAGAGAAAATTCTACTAAAAATAACTGATTCTTTAAGAAGATCAATAAAGTTGATAAACTTCTACCAATGTGATAAAAAAAAGGGAAAAGATACAAATTACCAATGTTAGGAATAAGAGAGATGACATCACTAAAGATTCTATAGATATTAAAGGGGCAAGAAAATAATGTTATGATTAATTTTATGCCAATAAATTCAACAACTTGGATAAAATAGACAAATTTCTTGAAAGACACAAAGTACCAAAGTTAAAGAAGAAATAGATAACCTGAAAAGCCCTATATCTATCAAAGAAATTGAATTCATAGTTTAAAACTTTCCACAAAAATACAAAAACAAAATAAAACACAAACAGATCCAGATGCCTTCATTGGTGAATTCTAACAAGTATTTAGAGACTAATCCTTTGTAAACAGAGATGCAAAATTCCTAAATAAAATAGAAGCAAATCAAATCCAGGAATGTATAAAAGGATAATACAGTACAAACAAATGGAGTTTATCCCAGGAATACAAAGGTAGTTTCACATTCAAAAATCACTGTAACTCAGCATATCAACAACAGTGCTGGAGATTTTCTATTACTCTACAGTGTCACCCACATCTGGTATTATCCAACTTTTTAAATGGGTATAAATGGTATCTCAAGGTTTAAGTTTACAGTTCCCTAGATACACTGAACACCTTGTGTTTGTTTATTGGCCATTCTTATTTCTTCTTCTGTGAAATTCTTACTTGTGTCTTTTGACTATTTTTTCTGTTGGGTTGAATTTTTTAATTTGGACAAGTCCAGTCTCTATTCTGGATAGTAATCCTTCATAAGTGATACGTATTACAAATATTTTCCCCTAGTTTTTTTATTCTTCATTTTTTTCACTCTATTTTAATGAAAGAAATTAATTTTAATGTATTCGAATTTATCAATCTTTCACTTCAATGTGTGCTTTTTGTTAATTACTTATAATATCCTTCCCTATCCCACAGTCTTAAAGACATTCTCTATTTTCTTTTAAGAGGCTAAAAAAAAAAGACATTTCTTAAGTTAGTACTTCTATCATTTCTTTGGAGAAAGGTAATGAATTGGTGATAATTTTCTTAACTACACACTAAGTACTAGGCACTGTACCTATGCTGCAGGGCTACAAGGCAGTGTAGGCTATTACAGTTGCCTTTAAGAAGATTATAAACGAATTAGGGCCATAATAATTAAAGAGCTAAGAATAATATATAATAAAGGGTTAAGTTTTGTGATAGACTTGATCAAAGTTCAAAGTATTAGGAGAAAGGATAAATTAGTGATAACTGGGGCTATCAGTAAAATTTCATGAAGAAAGCATTAAACCTTCACTTAATAATTCTGATTCAGAATAACAACAAAATCCAAAATTTATCCAAAACACAACCATATTTTTTAAAACCAGCAAATAAAAACCACAAAGTCTGAATTAATGCAAAACCTCCTTGTAACAGCAACAGAAAATGGAAAATAGAATAAAATTAACAATGTAAAACATACATAAACATTATATAAATTTTTATTTTGTATGGCTGCATTGCTTAGGGCCATATATAATTCAGATTTACCCAGCCCAACTCTGCAGACAACCAGGAAATTCAAAATCCAAAAGTAAAACAAAAAGTTGACACTGGTGCAACCAGCATATGAAAAATAACTAAATAACAGTTATTAATAAAAATAACTGAGGGCCGGCCCAGTGGTGCAGCAGTTAAGTGTGCACATTCCACTTCGGTGAACCACGGTTCACCAGTTTGGATCCCAGCTGCGGACATGACACTGCTTGGCAAGCCATGCTGTGGCTGGAGTCCTACATATAAAGTAGAGGAAGACAGGCACGGATGTTAGCTCAGGGCCAGTCTCCCTCAGCAAAAAGAGGAAGATTGGCAGCAGATGTTAGCTCAGGGCTAATCTTCCTCAAAAAAAAAAAAATTTTTAATTTAAAAATTAAAAAAAAATAAAAATAACTGAAACCAGAAAAAAAAAATAGTTGACAGGTTAAGTGAGTTGGATAACAGAATTAACTGGTACTATGAGAGTATTACGTAGTCATAAAAGTGGAGCTATGACATTGAGTCCAGAAAAGAGAAAGAGTATCCTCTTCTAGCAAGTCTTTTTTGTGTATGTGTAAGGAAGACTGGCCCTGAGCTAACATCTGTTGCCAATCTTCCTCTTATTGCTTGAGGAAGACTGTCCCCGAGATAACATCTGTGCCAATCTTCCTGTATTTTTTGTATGTGAGACACCGCCACAGCACGGCTTGATGAGCGATGTGTAGGTCTGCACCCGAGATCTGAACCTGCGAACCCCAGGCCACCAAAGTAGAGCATGTGAACTTAACCACTATGCCACTGGACCAGCCCCACAGCAAGTCTTTTTTAAAGTGATTGAACATAAAAATTTTAAGTTTTTTTCTCCAGCTCCAACATGTAGATACCAACACTCCCAATATTTTGTTTTGGGGAATAATACTTGGGCAGCAAGACTTACATATCAGAATTAAATACTTTATATGAAATACAGAAGATAATAGTCAATCAGCAGGCCTACAACAAAGCAGTCATTTCAGAAAGTAATTCTCTATTACAGTCTGTAATTTACTAGTACACTTAAGCTTCCATATCACTATGATGACAAAGCAGTAAAAATAAAGATTAGTAAAAGTAGGAAGCAACAACAACTAATTTTTTTAACACAACCACCTAATATTTGAAAGTGCTTTTTAATCACTTTCTCACACATTACTCAAATAGTTTACCTATTGTTATATTAATTTTCAAAACAGCTGCAGCTAAAACAAAGAATAAAATTTTGATAAAATTCTCAAATCAGGGGCCGGCCCCGTGGCTGAGTAGTTAAGCTCGCGCGTTCCACTTCGATGGCCCAGGGTTTCACCTGTTTGGATCCTGGGCGCGGATATGGCACCGCCCATCAAGCCACACTCCACATTCCACATAAAACAGAGGAAGACTGGCACAGATTTTAGCTCACTGACAATCTTCCTCAAGCAAAAAGAGGAGGATGGGCAACAGATGTTAGCTCAGGGCCAATCGTCCTCATACACACACAAAAATTCTGATGTAGGTTCTATCATTTACCACCTGCCTCTGACATGGACATTCACATATGATATTTTCTTCATCCTTATCCTTGTAACTTCTTCTTCTTCGTTTTTTTTTTTGCAAGGAAGATTGTCCCTGAGCTAACATCTGTGCCAATCCTCCTGTATTTTGTATATGGAATGCTGCCACAGCATGGCTTCACAAGCAGGGTGTAGGTCCGCACCCAGGATCCAAACCCTCGAACTCCAGGCTGTCAAAGTAGAGAGTGCAAACTCAACCACTACTCCACCAGGCCAGCCCCCACATTTTTCATTCAAAGTATTAAATCTATACTTCTGGCAATATCAGAAACGGTATTTAAATGAGTTTATTCCAGAATTAAAAATGACTGACCAAAAAAAATACACCTTAAAAGGATGCACACAAGCATAATCTTTTAATATGCCAAGAGAGAAACAATGTTTGTTTTTTTTTTGAGGAAGATTAGCCCTGAGCTAACACGTGCCACCAATCCTCCTCTTTTTGCTGAGGAAGACTGGTCCTGTTCTAACATCCGTGCCCATCTTCCTACTTTATATGTGGGACACCTGCCACAGAATGGCTTGCCAAGCGGTGCCATGTCTGCACCCAGGATCCGAACCGGTGAACTCTGGGCTGCCAAAGTAAAACGTACAAACTTAACTGTTGTGCCACCGGGCCGGCCCCAAAACCATCTTGAAAATAAGAAATCATACTTTGGAAACTTAAAATCTTGTCTACTCACTTTACCTATGAATCCAATTTTCATCACTTTTCAATCACCCTATTATGAATATATCCAGCATATTAAAGCAGATGAGTGTTTCATAACCCACTAGAGAACCTACCAGTTTAGTGATTAGGGTTATCTAGACGGATTAAGGGAAGGCATAGCTTTCCCTAAAGTTGCAAATCCAAGATTCTTACCCCTAAGGTTTGTGCCTTGGTTCCATAAAGGTTCTTGCCCTATTGCCCCATCAACTCTTGTACCTCCAACAGCCTTCCTGAAACAGAACCTGACTCAGGTTCACCTCTATCATTTAAACTATCTGATCAATCCAGTAGTAGGGCTCCTCAACATACAACTGCCTCTTGACTATCCCTCTGGGCTTATGCCTTTTTATGCAGACTTTTATATACCAAGAACACCTGTTATTTTCTACCTGAAATCTTCAGAGTCCAATACAAGTTCCCCTTCCTAGATAAACAAGCCTTCCCTACCTTAATCACATGGAGCTTTAAATTCCACTTAGAACTTCTTTCCTAATTGTTTATGGGGGGTAGCTTTGCCTCCCAGTTAAACTATAAGCTCCTTGAGGACTGAAGTAACACTCAACAGAGCTATGCACCACACAACAACATTTTGGTCAACAATGGACCACATAAACAACAGTGGTCCCATTATACTAGCACCATACAGCATAGGTATGTAGTAGGCTATACCACCTAGGTTCGTGTAAGTACACTCTATGATGTTTGCACAACTACGAAATCACCTGACAATGCATTTCTCAGAATGTATCCCTGTCATTAAGCAACGTATGACTGTCCCTTCATTATGCCCCATGTTGCCTAATACAGCATATACACTCTTTTCCATGTTTCCTGATTGACTAGATTCTCATCATATAACTTACTCAACTCTTAATTGCCTTCAAGTAAGGTAGGCTAAGTATGCTACCAATTTTTATCGCTTCTAACAGGAAAACTATACAAAGTTGGTACCAGTGACAAATGGATATTAATTATAAGACTATTTGAACTGTTTTTATTCACAACACTTCTGACACCAAATTCGTGGTGTCTTTTCCAATACTACTTCTCTGACTCTCCGACAAAAGCTGGGTGTCCTACAATTCAATTCAATTTTGACATTATCTACCTGGAGTTAATGTCAGATTCCACAAGTTAAGGGCTCAGTCCCACAAGACTGCTCCCACTTCAGATGGCAGTCAAAAGCCCCAGGTTAATACTTCCAACCAACTGGCTATAAATTCAAGGGGTTCCTAATTTGCACCTCAGGTTCAATAATTCCCTAAAATGACTCACAGAACTCAGGAAAGTGCTTTACTTACTATTACCGGTTTATTATAAAGGATACAACTCAGGAAGAGCCAAATGGAAGAGATGCATAGGGAGAGGTACAGGGGAAGGGGCTCAGAGCTTCCATGGCCCCTCCGGGTGAGCCGCCCTCCCAGTACCTTGAGGTGTACACCAATCTTAAAAGCTCCCCGAATACCAATGTTCAAGAGTTTTTATAGAGCTCTAGCTTCAGTCGGCCCTCGTCCCTTTGCTGGCGATTGGGAGATGGGGCTGAAAGTTCCAACTCTCCAATCACTGGGTCTTTTTGGTGATCAGCCCCATCCTGAAGCTACCTAGGAGGCCCCAAGGCACCAATCATATTATTAGCATACAAAAGACACTCTTATCACTCTGCAGATTCCAAGAGTTTTAGGAATTGTGTGCCAGGAACCTGACACAAAAACCAAATATTTATTTTTTACTGTATCACACTATTTCTTCAAACACACTCAAAAAAATTTCAAGATATCAAAGAATTTACTTAGTTTAGGAAACTGATACTAAAAGGAGAAAACTTTTTTAACAATGAAAAAGTACGCTTCTGGAAAATAAGCATACAGGTCTTACTTACCATGCAAACGCACGAACTGAAACAATAAAGAAAAATTATAATAGGTCCAAGTTATTGAGTACTCATTCGGTGCCAGGCATTCTGCTATCCACTTTACATAAATTTTCATTAAATTTCTACAACAAGCCCATGAGATGAATCCCAATATTAGCCTCCTTTTACAGATGAAGAAAACTGAGGCACAGAGACTCCCCAAGGTCACACATCTGGCAAGCAGTGGAGCCAGGATCCCGACGCAGGTTGACCAACTCTGGAACCTTTAACCTTTAGCCACGCTGCCTCCCCTCGGCCCGCTGCCAGCAATGCTCAATCCAAAGATTTGACAGCAGCTCTATTGTCCCCTGCCCAATACTCCTGGGTTTAATAACTTTTGGGTTTGCATTTCCCAGAATACATCATTCTCTTTCAAGCTTTTCTGCCTTAAACACACACTGTTCCCTTGGGCTGGAATGCTCTGCTCTTTTTTATCCAGCTAGCAAAGCGCCACTCATTCTTCAAACAGCAGCCTAAAAACAACTTCCTCTGTGAAGCCCTCTTCATTCCTTCCACATTGTCTGACCCTAATCCTGGGGGAAGGAATACACCACTCCTGTAGCTCCCTGGAAACAATGATGCAGAGATACTTCTATTGTTGGACTTACTTGTATTATAATTCTATTTTTCAGTACTACCTACTGGCGAGTACACTACACTGCAAGCATGAGGCACTCAGATACTTGTTAAAGAGCATGGTCCCAGTTCAAATTCAACTATAATTTAAAGGAGTACTTTCTTCTAGTCAAGACAACATCATTGCCCGTGGCCAAGTGGTTAAGTTCGCGTGCTCTGCTTTGGCAACCCAGGGTTTCACCGGTTCGGATCCTGGGTGCAGACATGGCACCGCTCATCAGGCCACGCTGAGGCGGCGTCCCACATGCCACAACTAGAGCGACCCACAACTAAAAATATACAACTATGTACCGGGGGGCTTTGGGGAGAAAAAGGAAAAATAAAATCTTAAAAAAAAAACAAAGACAGCATCATTCATTCCAACAATATTTTACCACCCTCTGTGGGCCTGCATACTCGGAAGATTCACCAGTGAGTAAAATTACCATCTTAAGTTTCCCAGGTTCAGACTGGGACTTTTAAACCATATCTTTCCAACCATTTCTCAACTGCTATGTTAAGACTTTGGCACTACAACTTTTCAATAATACCAAAACTGTGCCTATTAACAAATATTTCAAAATTGGAAACACTCCATCTATTAAATTTGTTAAAAGTCTAACCAAGAGTAAGACATTTAGGCTAAGGAAGTAAGGATAAAAATTAAACTACACAGTACTTTAAAAGCTGTTCTGCTAATCCTACCCACATCTGAACACTCAGTCTACACTCTTTCACTTCCTACACCCTAATGTGCTTTCACTAAGCTATTACTCCATCTAACATGCCTCTTTTTATAAGAGGTTTTTTGAGATATAATTCACATACTATGTAATTTGCCAATTTAAAGTGTACAATTCAAAGTTGTTCGACCGTCACCACAATCAACTTTATAACATTTTTATCACCCCCAAAACAAACCCATACCCATTTAGCAGTCACTCCCTGTATTAGTCAGGGTTTTTCAGAGAAACAGAATCAATAGGATGGGTAAATATACAGAGAGAGAGTTTTATTTTAAGGAATTGGTTCATGTGACTGTAGGGACTGTCAAGTCTAAAATCTGCAGGGCAGGCCACCAAGCAAGAGACACAAGGAAGAGCGGCTGCTGCAGTCTTGAGTAGGATGGCTCTCTGAAGGCAGAATTCCTTCCCAGGGGAACCTCAGTCTTTTCTCTTAAGATCTTCAACCAACTGGAGAAGGCCCACTCACATTCTGGAGGGTAATCTACTTTACTCAAAGTCTACTGATTTAAACATTAACCACTTTTTAAAAATACCTTCACACCAACATCTAGACTGGTATTTGACCAAAAACTGGATACCATGGCTTAGCCAAGTTGACATAAAATTAACCATCACACTACCTGTTACTCCCAGCCCCTGGCAACCACTAATCTACTTTCTCTCTATGGATTTGCCTATCCTACACATTTCATATAAACAGAGTTATACAGTATGTGGCCTTTTATGTCTGGCTTCTTTCATTTAGCATAGTGTGTTCAAGGTTCATCCATGTTGTAGCATGTATCAGTATTTCATTCCTTTTTATTGACGAATAATATTCTATGTTATACTACATTTTATTTATTCATTCATCAGTTGATGGACACTTGGATTCTTTCTACTTTTTTTTTACTATTATGAATAATGATGCTATGAAGATTCATACAAGTTTTTGTGTGGACATATATTTTCATTTTTCTTGGGTATACACCTAGGAGTAGAATTGCTGGGTTATAAGGTAACTCTATAACATTGCTTTTTACTATGCAATTTTTTGAAAAAATTCAAAACTATAAATTTTGTTTATTCTACAAGTATAACTACCATAGCTATACTGGTAACACACAGCATGATCTTATTTTCTGTCCCTGGAGTTTTGAAATGGAAAGAAATTTATGACTAGCATCAAATAATATAGTTGGTATTTCTACAGTTAAACAGTTAAAAAAACAAACATAGTCATTTTTTCTAAATCAGATTTACTTATGAGGGTTATATATACATTCCGTTTAAAACACAATCTCTAAACATATTAAACTTAGAAATTATCCAATAAAAGAAAAAAGAACCTTTTGTAGTATATTATAGTATCTGAACAGTGATACTCCAATATCCTTACACGTAAAAAGTTGTTTTTATTCAACCTGTAAAATGTTAAGTGATGAATAAATACTGCTTGAGGAACTGATCTTCAGTTAAAACCCTAAACTGATGTTCAACATTACCAATCATCAGGGAAATGCAAATCAAAACTACAATGAGAATATCACCTTACACCCTTTAGAACAGCTAGAATCACCAAGACAAAAAATAACAAATGTTGGAGAGGACGTGGAGAAAAGGGAATCCACATATACTGCTGGTGGGAATGCAAACTGGTATAGTCACCACGGAAAATAGTATGGAGATTTCTTGAAAAATTAAAAATAGAAATACCATATGACCCAGCTATTCTACTACTGGATATTTACCCAAAGAACTTGAAATCAACAATTCAAGGGGCCCCCGTGGCCGAGTGGTTAAGTTCACGCACTCCACTGCAGTGGCCCAGGGTTTCACGGGTTTGAATCGGGGGGACACAGACATGGCACTGCTTGTAAGGCCATGTTGAGGTGGCATCCCAAATGCCACAACTAGAAGGACTTGCAACTAAGATATACAACTATGTACCAGGGGGATTTGGGGAGATAAAGCAGAAAAAAGAAAAAATTCAAAGAGTCTTATGCACCCCTATGTTCACTGCAGCATTATTCACAATAGCCAAGATGTGGAAGCAACCCAAGTGTCCATCGACTGATAACAGACAAAGAAGATATGGCATATTTATGAAATGGAATACTACTCAGGCACAAAAAAAACCAAAATCATGCCATCTGCAATAAAATGGATGGAACCTGAGGGTATTATGTCAAGCGAGATAAGTCAGACAAAGAAAGACAAACACCGTATTTCACTCATATGTGGAAGATAAACAAATACATGGACAAAGAGAACAAATCAGTGGTTACCAGAGGGGAAGGGGGATAGGTCAGTGGGCATAATGGGTAAAAGGGCACATATACATGCTAACGGACAAATAATAATGTACAACTGAAATTTCACAATGTTATAAACTATTATGACTTCAATTAAAAAAATGCAAAAAAACTCTAAACTGATTTACAGCCAAAATATCTAAGAGTTAATAGATAAGAAAGTTTTTTTTTCAGTGTATTTTGTGTGTGTGTGTGTGAGGAAGACTGGCCCTGAGCTAACATCTGTTGCCAATCTCCCTCTTTTTGCTTGAGGAAGACTGTCGTGGAGCTAACATCTGTGCCAATCTTCCTCCATTTTTTACATGGGATGCCACTACAGCATGGCTTGATGAGTAGCGCGAGGTCTGCACCCAGGATCCAAACTCATGAACCTCAGGCCGCTGCAGCAGAGCAGGTGAACTTAACTACTCTACCACTAGGCTGGCCCCATGTATTTTTTTCTTTTGATTATTGCTAACAGTGTGGTGATGAGATTAATAACGACTAAGAGTTCTTAGGTAGCAAGCAATAGAGTATTCAAGAGTGTGCATTCTGCAGTCAGATGACTGGGGTTTGAATCCTGACTCCACCACTATCTGTGTCACCCTAAACAAATCATTTTCACCTCTCTGAACCTCAGCTTTCTCATCTGTAAACTCAGAATAATAATACTACCTACTTCAAAAGTTTGTTGTGAGGATTAAATGAGATTATGCACATAAAATCCTGAGCATACTACCTGGTAAGTGCTCAATAAATGGTAACTATTAATTTTACAGCAGTTTGGATGCTGGTCAGAACTTAGAGGATATTAACACATTCCAGATAAGCTTACTACAATTCACTTGATGTCATCAGCTAAAAAAGCACATTTTAAATTAAGATCCAATAGCTTATGGAAAAAAGTAAAAACAAAAAACTATGTCTCTTTGTCTACATACCCAAGAAGGTTAACGGACAGAAAAAGTCCAGAAAATTACATACCAAACTAATAACAGTTACTTCTGGAATGGGGAAGAGGATGGGAGGTGCCCATGTGAAGGAGGACATGTATATACTCTATATATTTCCCTACTGCTTGAATTTTTATGAGAATCTATTCCTATTATTTGTATAAGGAAAAAACAAGAAAAGAAATAACAGCTTGAAAGTCCATACTGCAAACTCATTTCTACTTGGCTCAGCTAGAACAAGTCAGTAGTTATAAATGCAGATAAAATTATAAGCCTGAAAGTACTGATAAACATTAAGACAAATAAATAAGAAAACATAGTTTCGTATGCCTTTAAATTAAAATCCAACCCAAACTGTATATCTGACAAAGGTTACAGTACTAATCACCAAAAACTTTGAGGTTTTCAAGTGCCTATTTAAACTTTACTTTTTTTCTCTACATCTATTAGCTAGTCTCTTTAAAGGATAAAAAATTTACATAGCAAACAAGTTTTTCCAAGGCTATTTCATTTATTTGCATAAACACCCAAATCCAAATCAGTTGCCTGAATACAAGCCTAAGAAAAAATATATTTATTGCTAGAAGTAGTAGAGGTATGTCTAAAAAACGCTAGCTGACTCAGAAATAATTAACTCAAGTTCTCTCGGTCTTTGAAGGTCTGTCATACGACAAGCATTTTAGTTATGCATCCAGAAAACAACAGCTTAGATTACCTTTCAAGAGAGCAAAAGACAGATTTTCATTACAATAATTGTTCAGTCCATAATCAGATAGTTCAGAATAAATGTCTAGCAGTTGGCTTTTATTTCAGGGGGTGAAAATCTAGATTCTGTTTCTAACTCGCATAGGTACTAATAGATGACCTTGCACAAATAACCTCTAAACATCAAACTCTTTTTGGATAAAAGCAGCCTGTACCTGCTCTACCTACCTCCTAGGAGTGTTATATAGATCAAGGGAAATAAGAAAGTACTCTGAATATTATAAACTCTTAAAACAGAAGTATTACTTTGCATGAGAATGGATACATATGCAATAGCTCAAAATTAATACCACCAACCACAAAATTATCTATGATGCCAAAACACTTAGCAAAGTGTCTTGCACACTGTAGACTCTCAATAAGTAATGATTTATACAAACACTACCTATTGGTAATTAAGTCCAAGATTCCAAATTGAGAACTAACTCAAATGACCTTCTACCTTTTGACCCTCCTCAGGTTAGCAGACATACAGACTGCTCCATTGTTCACTTTTCACGCATTCAAACATTTATGTAGTTCTTGTTCTCAAGAGCTCACATCTGGCAGGGCAATAGTACACTTGCATCATAGTTATTTCGTTGTCTGTGTCCCATAATGAAATTATATACAAAGTTCTACGGCAGTATAGAGGAAGAAGCAATTAATTCTTCAATTAGTAGGAGTCAGGGAAGGTTTCGCTTTGGAACTGGGCCTCAAGAGATGAAAGGGAAAGGTCATTCTGGAAGACAAACAGCAAAAAAGGCACTTGTTCTAGGAACAGCAAGCACTGTCACACAGCTACTGCACAAAGTTTGGGGCAAAGGAAAAAAAGAGCAATAGAAGACAGAGCTGGAAAAAAAACGAAATGACAGATTTTGAAGGAGTTTGTATATCGTGCGAAAAATTAATGGTGCAAGAACCAAGATTTTTGAGCAGAAGTATGAGCTGTTCATTTACCTGTAGTGGCAGTGAGAGAAGCATGGGCAGGATAGAGTCCTTAGAATACTTCCGCAGCTAACAAATGCCATCATTTTTCTTGATTCAAGTAACTGATACACAGAAAGAACTTATCTCACAATCTTTTCACTTAAAACTCTAAATGACAGACACCTCTTCTCTATTTATCAAAGAAAATAGATAATAAGCTCTAACATAAACACCACTTGAGAAGACCAAATAAGAGCCTGAAAAGGTAAAGAGTAAATTTAATCTAAGGAGTAAAGTAAAATAACTAAGTAGGAAAAAAATGTTTTAATTGCATACAACATCCATATTTTTAACGATTTGAAATAATAGATAAAATATTTCATTAATGTTCCACTACCGTGAAAAGTAACACAGAAGGAAATGAGTGCATTTTGGATATACAACCTGGCCTTCTAAACATGTTTACATGAATGTGACTTAAACATAACATGTGCCAAATACATGACTTTCTCACAGAAACCAGCACCTCTTAATGACCTTTTTACTTGTCAATAAAAAAATTAGGTAAACAAATAAACAAAATCAATGAATGTATGATCTGTCATTCTCCCAAAAGGTGAGGCCAGGATCTTTGCTGTCATGTTTAGATACGGGGAGGAAGAAGGAAGAAACTATCTTGGTTGTCAAATTCTGGAGATTCTTCCTTCGCAATGACTTCCTTGCAATGTTCTTGGAATGTGCTGTATCATTCCTGCTTCTATGCCTTTACTTGAGCAATTCTTCCCACCCAAAACTCCTTCTCCTGAATGACTCTATCTACATTCTGCCCTATTTAAAAAGACCTAAGGTGTAGTTCAAATTGCATCTCATCCATGAAACTGTCTCATCCATGACACCTTCCCTAAAATATCCAGTCCATACAGAACCTCTCTCTTTGCTGAAGTCCTAATAGACAAGTTAACATACTTGTCTTCTTTCACTTTCTGGCACTTAATCATTTTCATTCCTACTGCAAACCTGGTCTACGCCCTTACAAAATGACATCATATCTAAACTGATAGAAAGCCTTGCAATAGCAGAGTAGTTAAGAGCTTGGGTTCCAGACTCTAAAGTCAAGAATCAGAATACCTTGGTTCACATCCCAGGTCTACCATTTATTAGCTATATGAACTTGGGCAAGTTAACCTAATTGAATCTGTCTATGCCTTAATTTCCTCATAGGTTAAGGAAAAATAAGCACCCATCTTAAACATTTATTTAAGGAGTAAATAAGTTAACATGTAAAGCATTTAGAACAGGGCATGGTACATAGTGCCACAAGTGTTAGTTCAGCTGTTACCCATTTCCCCTTGCTCCAGGCCTCTCTGCATATTGCTCTATCACCCTTACAGGGTGGTTTTGTTAAGTCAGTGCTCTGCACAGAACTCTCCCTGGACTTCCATATCCCATGGGTCCATGACCTGAGCTTGGTAATCCAGGCACTCCACAACTCCACACTATCTAGTCAGCTTCAGTTATTCAACATCTGCTTTATACAAAATAAGAAATAGACACATAAGGCATAAATCCTCTCTTCCAGGGTCTGACAGATAATTACAAAAACAAGGCACAAACATAAAAACATCACAGAGAATGGATGTTCACCCATAGCTACTCTGCAAAAGAACTCTCCAATCCAACACAGTTTCCTCAGTGTTTGGAAGATGCCAAATTCATTCAAAATTATCTGCTTTTGTCTGTTTTATGCCACTCTCAATCCTTTAAAACACACAAACAACTCCAAAAAGCACTGTTACTTAACTTGTATCTATACACCCCCATTTTAAAGTCTAATTCAAACACCATCACTCTCTTGCCATTTAAACTTATATAATCCTATCTCACGTCAATCAACTGCTCTCAAGTTGTAGAGTCACACTCTCTATCCAAAATATAAGCTCCTAGAAAGAAGGAACAACAATTTCTTACTAGTTCTTGTCATTTCCTCTCCCCTCAACACTAGGCCCTCCATTAAAACAGATCATGATAGAAGAGGTGCTCAAAAACATGCATTGAATTTAAGCAAAAAAGCGAAACTGGAAATAAGCAATTACTGCTCCTACTACTAAGTAAACTACAGTGAGACTGGAAATAACACTACCATGTCAAGCACTAGAGTACACCTGTCCACAAAGCCTCAGTCAAATAGGATCATCCAAACCAGAAGGAGGCAGTCAACTCACTCTGCCTTCTATGTAACCACCATATGGCAGATTTGCTTGTTCAGTGGCACCGTAAGGCAACAGAAAGATTAACAACCATTCTATTATCTGCCATCTAATTTAAAGAGCTTGACCTCCAAAAAGGAGTGAAGGACGAAACACAGGGCCAGCATCCAACCAGCACAATATCCAGCTGCTACGTCCCTGAGTAGATGATCTGGGAAAGCTTATTAAATTCCACTTTGTGGCAAATCTGTCACCCTCCAACATGCAGGTTTTAAGTACCATAACACAATCCATGAACTTAGCACTAAAAGGTATTACCTAGATTTCCATGTACTGACATTTTGCAAATTTTCTACAATGAACATGTGTTGATTGAATAATCAGGAAGTTTCAAGTGTTTATTATTTCTTCCAGCTTTTAATGGGCTTCCAATAATGACCAATGCAGAATGCAACAATCACAAAGTGAAAGTCAACCAAAGAGCATACTACCCCAATTTTCCACTTCCCAAGTAAAGTGCCAATTTGGACAAAGTTCTCAACTCTGTATGTTTCAATTTAAAACATTACTTCTACATATGACATCGCATGAAAGAAAAAAATTTCCTATTATCTTCCTAAGACTCCACAGCACTATAACAAATTACAAAGAGCTGTTTCCCTCTTCCCCTCAACCCAAACACCCACCTCCCTAAGTACTGAGCCCTTAATAAGGGCCAAGAACAGGGTGCTAAATGATTTACATAATAATCTCGATTCTCAAAATAATAGCAGGTACCATCACTATCCCCAGAAGAGAAAACTGAGGTTTAAAGATGTCTTTTAAAAAAACTTGCCTGAGGTGATGCTTATAGAAGGAGGGGATTCTAGTGTTGTACAAAGGAATTTGCTGGGAATATATATTAGGCCTGGGGACTTTTGTTACGAGACAATTATAGCAGAAATTCTCAAACTGGAAATTTCACACAGAGAAAACAATTAATGATATTTGGTCAAACTGTGGGTTTTCCTTGGAACTGTGTACCTCACAATATCTGACACATAATAAATGCTCAATAAAAACCTACTGACTGTTCAAACCTAAATTTTAAATAATTAATTTCTAAAACAATTTGATCACATCGCAAGATCTGACAGGGCATTTGTTTTAACTAGATTAGGTCGTACGATAATCAATAATTATATCTACACCTAAAGTAATGGCCTCATATCCTGAAGGTGGTTTAGCTTGTAATACAGTTGGAAAACAAAAAGTGAAAAGGGTAAAAATAAGCTGTGTATCCTTTAAAGATAAGTTTTTCTAATAACAAATTCCATTCAAAATTTTAACAAGTCATCTCAATTTAACATACACAATAAACACTCACTACTGACCTATTCTTAATCATCTCAAAATAACCTATTGTGGGGGTTTTAGTACAGCCATGAAAAGCACTGTTCCTGTAATCATTATTTTTCAAATAAGTAAAAGAAAAAAGCTAAGTCTCTTTTGAGTACTGAATGAAAGTAAAGAATGTGCATTTGCAGAGTGTGTACTTTAAGCAAACCTGTTATCTGATTAAGCTGGACCTTAATTGTTGCTCAGGGACAAAAAGAGACAAATACATAAAAGCTGGCTGAGTTAAGACACTAGCAGTTAACTGACGTTTGAATTTAATTTCTGGAAAGATGAGTTCTATGAATATTCCCTTTAAATGATTACGGGTAATCTATGAAGTCTTTCAGGTACCTAAACTTTAGTTTCCAGAGAAAAAAAAAGGATCACCTGGCATTACACAGAAAAATTAACATATTTTCCAGTTCTCATCCCACACACACAGTAGGGTATAGGTATTATGCAAGCACATAGCACTTGGGCAATCTTTTCCTCCTTTCTCTGAAAAATAATTTATTTAATAATTCCTTGATTCAGTAGCAACTGAAGTACTGCCTTCTCTCTTCCTCTTCAGGCTCAGGTTTCTTTCATTTCAAAACACCGCTTGACTTAAATTCTTTTTTTAAAAAAGATTTAATTATTTAACTCAGAAAGAGGGAGCAAAAAGTCAGGAGATGAAACCAGAGATATTCTTATTAGTCTTACATAACTCCCTCTAAGTTAGAACTCATTCAGTAGCACAAAGGTGAGCTCTTTAATATATACTCCCAACACATAAAGAGTTTTAAAATTTGAAAAGGTCTGTCTTTATTTTTTTTCTTATATTTTTAAAATACAAGGACCCACATGTATAGTAAATTAGAGTGCCTAAATAAAAATGCTAAAATGGTCACGCTTAAAATGAAGAGCACTAAAATCATCCTATCACATCTAGGTAATGCAATAATTGATAGAACTGGATATAATATCAGAAAATAAATTAATTTCCTAAATATCACCTCTGTAAGTATGCATTAAGAATTTTTAGTAAATGCTGCTGGGAACATCAAAAAGTGATTTTCAAAAGCAATAGGTATATGTTCTCCCAATATGCAAACAAAACTGAAAATGTAAAGTTAACAGTTGTTCATGCTTAATTAAATCGGCTTTGATAACTGCAAATTACTCCTACACGGGTAAATATGTATCAAATCCTTCAAAAACATAAATTCACACAAAGGATTGTCCTTACTAGAAAGGCCCTGATCTGAACTCAACTAAAAGCTATGTGTTAACTACCTCTCACCACTGAGACACTTGAGCCCCAGTGTAACACTGGCCGCGGATTCCCTGCATTGCTTTGAGAACTGCTGCTTGCTTCATCAAGCGCTGAACTGCGAATTCACCTTTCTAAAAAGACTGAAAGCAAGAAGCCAAGTTTCACTATCTAGTTTTCCCAAAGGAATTAGGGTTTGGGATTTCACCGGGAATGACCAGGTTATCAAGATGCCATCGCCCTCCAGAGGCATTTAATTACAATACCTTCTCTGTTTTCCATTCAACCACCTCAACTAAATTTCCACTAGAATCCAACACACAAAAAGTTGATTCCGTGGCCTTGCTGAAAGTCTCCTGCGCGTGCGAACCCTGGGATCCTGAATACGTTACGCAGAAAGAGCAAAGGGAAAGGAAAAGTAAAGACTGTCAGACAGCGTGGGGACATTACCTTGCCCGTCTTGTGATCAAACCAGACGAGAGCATGGTTCCTTGACAGCACTTTGCAATCGAAAGTAGCATTATTCTGCGCTGGTCGACAGCGGGCCACGGAGCGGCCGATTTTAATGGGCTCGTCCAGGTAGACATGACGCTCCTGAAACGGGTGCGAGTTCGGGCGGCAAGTGAAGATGGCCAAGGCTGACGGCATCGAGGACAGACTGGGGGTGTCTCTCCTATCAAGGGACAAAGAGGAGTTCCACCGGATCCGGACTGCCCTTCACAAGCCTCTAACCCTATCCCCCCCAAAATTTTAAATTAAAACAAACTGTGCATGGTCTAAGCATAACCAGCGAACATCAACAACTCTTCACTTGAGTGGGAAGACAAGCCAGCGCAAGCCCCATTACCTCCTTTAAAACCCAGCAGCTCCCTGATCACAAAAAGTCCCCAACTGGCAGCTTTCAGTCCATCCTCTTCCCTGGGAAGAAAAGGCTCAAACATCGGACAGCTTCGGCCAAGAAAACTCCTGGAAGACAGTTTGGGGACTGGAGGTATCCAAGCAGATGAGTCACAAACCAATTCTTGTGTTTTGTTTGGGATCGCGGCCGCCTTTCCCCCTCGGTGGCGGAAATGTTGCAGCACTGCAGCATGAAGGAAGGGTCGGTTCGGGGCGGCCAGCAAGGTCTGTTCGGGCCGAAAGAAGGTGTAGCCGAGCAGCTCTGGGCAGCCACCGCCCGTCCTCGAGGGCCTCGACAGTGGAAAGGCAGAGGCGAGGGGGTCTACACGGCCAGCCGGACAGTCTGCATGGCCCCTGCGGCGCGGAGGCCGCCCGGGAGGTGGCACGGGGTCCCTGGCCCAGCACGAGCCGAGGCGGCGGTGGCCGGGTTCCTGGGCGCGAGGAGCGGGCACCGGCGGAGGCGCGGGCAGAGGCCGAGTCGGGACTCCCCGGCACCTGGCGGGCGTCCCCGCGACCAGGGCGGGGATCCGGCTCCGCAGGCCGGTGCGGACCGAGCGAGGCGCGACCCCGGGGAGGCTCGGGGGTCTCCGCCCGCAGGAAGTTGGTCCCTGGACGCCTGGGCTCCTGGCTGCTGCTCAGCACACCGGCCGCCTCCCTTCAGGGTCGCCCCCGCGAGGGTCGCATCTCAGGGACAGCAGCCGCAGCTCCCGGAGGACGAGGAGGTGGGGGAGGGAGGCCGGCCCGGAGGTTGGGGGAGAGGCCTGGAGGCCCCGGGCTGGGTCCGCCGCAGCCTCCACCACTCGCGGCCGGTGGGACACGCTCAGGCTGTGCCCGACGAGGCAGGAAACTTTCCGACCTGGTGGGGGAAACATCAAAACAAACGGCCGTCAGGCGCCGGTGCCCGCCCGCCTCAGCCCTCATCTCCCTCAACCCGCCCCCCGCCAGTCCCCGCCAGGGGCCACGACCTCGGTCGACCTCTCCGCGGAGGGGCTGCGGGGATTTGGAGTCCGGACGCCACGACGGGTCCAGCCTCCCTCGCCGCCGCGCCGCCGCCTCAGCATACCTTGCCAGCGCCGGCCGCCATAGTGACTCTGACTGAAACCTACCCGGTGCACCGCCACGGGAACGCGCACCCTTCAAGGGCCCTCCTACCCCCTCTCCCGCGCCGTAGTCCGGGGACGTCACGTGATCGACGCCGCGGAAGCCATGATAGTCGAGGGCAGAAAAGAGGGCAAGGGAATTTTTAACAAGCCTCCGGGCGCCATCTTAGTTAAGGGCCGAAAGCTTCAAACCATGAGGCAACGTTTACCACCATTTTGGTTAATGGCAAGAAAAAATTTGACCTGTTGAAGGTTTTCTGAATAAAACGTACTAACTTCCTACTTTACCATCTTGGTTAGAAATCACCAACGTTTACTAAGTTTTATTCACTATAATTCTCGTTGAAAGTGGCGACGGGCAAAAAGAACAGGGCCATCCAAAGGAGATGTTCATTAGCAGCCATCTTAGCTGTGGGCAACACTGTCCCTCACAGCGGCCTTAGGTGTGAACAACCATATACCCACAAGTCTCAGGATTTGTGAATCTAAGATGAGAAGGTCCATCCTCCTCCTGCTCAAGTGTCCTCTGTGTATCCGAGCTAGAGGAAAACTCTTTCTTAATCCCCGCGTTCCATTTCGAATGACCATTCTGCTCCCTGGTAACTATGGTGTCCCCCAGGGCTCCAAACGCAGATTCTACCCCGGAAAGTGTGACTAAAGAAAGTTTAAATTCACGTTGCTTCTAGAGAGAGATAATCAATTTATAATGAAAAAAAGGGGATATCGCTCCTCACTCATGATATTCAGCTAGATGAGGAGTCATTGGTCGAAGGAAGGAAAGAATGCAAAATCTAAAAGAAAATTTCAAGAAAAGGTGGTGAGAAGGAGTCATTCATTTAGAATCAATGGTGGCTTCATTTTCCACGACCGTGTGACCCTGCTCAAGTTTCTAAACCTTTTCAAGCCTGGTTTTCTCATCTATAACATGGAGATAACACAAGAGAATTGTAAGAACTACAATTATTATTGTGAGGATTCAAGATGATAATCCATGTTGCTCACTAAAGAGTAACTATTGTTCATTTCAATACTTAAAACATAGGCTTTTGTCCCTGTCCTAAACTCTGTGCTGAGCCCCAGGGGTGAATGAAACCTCAATCCCTGCCCTGAGAGGGCTCACCGGGTTGTTGTGGGATAGGATAGGAGGTGACAAACATAGATACAAATAACTTTGATGTAATCGGGGCTAAGATGGAGACAAGCACCGGATGCTAAAGGGGTCAGGGAGGTCCTTGTAGAGGAAGTAACTGAACTGAATCAAGGAGGGTAGGAAAACTAGAATAAATATGGTATTTGCTGAATGGCGTCATAAATTTCCAGGAAGAGGGAATAGCAAGAAAAGGAACAAGGCTGTTTGAAACAGTGGACCAGTGTGCCAGGCACGTCGTAGTGACTCAATAAATATTTGATACCTGAATAGAAATTGCATACTGTTACTCATTATTCCAGGATAAAGTAGGAGTGGCACAAAGTGAATCTGGAGAAAGAATATGCACTAGTTTATGAAGGCTTCATATACTTTTCTAAGATTCTTCACTAATTCAGCAAATATGTGTTGAACAAGTACTCCATCCATGTACTTTATTCTGGAGAAAAATAAGAATATGTTGAAAAGTTTTATTTATTTATAAGAAGAGTTTTCATTTCTGGTAACTTTTAGGCTTATGTGGAATAAAGTAATATAGGTCCCTCTGCAAATCCCTGATGACTTCTGTGCGTGAATTTATAAGTGATTTATGCGCTCTTTCATTCATTCATTCAATAAATATTTTTGTTGTTCTTTTTTTTTTGAGGAAGTTTAGTTCTGTGCTAACATCTGCCACCAATCCTCCTCTTTTTGCTGAGGAAGACTGGCCCTGAGCTAACATCATACCCATCTTCCTCTACTTTATATGTGGGATGCCTGTCACAGCATGGCTTGCTAAGCAGTGCATAGGTCCATACCTGGTATCTGAACTGGTGAACCCAGGCCCCCAAAGCGGAACATGCCAACTTAACCCCCGTGGGACTGGGCCGGCCCCTTGTTCAATAAATGTTTAATTGAATGCCTATTGGGAAACAGATACTTTGAAAGGCCCTGAAAATACAACAATGAAAAAAGACTCCTTCGAGTTGCTCACAATTTAGGTGATGATGCAATAAGATCCCTGCCATAATGAGTATATAAAGAGTAATGGCAGGGGACCCGTGCAGCAGTTAAATTCACATGTTCCGCTCCACTGGCCCAGGGTCGCTGGTTTGAATCCCGGATACAGACCTACGCACTGTTTGTCAAGCCATGCTGTGGCAGGCATCCCACATATAAAATAGAGGAAGATGGGCACAGATGTTAGCTCAGGGCCAATCTTCCTCAAAAGAAAAAAAAAAGAGTAATGGCAGTATGGTGGAGTAGTTTAAACTAAGATTTGAAAAATGAGTAGGAGGAAGGCAGCTAGTCTGGCAGTAGTGGGATAATGAAATTTTAGACCAAGAAAATATCATAAACAAAGACCGAGAAACTTGAGAGAACAGGACTTTAAGGGAATTACAAATAGGTCTGTATTACTGCAGCAGAAGGGGATGTGGCGGTATTCAAGGAGAGGGGCACAAAAGCATGGTTTCAATTGCTGAAGGACTTGTAGGCGATGCAACAGACTTCAGGACATTTCCATCTTTCTCTTACAAAGTCAAAGTAGAACAATGAGAATCAAGGTTTCAGAATCAGACATTGCATCACCATTTACCAGCACTGTGAATGGTAAATTATTTAGTTTCTCTAAGTCTCAATGTCCTCATTTGAAAAAAAGTAGAGAATACCTCATAGAGTCTTGTTAGGGTTAAATAAGACAAAGAGGACAAAGTGCCTACCACGATGCTAGGAAAATAGTAGATATTCAGAGAATGTTAGTTTTTTATTATTCTTACTAACAGAATTCCCCCAGCTTTCCGCATACAGTAAGGAGCGAGTTGTATTATCCCTAATTTGTGTACGAAGAAACTTGTTCATAAATAAGAGAACAAAAAGTCTCTTTATGTTCAGTTCTACTATAATGTCTTTTAAAATTAATGTTAAACAAATAGAATAGGCTTTTTTTCTTCAAGAAAAGCTGGGATTGCTATAACCTGGAAGGGTAAAGAATCCTACCAAGCTACACAGGGTGTGGAAATGCCAAAACGGCATTGAAGGCGTTCTTCACCCACTGGTATTCGGCAGGCACAGAAAAGGCTTAAATTAAGAAATCTCATACATGAGATATTTTGAATTCTAAACCATGTGGGTGTTCCTCTCTATGATTTTGTATCCATACAGTATTTTAATTAAATTAAAAACATGGCATGTTTTGAGAGATTTCAAATGGTAGTATTTCCCAATCTTGTAGCTTTCTCTCCCTTTTTTTATTTTTACATTTTTAATAGACTGATAACTATCACCACTGCTATGATCCATGCTACTTTTCAATCTTAGAAAAGCAAAGAGAGAACTGTAGAATTATTACCCTGGTACCCGGAAAGACAGGTAATTATTAGCATTTCAGATGTGTAGGAGACAACTCTGTAAACTCACTTAATATGCAACCTTCCCTAAATGATAATGACCTAATTGGACTTTAACCAATGACATATGATATAATGAATTATGGAAGACTTGCATAACTGCTTGATCAGAGTATCTGGATTGCAAATATAGGTAAGCAAACTAATTAAAGAGGAGGCCTGAAGTAGTCAAAGATTAAAATTGAGAGTATATAATATTTTTAATGGCACACACTGGCTTATTAAAACTGAAGTTTGATCCTCTTCCTAATAAGGAAGGCTCTTCTCATCGGGGAGCTTCTAATGAGTGGAAATACCCTGTCATTTCCCAGGTGCCCAGGGTGGAGTGGCCCAGACATTCCAGAGGTACTGCTCATCTGTTTTTGGCTTCCTGGTTCTTCAGGAAATAAAAGAAAAATAATTACATGAAGACAAGTAAAGACATGTATTTTTCATTTGGCAATAATTTTCTGTGAATATCAAAAGAAGGAATCAGAAGATTAACTCTCACAAGGATCATGGACAACTAATCCAACTCTCTCATTTTGGCGGCAAGGAAATTGAGGTTCAGAGAAGGAACCTTTATGAAATGTGTGTTTACCATGTGGTAAGCCATTTTTCCTCATGACATCTCTGTGTCATTTTACAAGTAGGGAAACTGAGGCTCAAAGTGATTAAGTTACTGATCCCAGATCACCATGCTAGATCTAAAGTACAGGCTGGGTTTTTTTTCTTTTTAAAAAATATGCTTACTGATTTTTTTGGATTGATAAAACTAATATATATTCCTTGCATATATTCAAATACGCAAAGTAAGGAAAGTAAAAATCCTAGCCTCATCACAAATCTTTAGTCTAAAGCTAACTACTATTACCAGTTTCTTAGCTGTATCCTTCCAGATGTTTTTCCAAGTTACATGAGTAACTTTTAAAATCACCATTTTATTTATTAGAAATGGGAAAATCAACACTAGGAGCCTTTTTCCTAAAAGTGATAAAGACTTTATATCAATGGCAAAAATCCTGTATTGAGGGAAGGTGAAAGAGGAAGGGAAGAAATTATGTTTATTTTTGTCACTCTTGTATAAGTCTCCTTTTGATTACTGGAAGTGTCCTCTTGCTTTTTATAATCGATTTAAGAATGTTACTTGGAATGCAGCAAAGGCTCAAGAATAAAAGGGATGGGTCAGAAAGCCACATGAGGCATTTTCTTTCTGAATTTTTATTGGTACATTGGGGTTTGTTTTTAAATAACTTAGTTACCAATTAAAATATCAGTAGCTGTTTATGTGTGGTGGTTTTTTCATCCAGTGATTTTTAAAAAAATATTTTAAGTATATTCTTTATTCTGGGAAAAGTATGACATTTTGAATCATCATTTTTTGATATAATTGTATTTACTTTTAATAAGCTCCATTGGAGCTTTTGTTTTAGATAAATGCATTGTTGCTACAACTATACAACACTGTCATAGATAATGGTTGACAACATCTCACCAAATGGCTATACTTTGGAAAACTGATAGATTTTTCGGGGATGTTTGGTCTTAAGCATCCCTAAGAAGACTGGTTGAAATGGAATGAAGAGACCTATGCAGTAAAATGAGTCTAGAGTGTCTGCTCCTCTTCCACTCCCATCCCCACCAAGCATGCCCAGCATACAAGGCTTGGTGGGAGATCATTTGTACATGGCTGATTTCTTGGGTGTGTAACCTTACATAGGGCCTGGGTTTGGAAGGACTCTGCTCCCTTGAAATGCTTAATAATTTTTTAACAAAGGATCTTTCATTTTCATTTTGCATTGAGCCCCTCAAAGTATGGAGCTGAGGGGATGGCCCACTGGGGCAGCAGTTAATTTCGCATGTTCCCCTTTGGCAGCCCGGGCTTCGCGGTTCGGATCCCAAGTGCGGACATGGCACTGCTTGGCAAGCCATGCTGTGGTAGGCGTCCCACATAGAAAGCAGAGGAAGATGGGCACGGTTGTTAGCTCAGGGTCAGTCTTCCTCAGCAAAAAAGAGGAGGATTGGCGGCAGATGTTAGCTCAGGGCTAATCTTCTTCAGAAAAAAGAAAGAAAGAAAGAAAAAAATGGAGCTGATCCTGCACTGAGCATACTGCTTCGAGAACCCAGTCTCCTCTCTACAAGTCTAGCATGTTGATAAGCATGACAGATGAAATGCTATAGGAGAAATTAGTGGCCTGTTGACAGTGAAGAAGCATCGCTATAGAAATGAGACCTTTTTTTTTAACATTTGTTGCCAGTCTTCCTCTTTTTTAGTTTTTCCCAGAGCCCCTGTACGTAGTTGTATATCCTAGTTGTATGTCCTTCTTGTTCTTCTATGTGGGGCGCTGCCTCAGCATGGCTTGATGAGCGGTGTGCAGATCCACACCCAGGATCTAAACCTGTGAACCCTGGGCCGCCCAAGCGGAGCACACAAACTTAACCACTACATCACCAGGCCACCCCTGAAATGAGACCTTTATAAGTGAAACCAGACAGGTCCATCTTCCCTTTTCCTGGGATCTAATTATGCAACTTGGTATCAGTGGTAAAGATGGTTGCAGAAGAAAACGTGCCTTGATTTTATAACTTATCTTCTTTCTCTAGCTTAGACTCTGGATTTATTCTTTTGTGTGTGTGTGTGTGTGGAAGATCAGCCCTGAGCTAACATCTGCCGTCAATCCTCCTCTTTTTGCTGAGGAAGACTGGCCCTGAGCGAACATCTGTGCCCATCTTCCTCTACTTTATATGTGGGACGCCTACCACAACATGGCTTGACAAGTGGTGCCATGTCCACACCCAGGATCCGAACCGGCAAACCCCCGGCTGCCAAAGTGGAACATCTGCACTTAACCACTGCGCCACCTGGCCAGCTGAATTTGTTCTTGAAAATGATAATGTGAATAATATAGAATCAATATAGAATCTCTGTCCATTAAAATTTGCCTTTTATATAACTTTTTATTATAAAAAAAATTTCAAATGCGCAAGAAAATTGAAATAGAATTACAACAAACATACATATATACCC
Organism: Equus quagga; assembly: GCF_021613505.1. Taxonomy (NCBI): domain Eukaryota; kingdom Metazoa; phylum Chordata; class Mammalia; order Perissodactyla; family Equidae; genus Equus; species Equus quagga. The sequence goes on from NC_060267.1 coordinate 129,536,363, forward strand.
CTCCTTGATTCAAAGTTGTTACTATTTGGCCATATTTGCCTTATCTATCTACGTGTGTGTTTTCTGAACTCTTTGAGGGTAGGTTGCAGACATCATGATACTTTACTCCACAATAGATCAGCATGCATTTCCTAACATTACAGACATTCTCCTAAATAACCACAATAAATGGGGGTTTAAGTATTTTATTTTTAATGTACAAAATTTGGAAAACAGAGAAGCATAAAAAAATTACCCATAATTCCACTACCCCGAGAGAACTCCTGTGAGCACTTTGGTGCTACCCAGAAAAATGGCATCATCTTCTATATATTGCTTTGTCCACACAGAATGAAGCATCTTTACTTTTTTTACCCTTAACAAGAACATTTTCCATGCCTTCTGTGGTAGGCAGAATGATGACCCCTCAAAGATGTCCATGTTCTAATCCCCAGAATCTCTGAATATGTTATGTTACATGGCAAAGGAGACTTTGCAGGTATGATTAAAGGTACAGAACTTGAGCTGGGGAGATGATCCTGGCTTATCTGGGTGGATCTACTTTTAGTCATATGAGTCCTTAAAAGCAGAAGAGGGAGGCAGAGAGTAGGTTAGAGAGATGTTACACAAGGACTCAACCTGTTGCTGACTTTGAAGATGGCGGAAGGGGGGCTACAAACCACGGAACGAAGGAAGCCTCTAGAAGCTGGAAAAAGGCAAGGAAACTGATACTCTCCTCTAGCCTCCAAAAAGGAACTCAGTTCTGCCAACACCTTGAGTTTAGCCTAGTGAGACAGTTGAACTTCTGACCCATAGAATTTTAAGATAATAAATTTGTGCTGCTTAAAGCCCTTAAATTTGTGGTAATTTGTTACAGCAGTAATAGAAAATGAATACGTCTCCTCATTTGTATTTGCCTTTGAAATGGTAGTCTTTAATTCTTTACAACCTTTTATCTGAGTAATTTTCCTCTTCTAGCTGGCTTTGAAAAATGATAATGATTAGTTCAATGAGGAAATAAAGGCAGAACCTGTAGGTTTTGCTCTGAAAGGGGGACTAGATCTTCTATGAGTTTTCTTTGACCATGGCTGGGCTGGTACATTTAAAGAGCACTTACAGATTAGGAGTAGGAATTGCCCTATAGTCCTTTTAAGAAATTCAGTTGGAATTATGGAAACCATTTGTTTTGCGGAAAACAGTTTACTCTTAGTCTCTCTCATGGATCTTTGTACTTGTCTTTCATAGCACTTGTAACAATTTATAACGGGGTATGAGTATAGTATCTTCATTAATGTTTGCTTTCCCTCCAGACTGGAAGCATTGTAAGAGTAAGGACCCTGTCTGTTTTTGCTTTCTGTTGTTTCTCCAGAACCTAGCACAGTGCCTGGCGCACAGTAGGCACAAAAATATTTATTAAATGAAAGGATCTTTGGCTACGCAAATATCTGGTTCTTGAGTGGCTAATAAGAAGCTAAACTGTTCTGTGTAATAAGATTAAAAATAATGTTAAATTATATATAATTAATTATATATGATATATAATTATATTATTTTAAATACTAATAAAATAATTGTTTTGAGAAAAAAGCTGTTTTCAACAAGAGCTTGGGACCTCTTTGCAAATGATTATGCTTTTATGGAGACTTTTTTCCTAGATGCAGATTCAGACTACACTATCTGAATGTCATTCTGGGGACAGCAGTGTGTTCTTGCATATGTGTGTGTTCCTTCCAAAAGTCCTCTCAGGAGGTCAGGAACAGATTGTCAGGAAAGACAATGTGCAGTGTCTTCACTTCCTGCTGGCAGCAGGCCCTAGAGTCACTCTGGCAGAGAGTCCACCCTGGGCTATTGTGCTCAAGTTAGATTGTATTTCACCACTCTAACTGCCCAGATGGAGCAGTTTGGGGGCAATGGAGTTAAAATAACCACTGACTAAGCGATATTCCCTTGCTGGAGACATTTCTAAGCACTACAACTAACAGAAAGCTTGCTCTGTTTTTCTAGGAACAGTCACTTCTGGGAGAGTAAAAGTGGAGTGTCATTGGTGAAACTGAACAGCAGAGAGATGAACCTGAAAAGCACTTCCACACTAAGCTTTGAGGAAAGGTGTATACCCAGGCCCAGCTTTTTTCTATGCAACCTAAGTCACAGTTTTGTTTGGGCAAGTGTTTCTGTTTTTGTTTGGGCAAGTAAAAATTTTTTTCTGATCAGCTGTTACTGGTTAGGGTCCTGTGTTTGCAAGCAACAGAAACTAACCCTAGCCAACCTAAGCTTATGGAAATTATTAAAAGACATGGGGGTAGTTCACGGAATGGAAATAAATGCTGAAAAAGGAAGTCTCGAGCAAGACGGGAATCAGAACTGATATGCAACAAGAGCTAATAAGCAGCCTCTTCAGGGCACCACCTTTAGGAAGAATCAGCTCACCCTTTTTCAATCCTTGAGACCCTCTCCTCAAGATTCAAGTGCCCCAGACATCATTGACCTAGGTTGGATTACATGCTCATTTCATGGCCAGAAGCGTAGGGCACTTTGAAGGACAGTCCCACTCACTCTGTATCCAATGGAAGAAGGATGGTTTCCCAAAGCTGTTGTCAGGAGCAGGGGTAAGGATTGCTAGGCAGGCAAAAGCATTAGGTGTCCACTTGTCAGCTTATTCACTGAGTGTGCATTCAGGAAAATTAGTCTTTTTTTTGAGCCCCTTAGCAAAGAGGTATGGCTGCCTATAGAATCTAGGCAAGTAACTTCCTATGTGACCTTAGACAAATCATAAACCCTCTCTAAGCCATAGTTTCCTCATTTATAAAATTTATTGAACAGTTTGGACCAGATGATTCTTAATGGCTTATAGAGTAGAAAGAGCCAGAAGAGAGGGTCTCCTTGCAGATACTGGCAGTGCAACCCTGGCTGACTCATTTACCAATTCTGTGTTTCCTTGTATAAAATAAAAGGGTTGAACTGGACATCTTTAGGTTCCTTCTATCTCTTAAAGTCCATGATTCAGTAAAAGGATAGGTGGAAGTGGTCAGGTCAGTCTTTCTGCCCAAAATCAATGGTATATCCTTGTTTTTATGAAATACACACTGAAATATTAAGGGGTAAAGGGGAATTATGTATGCAACCTACTCTCCAAAAAAACCCTGTTTATATATAGAAAGAGAAAGAGGAGAATGTGGCCAAATGTCTCTAAGCGTAATTATTTCAAAACAAAGTTGAAAAAAAGTCAATGGGAAGGTCAAAAGGAAATCTGCTCCTCCGCTTGCGTGTCGAAAGGCCTTTTGATGAATTATTTGTATGACAAATGAATATTTGTATGCCTGTGTTGCTAGATCCAAACTCTCTAGGGGAAGTTCTTAACGCCAAGGCATGGACTCCACAACGAGTTCTCAATATTAGTGTGACAAAGTTCCGCCGTGGGCCTCGAAGACCCTGGAGAAGGCCTATCTATTTACTCGTCTTGGGGAGTCTGACTAAGTGGGTGGAGGTTTCCTGTTGGCTTGTATGCTTTTCTTTTGTTTTTAATAGTCGTCTGAGGGAACATATTTCAGACATAGCATATATATTTAATGCTTTGTGCTTTTAATATTCATCTATAACCTAACAAATGTCTCTACCAAGTACTTATTAACTTGATGTGAGGCCAAACAATACTACCTTCACACAGTCATTTCTTGTTCCAAAATGATTTCAGTATCTAGAAGGGTATTCATTGCAGGATTGTATTAGCAAAATATCGGGACCAACCTAGGGTTCCATCAGCAGAGTACTGGATAAATACATTCATGCAGTAGAAAATTGTGTAGATGGTAAAAAAGAATGAAGCAGCTCTCTAAGAGTGGCTACAGAATGATCTCCGAGTTAAAAATAAATGACGCAACTCTATATGAACGGATATGGAACAACCTCCAAGACATAATTTAAGAGCAGTGTGCAAAATCACGTGGAAGAACAGTATTATTGTATTAAAAAGTTGCTTGAATGAGTAAGCGATGAGTGGACAATTAATGTTTTGGCCTGCTCAGCATATGTCTGTATACATAGATGAGCATTTTCTGGGAAGATATACAGGAAATCAGTTATAGTGGTAACCTCTGGAGAAGGGTATGATGGATGAGGATACAGATCTGGGAAACAACGATGAGAGGGAGACTTGCTTTTCATTTATATCTTTGAATTTTGTACAAATTTAATGTACGAGTCAGTGCCTCTTTAGGAGTAAATCCTTAGGGTCTATTCTTATCATGTAGGTTTAAGTGAAAATAAATCACTGGAGCCAAGGAAATTGTCCTATTAGGTTGTGAGTATTCTGAACATTAAGTCCATGGCTTCTCGTTTTTCTGCTCCCAGTAGCTAGCCTTATCTTTGCATGCAGTAGGTGCTTAATAATTGCTACTGAATTCAGTTCAACTGGATTGATTTGCAGTGCTTTTAGGGGCACTTCTATATACATTCTTGCTTGCTGGTTTAAATCTAAGCATATTAGCCCTTCAAGTGTTTCCTTCTCTTCTATATTAAAGGAAAAGATAAACATTTATTTTATATTCTTATGAATTTAAAACTTAGGCAGTCAGTGGTGCAAATTGGTGTCTTCTTTTTGGAGGGCATTTTAGTATCATAAGCCAGCATGTAAAATGTGCTCAGGTTGTAATCCAGTAATCCCACCCCTAGCAATTTATCCTAAGAAAATAATTGCACAGTTCAGAAAAAGATGTGTGTACAAGGATGTTCATTGCAGGGTTGCTGATAATCCTGAAATTTGGAAACAATCTTAAATGTTCATGGGTAGGTAACAGGTTGATTAAAGAACAGTATGTCTAGTGTTGCCATTAAAAATGATGATTCTGGGGCTGGCCCTGTGGCCGAGTGGTTAAGTTCGCGTGCTCCGCTGCAGGCAGCCCAGTGTTTCGTTGGTTTGAATCCTGGGCGCGGACATGGCACTGCTCATCAAACCACGCTGAGGCAGTGTCCCACATACCACAACTAGAAGGACCCACACGAAGAGTATACAACTATGTACTGGGGGGCTTTGGGGAGAAAAAGGAAAAAAATAAAATTTTTTTTAAAAAAAATGATGATTCTGCCCTATGTTTATTGATCAGGAAAAATATCTATAATATATTGTTAACTGATATAAACAGACTATACATGTGCATGATCCCATTTTTATCAAATTTCATACATAGATCACTATAGGTACATATAAATAGATATCTGGGAGAAATGTCATCAAAATATTAAAAATATTTGGATCAAAGACTTAAAACCTGAAACCATAAAACTTCTGGAAGAAAATATAGGTCGTACACTCTGACCTCAAACTTAAAAGGATCTTTTTGAATACCATGTCTTCTCAGACAAGGGAAACAAAAGAAAAAATAAACAAGTGAGACTTCATCAGACTAAAAAGCTTCTACAAGGCAAGAGAAACCAGAATCAAAATAAAAAGACAACCCACCAATTGGGAGAAGATATTTGCAAATCATATATCTGATAAGGGATTAATCTCCATAATATATAAAGAATTCACACAACTGAGGAACAAAAAAAAAAAAAAACAGCCTGATCAAAAAATGGGCAGAGGATATGAACAGACATTTTTCCCAAGAAGATACACAGATGGGCAATAAACACATGAAAAGATGTTCAACATCACTAATCATCAGGGAAATGCAAATCAAAACTACTCTAAGATACCACCTTACAGCTGTTAAAATGACTATAATCACTAAGACTAAAAATCACAGATGTTGGAGGGGGTGTGGAGAAAAGGGAACCCTCATACACTGCTGGTGGGAATGCAAACTGGTGCAGCCACTATGGAAAACAGTATGGAGATTCCTCAAAAAACTAAAAGAAATACCATATGACACAGCTATCCCACTGCTGGGTATCTATCCAAAACTTGAAATCAACAATCCAAAGTGACCTATGCACCTCTACATTCATTGCAGAATTACTCACAATAGCCCAGACATGGAAGCAATCCAAGTGCCCATCGACCAATGATTGGATAAAGAAGATATGGTATATATATACACAATGGAATACTACTCAGCCATAAAAAAGACAAAATCATCCCATTTTCAACAACATAGATGGACCTGGAGGGTATTACATTAAATGAAATAACCAGATTGAGAAAGACAAACACCATATGATTTCACTCATATGTGGAAGATAAACAAGCACACGGACAAAGAGAACAGTTCAGTGGTTACCAGGGGAAGGGGAGTGGGGATTGGGCACAGGGGATGAAAGGGAGCAATCATGTAGTAAGGGACAAGAAATAGTGTACAACTGAAATTCACAATGATATAAACTATTATGAACTCAATTTTTTAAAAAGCCAAAAAAATGTATAAAAAGTGTTTATCCCTTCATAATGGGTGATTTTTAATTTCCTCTCTGTATTTTTTCATATTACTTATGGTTTTTTCTGGACTATACATTGTATCACTTTTACCAAAAAATGAAGCTGTTCAAAAGAAAAAACAGGGGCCAGCCTGGTGGTGCAGCGGTTAAGTGTGCACATTCCACTTTGGTGCCCAGGGTTCGCCGGTTCAGATCCTGGGTGTGGACATGGCACCGCTTGGCACGCCATACTGTGGTAGGCGTCCCACATATAAAGTAGAGGAAGATGGGCACAGATGTTAGCTCAGGGCCAGTCTTCCTCAGAAAAAAGAGGAGGATGGGCAGCAGATAGCTCAGGGCTGATCTTCCTCAAAAAAAAAAAAGAAAAGAAAAAACAGTCAAGTGATTTCCTTAGTTTTACTCTTTGACTCAAAAATAGTGATTGCATCAGAGTATCCTAGACTTATCCTATTTTACAGTCCGTAGAATTTTCTATGTACCCATGAGAGAAAACACTGAAGCTAAGTACTTATAAAGGCCCTTTTGAAAAATCTGAGCACCAGAAAAACAAATCAGAATAATAGTTGTCTCTGGGGAAGGTCAAGATGGAGATTGATTGGGAATGGATAAGAAGGAACTTTTTAGGGTGATGGCAATGTTGTAGATGTTCGAGTTACAGAGGTATTTGCATTTGTCAAAACTGAGCACGTTTACTCTTAAGATCTGTATGTTCCTCTATATGTCAATTTTACATCAAAAGAAAAAAAGCTAAACAAGTTGAACTTTAGTTAGTGGTATTGATGTTTGGAATTTAGTTTGAAATGCATCAAAAGCAAGATAGATTAATGGATGGTTTGAGGAATAGATAGGTGGATAGATATATAATAAAGCAAATATAATAAAATGTTAATTGTAGAATCTAGGTGCTGTGTATACATGTGTTCACTATAAAATTCTTATAATTCTGCTGTTTCAAAACTTTTCATAATAAAATGAGAAAAACAAAAGCACAAATCATCTATGGATATACTGAATATGTATATATTTTATCCTTATAAACTAAATTCAACAGATTGAGTTCTGAAACTTGCCACCAGGCAAAATTCAACTTTTTTGGATAGGTAAACTATATAAATACATAATATATGTATATATGACATAGCTCATGACAGGGCTGTCTTGATGCATCTGTTAACTATGCAGTCACACAGGGCCTCAGACTTGGTTTAGTTCTCTGCTGTTGCCGTTGAAATTCTTCTTCTTCTTTTTTTGTGAGGAAGATTGGTCCTGAGCTAACATCTGTGTCAGTCTTCCTCTATTTTATGTGGGATGTCTCCACAGCGTGGCTTCATGAGCAGTGCTAGGTCTGCACCCAGGATCTGAACCTGCAAACCCCAGGCCGCAGAAGCGGAGTGCACAAACTTAACCACTATGCCACTGGGGCAGCCCCCGCTGTATTGAAATTCTTAATAATTTTTCAACAAGGGGCCCTGCATTTTCATTTTGCACTGGGCCCTGCAAATTATGCAGCCAGTCCTAATGAACAATAATAATATTATTAACCCACATTATCTTCTCCTTATGTCAAGCACTATGTTAAACACTTTATATACATTATCTCATTGAATCCTTCATAAAAGACTAAAGAGGTAGATACTAATATCTCCATTTTAGAGATGAACATATTGAGGCTCAAAGAAGTTAAGCTATTTGCTCAAGTTCACACATTTATTGTACCCTCAATATGCCTAGTAGCACAGTACACATGGTAGATACTCAATAAATATTTATTGAGTAAGTGATAAAACGTCAGGTCTCCTTTTATGATACCCTAGTCGTCTTCTTTATAGCATTAATCACAACCGTAATTAAGTAGCTCTTTGTTCACTGCCCGTCTTCCCTTCTGAACTGGAGTCTCGGTGAAGACAGTGACTAATTTTTATCTGTTTGTCATTCTATTCCTACCATCCAGTGCTGTACCTGGAGTACAGCCTGCCTGCCTGTCAGGGCTTGCTTATATATTTTCTCATTTAATCCTCAACCCTATGAGGTAGAGATTGTTACTATCATTTTACGGGTGAAGAAACCAAGGCTCAGAGAAGTTAAGTCTGAGATACCCCACCATAGGGGAAGCATCCACGGTAATGTGGACCTACATTTGCCTGACTCCAAAATCTCGAGTCATTTCAGTGCAGCCTACTGTTTCCACATGACAATCTGCTTGACATTATTTTCTATCTCCAGGCACCACTTATTCCTTCAATATCTCTTTCAGATCCTATTTTTGCTGTCTGACCTCCAGCCTCTCTAATGAAGTGGAGACGTGCTTTCCAAGAAGTAATTATGGCAGGTGATATAACCAGGCTGGCCAGGATTTTGTTTTTTAACTTTGATGAGTAAAGCAGCTGGAAACACTACCATCTAAAAGCAGAAGATCCAATTTCACTTTGATACTAACTCTTCCTTAGTCCTGGGAAACACCTTAAAGTGGTCTCTTGGGCAATGTAAATTCAAAGCAATCACCCACATCTAGTTCTTGAGGAAGCCCTGAAATAATTAAGGTAAAGCAAATGTAGATACTTTGGGCTGTTAATAAGATGTCTCTTAGTAGTTTTCAGCTTCTGTAGATTATGAATTCTACAAGGAAATGCTTTTCCCTAAATGTGGATTTAGGCTGTCCTATGCTTAAGCATTACTGGATATCTTTGCAGAGTTGAGATGACTATTCTTTAGGCAATTGTTTGTGAGGGTCATGAGAGTGGAATGGAAAGGAATGCTGGGAGAGTGCACAGGCTTATTTTCTTCAGCCACTGCTGGAGGAGAGGCAGTGAACAAGAAATGCAGAGTGCTGAACCAGCGTGCCATGGTGTGGATTGTTGAGTTCCACCTGTGGTGTTATTTAAAGACTGAAAATCCCAGACCTTAGGAATTGGACTGATGACAGATTGTGTTGTACCTTGTCTTTTGTAGGACGCAGGAAAATAGAGAACATCCTCTGGTGGTGTTAGACTTTCCAAAGGACCTAGGTTTGTGCCTTTCTGAGGCTAAGTTTAGACTGTGGACCTCTTAGAGTAGCCACTGCTAATACCAGTGTAAGTTACCTTGTTTATTACACTTCTACTGTGTCTGTTACACTTCTTTTCTGGTATTCCCAAGCCTTCTGAAAAGACTTGTTAACAGCCACAGCCTGGCCTCAGCTGTGCTCTTGAGTTTGTTCCACTTTCGCGGAGGAATATCCAGCGCTTCTCAGAGTCAGTGGTAGAAGCAATGTTGACAGTCATCTGTGCAAGACAGTGGTGCCCAGTGGGGCTACATCCTCATAAGGGTAAGAGACAGCAGGGAGATTTGCTTCTCCCCAAATCCCCCCAGTACATAGTTGTATATTTTAGTTGTGGGTCTTTCTAGTTGTGGCATGTGGGATGCCACCTCAACATGGCCTGATGAGCAGTGCCACGTTCATGCCCAGGATCCGAACCAGCGAAACCCTGGGCCACCAAAGCAGAGTGCGCGAACTTAACCACTTGGCCACAGGGCCAGCCCCATCATGAAGGTTTCTTAAGCAGGTCTCTGGAGAGGCCCACAAGAGAAGGAAATGAGGCCTCCACCAACATCCAGCACTGACTTGCCAGCCATGTAACTAAGCCATTGGAAGTGGATCTTCCAGCCCCATTCAAGCCTTCAGATGACTGCAGCCCCAGCTGACATTCGAATGAACTTCATGAGAAACCCCTAGCCAGAACTTCCCAGTCAAGTGGCTCCCATATTCCTGACCCATAGAAATCATGTGAGACAATAAATGTTTATTATTGTTTTAAGCTACTAAGTTTTCGGATCATTTTTTTTTCCTCCTTCTCCCCAAAGCCCCCCACCAGTACATAGTTGTATGTTCTAATTGTGAGTGTCTCTGGTTGTGCTATGTGGTAGCTGCCTCAGCATGGGCCAGTGAGCAGTGCCATGTCCACACCCAGGATCTGAACTAGTGAAACCCCAGACTGCCAAAGCAGAGCACATGAACCCAACCACTCAGCCGCAAGGCCCACCCCACTACTAAGTTTTTGGATTATTTGTTATGTGGCAATAAATAAAACACTATTCTATAAATTCTATAGAATAAATATCTAAATGAAACTCTGACTAATAGGCCAGAAAAGTCTTCAGGAAAAAAGGGGACATGCGTTGAGTCTTCAAAGATGAGTAGGAGCTTGCAGGTAGATATAAGGTGGAGAGAGGGGAGTCATTTCTGGCTGAAGGAATAGCTTGGCCACTGGGCCAGAAGTAACAGGGCATGGCTTGTTTGAAAAACAGCAATTAGTTGAGCATGACTGGGGTGCAGTGTATTTATAGAATGAGGTAGAGAGAGATTAGAAGGGTAGACAGAAACCAACTCACGAAGTACCTTATATGCCATGCTCATGCATTTGTTTGGTTTTTTTTTTTGTGAGGAAGATTAGCCCTGAGCTAACATCTGCTGCCAATCCTCCTCTTTTTGTTGAGGAAGACTGGTCCTGAGCTAACATCCGTGCCCATCTTCCTCTACTTTGTATGTGGGACACCTACCACAGCATGCCTTGCCAAGCAGTGCCATGTCCACACCTGGGATCTGAACTGGCAAACCCTGGGCCACTGAAGCAGAAGGTGTGCACTTAACAGCTGCACCACTGGGCCAGCCTCAGCATTTGTGTTTTTTTTTATCCTGAAGAAAATGAGGAGCCACTGAAGAATTTTTAAGCAGGCGACTGACATGATCAATTGTACATTTTAGAACGATGGCCAAATGGAAGATGGATTGGAGGCAGAAAAACCATTTAGAAGCTACTGCAAGTCCAGATGAGAAATGATTAGTGCCTGCACTAAGGCCTTAGCAGTGTGAACAGAGAAGGGGGAATGGATTCAGAGGGCTTTTAGGAGGTATAATTTTTAGAATGTGAGGGATGAGGGAAAGGGAAGATGTGGGATCCAGAAGGAGAAGCAAGTTTTGAAGGGGAGAATTTGAGTGGTCTGTGGAACATCCAGGTAAATATGAACAGTGAGCAATTAGAAACAGTGGCCTGGCGTGGAACTCAAGAGGGCATGAGGTCAGGTTGAAGATGGACACTTCAGTTTCGAAGGCTTTTTCATGCAAACACCCCTTACTAAAATGATGTAATTTCATGGGTGGAATAAAACCTAAATAAAATTTAGAGTTTTAGCCTTATCTTTCACTGATAGCAAAGCCATTTAGAAATAAGATTCACAGTAAGAAGCTGCAATAGGATTGGAGGAACAGAATTAGCAGTAGGTACAGGTAGAAGAGTAACTTGAAGACCATTTTTTAATATCTTCTGGTTTTGCTGGGGATTCAACCATCAGCAGAATCTGGTGACTAGATATAGAGATTGAAGGAAAGGGAAGAATCTAAAAAATTATTATTCCCTTCCCCAAAAGTTTCCTTTTTAGGTCTACTTTTTTCATCACCTCTAATATCTTATGATCTATGCCCTATTTCTATATCACTGATTTAAAATTTGTTGAATTAAATTTTGCTTCAACTATTTTGTAGCAAAGTGGTATCAGTTTTGTGATCTTCTACTTCCTCTTTTTTTTTTTCTTTTTCCTCTTCCTGTTTTTCGTAAACAGAAGAAAATAAAGCCTCTCCCTTTACTGGATATATAACAGGTGTGGCAGAGTTCCTGATTTCTTTTATTGAGTATTTTACAGGCATGGTACCATTCTTGATTTCACTGTCAATAGCTCTCTGAATCTTTGAAATTGTTTTTCACCGAATACAGTGATTTTCGTCTCTTTAACACCTAAGTATGACCTAGCACCCAACGCTCCAAGATTGGAATTCAACCAGTTCACTTGATTTGACCTCATCTGCTTATCCAAGAACTATGTATTTAAAAATATCACATACATGATAAATACAGTGGCCGTAACATTAGCATTTCAAGGATTAAAGAAAAAGTAACTTGCAGGTCACATAGTTTTGTAATTGGGTTGGGAAGAAGAATCTTTGCTATATATGTGCTAAGATCCCAGAGTTTGAACAGTCGTTTTTCCTTTGCTTATTTCAAAACTATTTCTGCCTCAGTAAAAATTAATATCAGTAGAATTCATGTCATCTCATTTGTGGAAATAATTGTGGTTTTTAAAAAATAACCACTTAATTTTCATTAGCAAAAAAGCCCAAGGAAAATAATGTTAAAAATGAGTAAATGGAATTGAGTGTTTTTATCAGAGTGCTTAGTGGTTAGCATAAAGAGACACCACTTAATGTGCTTAACTTTCTCAACATTTAATTGATGAAAATGGAGGCTTAATAAAAATTTTCTAAGGTGCAAAATGTTTTAAATTTAGCTTTAGGTAAAACACTTTTACGGCTATAATTAAAGGTAAAATTGTGAAATCCTAGGTAATAGATTTCTAAGATGAAAATGTTCTTTCTATTACGTAAATGAGACATGCTCATTTTTAAAAATTCAGTTAATCCAGAAAAGCAGGAAATAAATTAAATTACATAAACCTCACTAGCCACAGATAAGCATTGTTAACATTTTGTGAACTTGCTTCCAACTGTCTCTTAATACATATATTTGTGTATGCATATGTATGCACATGATTGGACTTACACAGAATCATACTGTACATACTGTTCTGTAAACTGATTCCTTTCATTTTTAACACATTATGGACACCTTTCCACATCTATAAATATAGATCTGTTCCAGCTTTCTCAACAGATGCATAACATCACACTTTATATAAATACCATAATTTAATCAACCATTCCCACATTGTTGAACATTGAGGTTGTTCCCAAGGTTTTCCTTTAATTAGCAATGCCATGATTAACATCCCCATCATATTTCTTTATTTTATTTATTTATATATCTATTCATTCATTCAAATAAAACATGGCTCAGAGCCCTGACTCATCAAGGTGGACAAGAGTTATTTCTGGGATTCTTTTCCCCATTGCAGTGAACTATACAGGACCTCTAGGGTTTGAGTGGTCCTGGGAAACTGGATTGGGGTTACGCTGTTAATCTTCCTTTGTCTGGCCAGAGATAGCCCTCTCCAGAGGTCTTCTCCACGCTTGGTAGCACTCTTACAGCTACTTCCAGGGTCTCAATGCCTACTGACCTGTCTCCCAGGCATCCTGCAGCCATCCCAACCTGAGTCCTGTCCTTTTCTGGATGCTTTAAGAGAGGCAAACACTTGGAAATCCTAAAATCCCACAACCCCTCCCCAGCCTTAGTGTTGTTTTTACATTGGCAAAGGCTATTTTCTTGAGGAGATAGGGAAAAGGGGACCTACCACTCAATCTTTCCAGATAAATCTATAACAGACAACTAGACAGTTGACTTTGGAGGGGTTACTTAATCTCCTTAAAGCTGAAATTCTTTATCTATAAGATAGCAACAAATAGCAACTCTATCTTGCCAGTTGTGGAGGCCAAAACACTTAGTTGTCTTTATCTCCTCTCATTCTCTCACTCCCACTCATATTCTGCTTCCTGAAACTTCTGAATAGATCCAGAATCTGACCACTTCACCCTACTGCTTCTACCCTGGGCCAAGCCTCCATGATGTCTCACCTGGATCTTTACAGTAGCCTCCTAACAGGTCTCCCTAAATCTGCCTTTGTTCCCCTGTGATCCATTTTCAAGACAATAGCCCCTAGCTCTTTTAAAAAGGACTATGGCTTTACACCTAACTTAGAGGAAAAGGCAAAGTTCTTAGATTAATCTATAAAGCCCTCATATATGATTCAGCCCCATCTCTCCCACTTCTCTGACCTCAACTCCAATCACCCGCTTCTTCAGTCCATCTCCCCTTGCCGAAACAGGTTAAGCATACTTTTTGCATTTGCATTTTTCTCTGCCTCCAGCTGTCCTTAAGGGTAACAGTTCTCTTCATTCAAGCATTTGCTCAAACCATTACCTTTATCAGTATCCTCATACTCTGCTTCCTTTTGCTTCACAGCACTTATCACTGACATATTGTATATTCACTTATTAATTGTTTGTCTCTTAAAACTGACATGTAAGCCTGTTGAAGGAAGGGACTTATCTATTTTGTTTTTCAGTGCCTAGAGTAGTGCCTGGCACACGTTATGGGCACAATAAATATTTACTGAATGAATGAATGGACCATCATAATGATCATTATCTTTCACAGCTGTAGTGAGGATTCGTCTGATGATGCAGTGCCTACCAAATAATATGGACTACGTAAATATTGATTGTTGTTGCATCGTCATATTACTATTATGTTTAAACTAGGCTTGAAGAGTATATTAGAAAAAGGGCATTCCAGCAAAGAACTGACTAGAGCAGAGGCCTATGAGTAGGAAATACTCTGTAGGTAGGTACGACCTGTACTAAAAGTGTGTGAGAAAACTGGATATTAGTAACAGATAAGGTTGGAAATGTAAGGATGGGGCAGAATGTGGAGGAACTGAACTCAAAGCTCAGAAGTCTGAGTTTGCCCCTAACAGTGAGGAGCCGTCCAAGATTTTCAGCAGAAGATGTGATAAGATCTTGGTTTTTGAAACTTCTGTGGTGATAGTCAGTTATCCTGTGTTGCAAAGTTGCATTTTCTAGCTTGTGGGAGGTGGTTTTGTTAATCCGAGAAAATAATGAGTCTCTTTAAGAAACTTTGCTGGACTTTTTCGGGTATAGGACCTACCTGTGACCTTTTCTATGACCCCTCTTTTCATGCAGACATCAAACATGCTCCATGTGGGGAAAAAAAGGCTGAGAGCCAGAGCCTTGGTGATTCACTCTTAGCCAGTCTGAGTTGCCAGCTATTTTCCCTTTCATGACTCTAATTTGCTTAACCTTTGGATTAAGTCTTATTCAGGCCTTGGCTGTGTTTCATGTCTTAGTTTTCCACTTCACATGCATTTTCTGACCATATTGCTCTCCATTACATAACCCCACTTTCAGTTAAAATCTTGGCATTCAAAGTGTAGTCCTGGGACCAGCAGCATTGGCATCATTTGGGAGCTGGTTAGAACTAGAGAATGGTCAGGACCCACTCAGCCCCACTGAATTAGAATTTGCATTTTAACAAGATCCCTGGTGATTTGTGTGCACATTAAAGTTTAAGAAGCACTGCCATTAAGCATCCCTTAACGAATGGCTGCACCAGTGTCCCTCAGGAGCCCCTCATCACCTCAAACAAACATACAGGGTGTTTGCTTTCTAAATAAACTTTCTGGATGAGTCTCCCTAGCCACCCTCTCCAACTAGAGAGCTTTCCACACTCTACCTTCTGCATAGAAAATCTGAAGCAGTGGCTGCTCTAAATGTGCAGTGTTTCTCAAGGTACAGTTCTCAAATCACCCGCATCCAAATAACCCAGTGGGTTTGTTAACAAAGCAGATTCCTGGCCCCCATCTTACACCTACTAAATCCAACCCTTTAGGGGAAGGGCCCTGTGAACCACTTTTTCAACTAATGTCTGATACGTACCAACCATCAAAGAACCATCAGAGAACTGGCTGCAGAAGCAAATCCAGTTTCTGACTTTAATAGCTCCCCATTCTCCATATCGTATCCTCTTTCCAGCTTTGACCCCACTCCCTCATCCAGTTCTGCAGTGGGTTATTTGGAATACAGTAATTTAGTTATGATCCTATTGTTAGTGATATTTTTGCAAGAGATCTCACACAAATGCTGTCCTGGCACCTCTTTTTCAAATATATGCAAATAGCAGTCTAGAATTTCATTTTTTATTGGTTATCAGTCACTAAGATACAAATGAAATGTAAATCCTCCTATCAAAAAATTTAATGTTTATTTCTCGGCTTCTTAGTATTTTCTTATGTAATAAAAGAGAATGTTTTATGTCTGATGCTTTTTTTAAGTCACCATGTTCCTCTTTATCAATATCTTCTATCAGGCCAGATAGTTTCATATTGGAAAAGTACTGGAAGAGGAAGGAGGAAGTGGCAGATACATTGTTCACCAGGTCATGATATTATATAGCTAAACCTGACTTCTTTACACCATTCTCCAGGGCCTGGGAGTTGTGGGGCAGGGATAAGAGCTGAAACAGGTGTATGGTGCCAGCAGTTTGCTGGTCTACCTCTTTATTGCTACAGACTAAATCAAGGGCTCCTACCACTGACAAGGAAGTCCCCCAGATGGGTGAGAGAACGGCAGCACTAGTTGTAAAACTTTTATGAAATTAAATTACACAATTTGAATCCACATCAATAGATATTAAATGTTAAATTAATAAAATGACATCTTTTGCAAATAAAATTTAAAGGAAGTCTGAATCTTAATGAAGAGAGATCAAAAGAGAGAATAAAATGTATTCTGGACTTCTGCATCCACTCCCAACAGTGTTGTTTTAAATTAAAAAATCCTTCTTTAAAAAAATTAGAAAATCGGGGCTGGCCCCGTGGCCGAGCAGTTAAGTTTGCGCGCTCCGCTGCAGGCGGCCCAGTGTTTCGTTGGTTCGAATCCTGGGCGCGGACATGGCACTGTTCATCAGACCACGCTGGGGCAGCGTCCCACATGCCACAACTAGAAGAACCCACAACGAAGAATACACAACTATGTACCGGGGGGCTTTGGGGAGAAAAAGGAAAAAATAAAATCTTTAAAAAAAAAAAATTAGAAAATCAAAAACAAAAGTCTCTTTTCTCTCAAGGAGTTTAAGACTTCAAGGACATTCTTTAATGAGTCTATCTTTATGCATCCTTTTCTGAAACCTCAGCAAGATCTAATCTTGTCCTTTTAGAGCCCCTGACAAGAGTGCTTCCTTTTCTCGTTTCCAGTTCCCTTACTCTTTCTTGATTTGTGGTCATATCTGGGCCTCTTCTTCTTGGTTTTTCTTCCTTGGCGAGTTGTAAATTCCCTTAGGCAGAAACTGTGTATTCTCCTCTTTGTACCTATCAACAAGTATTTATTGCATTCTCTGTGTTCAGCAAAGTGAGGCAAACAAAAGTATAAATTATGAAACAAATAGTTTATCTTGGAAGAAAAATCTTGCATGTGTAAAACTGTGACAATTACTACAAGAGAGTATATAAGTATATGGCTAATAGAAACATGAGCTTTGATCCCATGATCATGAGAACCATGAGCTTTGATCTGTCCTGGGAGATGCAAAACCACTGAAGAAGATGACTATTGATGACTGGGCCCTCGATACTAAGCAATTTAGCCTTGAAACCTGCAGCAAAAATCCCAGGGATCTAGAGAGAATAGATGACCTCAGTAGAGCTGCTCATATTCAAATGGAAAATGAGGGCAGTGAATATCCCCAAGCTATCATGATATACCAAGGCCAAAGCTCTTGGTTCAGTTTCCCTGGCTTCTATCATTTCTAGGACTTATGTATGCTTCAGGGGGAGGGGCACATGAAGACTGGTTGCTAACATTAGCCAAGCAGGTGAAGACAGTGCCAAATTTAATTTGATTTATAAACATAAAGATGGGTGAAATTTCTGCATGTCACGAAGCAGTTCATAAAATTACATGAATTATAATGGTCATAGGTGTCTTTGCCTCCCAGATTCCCTTCTTCTGATAAGCCTATCTCAATTTTTCCTTTAGGAACTCTCTTTACTCCATTCTCAGTCCCCTTGATTCAGCCAGGGCTCTAATCCCAGTTCTGATGGTAGAGTATGTAACCCAGATCTGACCAGCCAGTATCCAGAATCCTACTTAGTACAGTGTTGGTCCTGGTATGGGTGTGATCAATCCAAGATAGAAAGGGTGAATTCCAACAGTTGCTTGAACATTTCCAGGAAGAAAGGCTCTCTATTTTTCCGTTGGACTTGAACCTGGGAGGATGTGGAGTTGGAGCTTTGAGGTGTATTGGTATGCAGGAGGGGAGAAATCACAAAGATAGAGCTCGAGAAGAAAGCCAATTCAACGGAAGGCAGAACTCAGAAATGGAAAGCAACCAAATCCTGATGACATTGCTGGAGCTTTTGGATAGAACCCTACTAAAGGAAGATAGATTCTGAAATTTTAAGTTACATCAATCACCAAATTTCCTTTTATTGTTTAATAAATTCACGTGAGTTGGGTTTTCTGTCACTTGCTACCGAAAGAGTCCTAACTGGTATATACACAAATTCTAAATGATGTGGTACCTACTCTAAATGTTTTGGTTGGGAGGGCCTAAGGAGTATAATCAGGTCAGGGTCAGACAGGCAGGGCTTTATAAATAAAATGGAACTTAAATAAGAGATGAGGAGAAAGAAAAGGGAGAAAGTGCATGACTTAAGTTTGGAGTAGGAATGAACACACTGGGTGAGTGGAGCCCTGGGGAGAGGAGAATTGTCAAGGAGGATGTGGATGGGAAGTTAAACCAGATAGGGTGGAGCTAGCTTATGGGAGAGCCATGAAACTGAGGTAAAGGGATTTAATGTAATGAGAGTAGGAAGGGATTGGCAGCTAAGGAAGATTAGATTATGCTGAGTGTGGTTAAGAGTGGGAGAACCTGATATTAAGAAGACTGACTTCCTAAATTGAATGGTGAGACCAGCAATGGTGAACAGACAGAAGGGGTAGAAATGGAAAGCTGTTTAAAGGGAAAAGGTACAGATTTTGTTGGATATGGATAAGATAACAGATGAGTTACATAAAGCTGGTTTCACCCTTCGAACATCAGGCACATATGTACTGAGTAATTGAATCAAAGTTAAAACACAAAAAGAAGTGAGGAATTGGGGAGAAAGAATCAAATTTCCCATCACCGCATCAGCTGAGGATTCCTTTTCTAAGTCTGTATTTCTGCAATGAAGATAATGTTTTGAAAATTTTGATCTTTCACTCTCCATCTTAATTGCCACCATTCTAGTCCAGGTCATTATTATCTCTGATCTGGATGGATGATTGAAATTGCTTCTTAAATGTTTTTCCCACTTCATTGTTATCTCCTACTCCTTTGTGTCAGGGATCCCCAAGACCCCCTCCCATGTCCAATGATTTGCTAGGAAGACTCACAGGACTCAGAATATAGTCCTATTTATGGCTATGATTTATTACAGCAAGAAGATTCAAAGCAAAATCAGCAAAGGGAAAAGGCACATGGGGCAAAGTCCAGGGGAAACCAGGCCCAAGCTTCCAAGAGTCTTCTCCCTCTGGAGTCACACAGGATATGCTTAATTCCCCTGGCAATGGGTTGTGACAACACATGTGAAATGTTGCCAACCAGGGAAGCTTGTTTAAAACTCAGCAACCAGGGATATTATTGGAGGCTGTTCACATGGACATCCTCTGCCTAGCGGGTACCAAAATTCCAGATTCCTCAAAGGAGATCAGGTGTTCAGCATAAAGCAGACAGTTTAGGCAATGTGAGCCATTCTTGTCAGTTGGATGGTGGGAACTCTCCCAAAATCCAAGTTTCCAGACACCGGCCAAGGTCCAATCTTGTAAGTCAGATTTTCAAAGGACAACAGTCAGGCCTGCTATGTAAACTCTTTTCTGCACAATTTCCAACCCATTCTCCAGTCAATAACCAGAAGGAATCTTCTTAAAATATAAACCAAATTGTGTGTATGGTACTTATACTAAAATTCAAACTCTTTACCATGGTCCACAAGTCCCTTCTTTTTTTTTTTTTTTTTTTTAAAGATTTTATTTTTTCCCTTTTTCTCCCCAAAGCCCCCCAGTACATAGTTGCATACTCTTCGTTGTGGGTCCTTCTAGTTGTGGCATGTGGGACGCTGCCTCAGCGTGATCCGATGAGCAGTGCCATGTCCGCGCCCAGGATTCGAACCAACGAAACACTGGGCCGCCTGCAGCGGAGTGCGCGAACTTAACCACTCGGCCACGGGGCCAGCCCCCCACAAGTCCCTTCTTGATATTGATAACTCCTTCCCCCCAAACTCATCTCTTGCCACTCTCCTCAGCATCATCCTTCTGCCATATTAGCCTCCTCTAAGTTCCTAAAATACCACTGCCCAATAGAACTATGATAACGGAAATATTATTCTGCACTGTCCAGTTGTCTGTTGGTGTCCACCAACCACACATAGCTACTGAGCACTTGGAATGTGGATAGTGAAACTGAGGAAATGAATTTTTAATTTTATTTAATTTTAATTAATTAAAATTTAAATAGCCACATGTGGCTAGTGGCTACCATATTGGGCAGTGCAGTTCTAGAATACATTAAGCTTTTCTCATTTTAAGGCCTTTTGTTGTATGAGAAACTAACTTGATGCAATGGTAAATGTCAATTATACTATCAGGCAGGCTATCCCAAAGGTCACAGTACAGAAGGGCTCCCAGATCAAATTAGAATGCTTGAATTGTGGAGTTTATTAAGTCAACTTAAAGCACACAGCACAAAGCAAGGGGAAACAGACAGGGTAAGTTAACACACTATTAGGAAAGGCTGTAAGAGAGGTGGAAGGATCACACTACTTAAATCCTGGGTTCTATAATGTTTGCATGTCCTACATCTCTCTGCTCTTTCAGCTTTCTCTGCTGATAGACCAGAGTTGAGATTCAAGCAAGGGGGCCCACAGACGGATGATGCCCTGGGCCAATGACATACATTTGTTCTACCAGAAAGATGCTGGGACGAGTACACCTGGCCAATAACTGCAGCTTGCCAGTTAACCTGCTGAACAACTATGGGTTTTATTTGGGCTATGGGTTTATGTGTTTTGGGCAGAGGACACATGGACCAGAATAGATAACTAGTGCTCATGTATATTTAGTGTATCTTAGATATTAAATATCTTGTATATATTTAATTTGTCATGAATATTTAGAGTCTCAGTGCCTCATGTATATTTAGTGCCTCTCAAATATTACTCTTAGTCCTTTAATTCCTTTCTATTTACGTTTAACACACTACCCACTAACTACTTATCTATATTATCACATCTTATGAGTGTCATTTATCCCACTTGTTTTTTCTTTCCTTCTGCATTTTAACTCTATTCTCAAATGGTATAACAAATGCGTGTTATATCTCTGCACGTGTTTCTTCTTCGTGTAGTGACCTTCCTCTGGCTCATCCCATAGCAAGCTCATATAGCCTTTAGGCGTCAGTGGAAATGTCACCTCCTCTGAAACACTTTCTCTGATCACCCACGTGCTTTGGACTGAATTGTGTGTGCTTCATCCCGAACCCCCCGCTGCAGCCCAAATTCATAGTTGAAGCCCTAAACCCAATGTGGCTGTACTGAGATAGGACCTTTGGGTTGAATGAGTCATAGGGGTGGGCCCTAATTGGATAGGACTGGTGTCCTTATAGGAAGAGGAAGAGACACTAGAGATTTCTCTCTCTTTGTACACACAAAGGGAAAGCCATGTGAAGACAGCAAAAAGGCAGCTGTCTACAAGCTGGGAAGAGGGGTCTCACCAGAAACCAACCCAGATGGCACCTTGATCTTGGACTTCTGGCTACCAGAACTGTGAGAAGATAAATTTCCGTTGTTTAAGCCACCCAGTCTGGGATATTTTGTTATGGCAGCCTTTGAACTGTTTTTGCTCCCAACAATTCTGACACCAAATGTGTGGATTCTTTCCTCACATCAACCAGTTCTCCAACTCTCCAGACACCGATTGGGTGTTCAACAATTCATTTCAATTCTGACATTATCCACCTGGAGTTATCAGCATCAGGAACCACAAGTTGGGCCAGCCTGGTGGTGTAGTGGTTAAGTTCACACACTCTCCTTCAGCAGTCCGGGGTTCACAGGTTCAGATCCCAGGCACGGACCTACACACCACTCATCAAGCCATGCTGTGGCAATGTCCCACATACAAAAAATAGAGAAAGATGGGCACAGATGTTAGCTCAGGGCTAATCTTCTTCAGCAAAAAGAGGTAAATTGGGAATGGATGTTAGCTCAGACCCTAACTTCCTCACCACCCCCCAAAAAAAGAATCCACAAGTGAGAGGGTTCAGTCCCACAAAACTGCCCCTACTTCAGACTCCAGCCACAAGTCTCAGGTTGCCACCTGTATTTCTGACCAACTGGCTATAAATCAGCAGCTCCTACAATTCCCTCCTCAAGTTTGATAATTTGCTAGAACAGCTCACAGAACTCAGGGAAACACTTTAATTACTACTACTAGTTTATTATAAAAGATGCAAATCAGGAACAGCCAAATGGAAGAGATGGTACAGGGCAAGGTATGGGGGAAGGGGTATGGAGCTTCCACGGTGTCTCTGGACATGCCACCCTCCAGCACCTCCGTGTGCTCACCAACCCGGAAGCTTTCTGAACCCCATCGCCTAGGGGTTTTTATGGAGGTTTCATTACATAGACATGATTGATTAAATCATTGGCCGTTGATGATTGACCCAATCTCCAGCCCCTCTTCTCTCCCAGAGGTCAAGAGGTGGGGCTAAAAATTCCAACTCTCTAATCATTCCTTGGTCTTTCTGTTAATATCCCCAATCCTGAAGCTATCTAGGGGCTCCCAGCCACCAATCATCTCACTAGCATACAAAAGACAATCATCACTCCAGAGATTCCAAGAGTTTTAGGAGTTGTGTGCCAGAAACCTGGGACAAAGACCAAATATTTATTTTTATTATATAACTCAGCCCTAGCAGACTAATACAGCATCTATCAGACCCATTTAAAGTAGGTCTTCTCCACCCCCATTAATCTGTATCTTATCACAATGTTTACTTCTTCACACTTATCATAATTCATCATTATTTTAGTTATTTGCTTGTTTGCTTTCTTTTTACCTATCTCTCCCAATAAAATGTAAGCTCTGCTATGGCTGCAACTATATTGTTTTGCTCATTTTTGTAACTTGAGCAAGTTGTCAATGAATAGTTACAAATGGAACTTTAAAGCACATATTAATATTTGACCAAAAAGGGGGCTGGCCCCATGGCCGAGTGGTTAAGTCCGCGTGCTCTACCTTGGTGGCCCACGGTTTCAGCAGTGTGGATCCTGGGCGCGGACATGGCTCTGCTCGTTAGGCTACGTTGAGGCAAAGTCCCACATACCACAACTAGAAGGATCCACAACTAAAATGTACAACTATGTACTTGGGGGATTTGGGGAGAAAAAGCAGGGGGAAAAAAAAGGAGAAGATTGGCAACAGTTGTAAGCTCAGGTGCCAATCTTTAAAAAAAAACCTGAAATTTGACCAAAAAAAAAATTCTTATAAATCAGCAAACCTGGCTCTGACACATTATTTTCAACGTACTTATGTGCCTAAAGGCAAATTTTTTATTTTGTTGTGGTAAAATATACATAACATAAAACTGGGGCCGGCCCTGTTGCTGAGTGGTTAAGTTTGTGCACTCTGCTTTGGAGGCCCAGGGTTCACTGGTTCTGATCCTGGGTGCAGACCTACACACACCTCATCAAGCCATGCTGTGGTTGCATCCCACATAGAAGAACTACAATTACCTACAACTAGGATATACAACTATGTACTGGGGCTTTGGTGATTAAAAAAAAAAAAAAATATATATATATATATATATATACATATAAAAAACATAAAATTTACCATTTTAATCTTTTGTGTCTTTTTTGCTGAGGAAGATTCCCCCTGAGCTAACATCTGTGCCAGTCCTCCTCTATTTGTGTACAGGTCACTGCCACAGCATGGCTGCTGACGAGTGGTATAGGTCTGTGCCCAAGCTAAACCCAAGCCACTGAAGTGGAGTGCGCCAAACTTAACCACTTGGCCATGGGGCGGCCCCTTAACCATTTTGAAGCATACAGTTCAGTGGCATTAAGTCCATTCGTGTTGTTGTGCAACCATCACTGCTATCCATCCCTAGAATTTTTTCATCCCCCCAAACTGAAACTCTGTACCCATTAAACAATAACCTCCCATTCTCTCCTCCTCCTAGCCTCTGGCAACCACCATTCTACTTTCTGTCTCTGCGAGTCTGACTACTCTAGACACCTCATATAGGTGAAATCATACAATATTTGACTTTTTATGTGTAGCTTATTTCGCTTAGCATACCGTTTTCAAGGTTCATCTATGCTCTAGCATGTGTCAGAATTTTATTCCCTTTTAAGGCTGAATAGTATTTCATTGTATGTATACACCAGATTTTGTTTATCATTCTCCTGTAGATAGACATATGGGTTCTTCCATCTTTTTGCTATTGTGAATAATGCTGTTATGAACACTGATGTACGAATAGTTGTTTGATTCTCCATACCCTCTCCAACATTTATTATTTTTAGTCTTAGTGATTATAGCCATTTTAACAGGTGTAAGGTAGTATCTTAGTGTAGTTTTGATTTGCATTTCCCTCATGATTAGTGATGCTGAACATCTTTTCATGTGTTTATTGCCCACCTCTACGTTTTCTTTGGAAAAATGTCTGTTCATATCCTCTGCCCATTTTTTGAGTGGGCTGTTTGTTTTTTGTTGTTCAGTTATGTGAGTTCCTTATATATTATGGAGATTAATCCCTTATCGGATATACGATTTGCAAAAATTTTCTCCCAATTGGTGGGTTGTCTTTTTCTTTTGATCCTAGTTTCTTTTGCCTTGCAGAAGCTCTTTAGCCTGATAACTCACACTTATTTATTTTTTCTTTTGTTTCCCTTGTCTGAGAAAACATGGTATTCAAAAAGATCCTTTTAAGTTTGACGTCAAAGAGTGTACTACCTATATTATCTTCCAGGAGTTTTATGATTTCAGGAGTCATCTTCAAGTCTTTGATCCATTTTGAGTTTATTTTTGTGTATGCCATGAGATAACAGTCTACTCTCATTCTTTTGCATGTGACTGTCCAGTTTTCCCAACACCATTTATTGAAGAGACTGTCTTTTCTCCATTGTATGTTCTTGGCACCTTTGTCGAAGATGAGCTGTCCATAGATGTGAGGTTTTATTTCTGGGCTTTCAGTTCTGTTCCATTGATCTGTGTGTTTGTTTTTGTACCAGTACCATGCTGTTTTGATCACTATGGCTTTGTAGTACATTTTGAAGTCAGGGATTGTGATGCCTCCAGCTTTGTTCTTTTTTCTCAGTATTGTTTTAGTAATTCGGGGTCTTTGGTTTCCCCATATGAATTAGGATTCTTTGTTCTGTTTCCGTAAAGAATGTCATTGGGATTCTGGTTGGGATTGCATGGAATCTGTAGATTGCTTTGGGTAGTATGGACATTTTAACTATTTTTATTCTTTCAATCCATGTGCGTGGAATCTCTTTCCATCTCTTTATGTCATTATCTATTTCTTTCAGTGATGTCTTATAGTTTTCATTGTATAAGTCCTTTACCTCCTTAGTTAAATTAATCCTAGGTATTTTATTCTTTTTTCTTTTGTGATTGTAAATGGAATTGTATTCTTTTTTTTTTAAGATTTTATTTTTTTCCTTTTTCTCCCCAAAGCCCCCCGGTACATGGTTGCATATTCTTCGTTGTGGGTTCTTCTAGTTGCGGCATGTGGGACGCTGCCTCAGCGTGGTTTGATGAGCAGTGCCATGTCCGCGCCCAGGATTCGAACCGATGAAACACTGGGCCGCCTGCAGCGGAGCGCATGAACTTAACCACTCGGCCATGGGGCCAGCCCCAGGAATTGTATTCTTGAGTTCTCTTTCTGTAACTTTGTTATTAAAATACTGAAATGCAACTGATTTTTGTAAGTTGATTTTGTACCCCGCAACTTTACTATTGTTATTAATTATTTCTAATAGTTTTCCAATGGATTCTTTAGGGTTTTCTATATATAAGATCATGTCATCTGCAAACAGTGAGAGTTTCACTTCTTCACTCCCTATTTGGATTCTTTTTATTCCTTTCTCTTGCCTAATTACTCTGGCCAAAACCTCCAGTACTGTGTTGAATAAGAGTGGTGAGAGTGGGCATCCTTGTCTTGTTCCTGTTCTCAGAGGGATGGCATTCAGTTTTTCCCTGTTGAGTATGATGTTGGCTGTAGGTTTGTCATATATGGCCTGTCTTATGTTGAGGTAATTCCCTTCTATCCCCATTTCGTTAAGAGTTTTTACCATAAATGGCTGTTGGATCTTGTCAAATGCATTCTCTGCATCTATTGAGATGATCGTGTGGTTTTTATTCTTCATTTTGTTAATGTGGTGTATCACATTGGTTGATTTATGGATGTTGAACCATCCGTTTGTCCCTGGTATAAATCCCACTTGATCATGATGTATGATCTTTTTGATGTATTGCTGTATTTGGGTTGCCAATATTTTGTTGAAGATTTTTGCATCTATGTTCATCAGCAATATTGGGCTGTAGTTCTCCTTTTTTGTGTTGTCCTTGTCAGGCTTTGGTATCAAAGTAATTTTGGCCTCACAGAATGTGTTAGGAAGCTTTCCATCTTCCCTAATTTTTTGGAATAGCTTGAGAAGGATAGGTATTAAATCCTCTCTGAAAGTTTGGTAGAATTGCCCAGGGAAGCCGTCTGGTCCTGGGCTTTTATTCTTTGGGATGCTTTTGATTACTGTTTCAATCTCTTTAATTGTGATTGGTCTATTCAGATTCTCTATTTCTTTTTGATTCAGCTTTGGGAGATTGTAAGAGTAAGATTTTATCCATTTCCTCTAGATTGTCCATTTTGTTGACATATAGTTTTTCATAGTAGTCTCTTATAATCCATTGTATTTCTGCGGTATTTGTTGTTATTTCTCCTCTTTTATTTCTAATTTTGTTTATCTGAGGTTTCTCCCCTTTTTTTTTATAAGTCTGGCTAAGGGTTTGTCAATTTTACTTATCTCCTCAAAGAACCAGCTCTTTGTTTCACTGATCCTTTCTACTGCCTTTTTTGTTTGAATGGCATTTATTTCTGCTCTGATTTTTACTATTTCTCTCCTTCTGCTGACTTTGGGCTTTATTTGTTGTTCTTTTTCTAATTCAGTTAGGTGTAGTTTTAGATTGCTTATTTAGGATTTTTCTTGTTTGTTAAGGTGAGACTATATTGCGATGAATTTCCCTCTTAATATGCCTTTTGCTGCATCCCATATGAGTTGGTATGGTATATTTTCATTTTCATTTTTCTCCAGATATTTTTTTATTTCTCCTTTAATTTCCTCAATGATCCATTGCTTGTTCAATAGCATGTTGTTTAGTCTCCACATCTTTGTCCCTTTCTCAGCTTTTTTCTTGTAATTAATTTGTAGCTTTATAG
Organism: Equus quagga; assembly: GCF_021613505.1. Taxonomy (NCBI): domain Eukaryota; kingdom Metazoa; phylum Chordata; class Mammalia; order Perissodactyla; family Equidae; genus Equus; species Equus quagga. Next base: position 129,563,758 of record NC_060267.1, read on the forward strand.
CATTGTGTTCAGAAAAGATGCTTGTTATCATTTCAATCTTCTTAAATTTATTGAGGCTTGCCTTGTTTCCCAATGTATGGTCTATCCTTGAGAATGTTCCATGCACACTTGAGAAGAATGTGTATTCTGCTGTTTTGGGGTGAAGTGTTCTATATATGTCTACTAAGTACAACTGGTCTAGCTTTTCATTTATATTATTATTTATTTATTTATTTTTGAGGAAGATCAGCCCAAGCTAACATCTGCTGCCAATCCTCCTCTTTTTGCTGAGGAAGACTGGCCCTGAGCTCACATTTGTGCCCATCTTCCTCTACTTTATATGTGGGATGCCCACCACAGCATGGCTTGCCAAGTGGTGCCATGTCTGCACCCATGATCAGAACCAGCAAACCCCAGGCCACTAAAGTGGAATGTGCGCACTTAACCACTGCGCCACCGGGCTGGTCTCTAGTTTTTCATTTAATTCCACTGTTTCCTTGTTGATTTTCTGTCTGGATGATCTGTCCATTGATGTAAGTGGAGTGTTGAGGTCCCCTACTATTATTGTGTTATCATTAATGTCTTCTTTTAGGTTTTTTTAATAGTTGCTTTACGTACTTTAGTGCTCCTGTGTTGGGTGCATAGATATTTAGGTGTTATTTCTTCCTGATGGAATGTCCCTTTGATCACTATATACTGTCCCTCTTTGTCTCTCTTTACCTGTCTTATCTGGAAGTCTACTTTGTCAGATATAGGTATTGCAACACCTGCTTTCTTTTGTTTGCCATTAACTTGGAGTATCATCTTTCATCCCTTCACTCTGAGCCCTTGTTTGTCATTGGAGCTCAGATGTGTTTCCTGGAAGCAGTATATTGTTGGGTCTTGTTCTTTAATCCATCTCGCCACTCCGTCTTTTCATTGGAGAATTCAATCCATTTATGTTTAGGGTGATTATTGATATATGAGGGCTTAATGCTGCTATTTTATCACTCGTTTTCCAGTTCTCCTGCATTGCCTTTGTTTCTTGTCCTGTGTATTTTGGTCTACCAATCGAGTTATGTAGTTTTTGTGTTGTGTTTCTTTGTTTTCTCCTTATTTCTTATTTGTGTCTCTGTTCTGCTTAAAAGTCATGAAGCTTTTTTCCTATGTTTTCTTCTACGAACGTTATAGGTTTAGCTGTTAGATTCATTTTGAGTTATTTTTGTATATGTGCAAGGCAAGGGTCCTACTTCATTCTTTTGCATATGCATGTCCAGTTTTTTCAGCACCATTTAATAAAAAGACTATTTTTTCCCCATTGAATGGCCTTGGAGCCCTTGTTGAAAATCATTTGCCCATATATGCAATAGTTTATTTCTGGGCCCTCTATTCTATTCCATTTGTCTATATGCCCGTCTTTATGGCAGCACCTCTCTGTTTGATAACTGTAGCTTTGTAGCAAGGCTTGTAATCAGGGAATGTGAGTCCTCTGACTTTGTTCTTCTTTGAAACCAAAATTTTAACCCACTTTCTCAAATTATTCGTAGGGGGTTGCCATCTCAGCAACAATGGAAAAATATCTTCACAGCAATTATTTCTAGTGAGAACTAGTCTTTGTAAATTCCTGACAAGAATGTATCTAGGAACAGCAGTCCTATTTTGGAATAATTTTATTTCCCTTATTTTCCTTAGACAAAACTCTTACAATAGAATTAGAATTTGCAGTGTTCTAGACTTTTGTGCAGGCTAGCACTGCCCAGTTGGGAAATCAGCCAGGGAAGACTTCCTGGATTAAGTTTAATTTAGGTAACTCTTTTAGTTCGGGCTATCAGACTCCATTCTTTGCCGAGAATACAGAGAAGAACAAACATGTTCAAAACAAGCTGTTTGCGATTTTAGGCAGGGTTGCTACACAAAGTTAGACCAATAAAAACCAATAGTCAATGAGAGAAGTCAATGACAGAAAATTGAAGGCAAAGTCTCATACCTGAGGCAGAACCTTGCTGCTTTGCTCTATAAATGATAAAAAGAGAATCAATCACTCTCATTTTAGTGTGGTCTTCGAGATTCTGTATTTTAGGTTGTGCAGAAGAAAAATTAGTTTGGGAAACTTCTTGGTATTTTGTTTTTCTCCTAACAGAAGTAGGGTGGGGTAGTACGAAAAAAATGTTGGATTGTGTCTAAGGAAGTCTGGCTTCCAGCAAGATTTTGATGCTGACTTGCAATGGGAATTAAGTCACTGGCTCTCTGAGCTACAATTTCCTCAACCATGTGTTGAAAGAATTGTTGGATCTCTAAGAACTCTAACAGCTTTAATAATATTACAGAATTCTTTTTTTACCTCCCGTAGATATTTTTCTCATTATTCTCTAATTCTTAGAAAATGGTGTATAACTGTTATTACCCTTCGTATTTTGTCTGCTCTGCTAAATTGCTAGGTCCTAGAAAATATATCATATTCGGTTTGCTATCCCTCACAATTTAACACTGCAACTTACGTAAGTTAAATAAATATTTGAAGGAAGGAAGGGAGAAGGAGTTAAGCTATGTTTTCTTTTGTTTGGAAGATTATTTTTCAATGAAAATTGTTTCATTTTTTTTGGTGAAATAAATATCCTTTAGCTAGGTGATAATGATTCTATTATAGTAATGCTATTTCCCCCTACTTTGTCCAGTTAAAAATAATCTGTGGATTATTTTATAATATAAAAACCCAGAAGCAATGCATTATGCTAGTCTTCTAGTATATTGCTTTTTTGGCAGGTAAACTCTCAGGGAAGATTTCCTATGAGCATTTGGCATAGTAAAAGGCTAACATAATGACTCAGGATTATTGACCATGTGTAACTATCTTAGTCAGGACTCCTATAGTTGCAAGTGTCAGAAGATCTAGCTCAAACCAGTTCAACCAAAAAGGAGAATTTATTTGACTCATGTGTCTGAAAAGTTCAGGCTTGGCTGAATCTAAGGCTGAATAATTTCATTAGGGCTTAGTCTTACTCTTTCCATTTCTTGTTTTTTTATTTTTTCTGCTGGCTCCATTCCGGGGCCAGCTCTTTATTTATGATGGTAAGGCTGCTAACAGCTCCAAGCTTACATTCTATCCTCTCAGCAATCCTAGTGTTAGGACAGTGCCTCTTTCAGAACAGTCCTAATGACTCCCAGAGTTGAGTTGCCTTGTTTGATTGGGTCATGCATAGGGATATGCTTGCGCTCATCACTGCTTTAGGTATATGGAATACACTGTTTGACTAGGACTGTGTTATGTGTCCACACTGGAGACTAGGGTAGCATTTACCTCCTCCTGAACCTCAAGGACTGAGAATGATGGGGGATGGGGGGGGGACTCCCTATTGGAAAACTAGGGACTTTTAAGCATAAGAAGGTACAATAGATGATGGGCAAGTAAGAGCAGTGAAAATACACAAGAAAACTAACAAAAACCCAATCCTAGTTTTGAAAAACAAAACTATTTTTGTTTGTTTTTATATAAAAGTAATTAACTGAGATGTCAATTCTAAATACCAATTTGTTTCTAACTTCTACCTACCATTTGAGCTTTCTGATGTAGCTTTGTACATTGTAAAAGTTTTAAGGCAAAAGCTGACTCACGTCAGTTATGAATTACATTTCACTGCAAATGACAGACCTAACTAGTGGCTTAAACAGATAAGGGTGAATTTTTAAGTACAGAGGTAGGTTGTTGCTGGCATTCGTTTGGTGCTTTATGGATGTGAGTTTCCTGATACTTTCTCCGTGGTCCAAAAATGGCTGCCGGAATTTTGGCCTTCGTGTCCAGGTTGGCAGTAGAAGGAAGCAGAGGAGTACAAGAGGGTAAGAACAGCTTGCTCTATTTATTTATTTTTTCTGCATGCTTTTTAAAGATTATAACCAGATGTTCCAATCAACACTTTTGCAGACATCTTATTCATCACACGGTCACATATATCTTCTATGGAGGTTGAGAGAAATACAGTCCCTTAGGTGGGCTCAATGCTGCCCCAAATTACACTAGGCTACTCTACTAAGGAAAAGGGGGATAATGGATATTGGCTGGCTGTCTTAGTCAGCTTGGGCTGCTATAACAAAATACCATAGACTGGGTGGCTTAAACAATAGATATTTTCTTCTCATAGTTCTAGAAGCTGGGAAGTCCAAGCTTAAGGTGCTGGCTGACTCAGTTCCCTGGTGAGGGCTGTCTTCCTGGATTGCAGATGGCCCCCATCTTGCTGTGTCCTCACATGACAGACAGAGAACACTCTGGTCTCTTCATATAAAAAGGCGCCAGCCCCATAGGCTAGTGGTTAAGTTCCGCATGCTCTGCTTTGGTGGCCTGGGTTTGCTTCCTGGGCACTGACCTACACCACTCATCAGTGGCCATGCTGTGGCAGTGACCCATATACAAAATAGAGAAAGGTTGGCACAGATGTTAGCTCAGGGCAAATCTTCCTCGGCAAAACAACAACAACAACAAAAACACCCCCCAGCCCCACTAATCACAGCATGGGGTCCTACCCTCATAATCTCATCTAAACCTAATTATCTTCTAGCTCCAAATACTACCACATTGGGAGTTAGAGCTTTAACATGAATTTAGGGGGACTTAACATTCAGTCTATAACATTCTACCCCTGGTCCCTCAAAATTCATGTCCTTCTTGCATGCAAAATACATTCATTCAATCCTAATAGCCCCAAAAGTCTAACTCATTCTAGCATCCATTCTAAAGTCTGAAGTTCAAAGTCTCATGTGAATATCATCTAAATCAGACATGGGTGCAACCTAAGGTATGATTCATACTGAGGCAAAATTCGTCTCCAGCTGTGAACCTATGAAACCAAGTAAGTTATGTGCTTCCAAAATACAATGGTGGAACAGCCATAGGATAGATATTCCTATTCCAAAAGAGAGAAATTGGAAGGAAGAAAAGGGTGTCAGGTCCCATGTAATTCCAAAATCTAATAAGGTAAATAACATTAGATCTTGAGGTCAAGAATAATCCTCTTTGCTTTGATGCTCTGCTTTCTGGACTCACTGAAGTGGTGGTCCTGCCTCTGCAGTTCTGCCAGCTAGGGGTTGCACTCCCAAAGCTCCGGGAGACCCTGCCTCCAAGGCTCCAGGTGACTGCTGTCTGGTCTGTTGAATCTGAAGCAACAGCATTGCTCCCAGCCCCTCCCCCAACCCGACTCCCACCCCCAAACTGAGGAGGCAGCCCTGATGATCTCTGAATCACCTTTGTGTCATTCTTTCCCTGTCTTGAAGAATAGCACACCTTTGCAGCTGCAGAGTTGTATGGTCCAATCCCGTGGGATCCAAGAAGTGTGACAGCCTGCCTTCATTTTGTGCTGGGGTAGCTGATTAGGTCTGTCGTTCACACCCATACTAATCTCATTATCAAACTGCTGTTTGGCCACACCCTTAGTGTTCTCTTCAGAACAATCTTTCTCATTTTTCGCAGTATGAATAGGGTGAGAACGTTCCAAATCCTTAACTTCTGGTTCATTTTTGCTTAACAATTCCTTCTTTGATTCGTTTCTCTCTTCTTGCATATTACTGAGAGCAGAAAGGAGGAAATGAACGCCTCCTTCAACACTTTGCTTAGAAATCTCCTCAGCTAACCAACCAATTTTACAGCTTGCAAGTTTTACCTTCCACAAAGCACTGGAATATAGTTCAGCCAAATTCTTCTGTCACTTTATAACAAGGATCATCTTTTCTCCATTGTCCAATAATATGTCACTCATTTCCGTCTGAGATCTCACCAGAATAGCCCTACTGTCCATATTTCTACAACATTCTATTGATGATTATTTATGTATTCTCTAAAAAGAGGGAAGCTTTCTCTCCAGCTCTCTTTTCTTTGTGAATCCTCACCAGAATCACTGCCTTTAATGGCCAAATTTCTATTATGCACCTCAAAACTCCTCCAACCTCAACCCATTATCTAGTTCCAAAGCCACTTCCACATTGCTAGGTATTTGTTAGAGTAGTGAGACAGGAATCAGCCTAACGAGGCAGGGCCATCTGCAAGACCCCTGGCCTAACAAGATAAGGCCCCTAACCAATCTGCAAGCTAGGAGAATCAGATAGAGACCACCAAGATCCACATTCTGCAGTTTCGGGACTTTCCTGGGCTTACGAATGTGCCCTAGCACCTAGGAGTCCACTGAAGGTGACCCTAGCCCCATTAGCATAGTAAAAATCACACCCGGGGTGGAGAGCTAGCATGCTAATGAAACATGCGTCACACGTAGTAGCATGCTATGGGACAACGCAGGCACAAGCACAACCCCGCCTCTACATGCCATGACAAAGCACTCCTCCCCAACATTTGCCTAATAAAATCCCCACAGTCTCGTTCTCTAACAAGCTGGTCACCTGCCCCTTTTCTTTCTGCACTGGCTCCCTTGTACCTCTCCTGTGCACAAGCTAATCAACTTTTATTTTTTCACTCCCATTTGTTGTCTCTCTTGATTTCTATCCTGGGGGACAGTAAGAACCCAATGTGCCAGTAATAGTGGCACCCCACTCTCAGTACCAAAATCTGTGTTAGTCTCTAGAGAAACAGAACCAATGGGCTGGAGATATACATACAGAGAGAATGAGAGAGAGGCAGAGAGGGAAACATTTATTATATGGAATTGGCTCATGTGATTGCGTAGGCTGAGAAGTCCCATCATCTGTAGTGGCAAGCTGGAGACCCAGGGGAGCTGATGGTATAAGTTCCAGTTTGAGTGTGAGTCCAAAGGCAGAAGACTGATGTCCCAGCTCTAAGACAGTCAAGCAGAGAGCTCCCTAACTTTGCCTTTTTTGCTCTATTCAGGCCTCCAAAGGATTGGATGAGGCCACCCACTTTGGGGAGGACAATCTGCTTTACTCCAGTCTACAAATTCAAACGTTAATTTCATCTAGAAACAACCTCATAGACACACCCAGAATAATATTTAATCAAACATCTGGACCCTCCACGGCCCAGTCAAACTGACACATAAAAAATTAACCATCACAGTGACAAAACAGTTTCTGCCACAAAGATATTAGTGAAAACTTTGTAATTTAATTTCTTTCCCTTCTGTTTCAGCTGTTTTCTTATTTTATACACAAAAAAGCTTTCAGTTACATAGAAATTACACAAAGGAAATAAAAGAAATGTTAAATTCCAAGCAAAAAATTTCTCCTACATCAGGATATTTTTTAATCAACTCCAGTGTCTTTTTTTTTTTTTGGCATATAGTCTATAAATAAACAGGACTGGTCATTATATCTTTTTTTGTAACCTACCTTTTTCTACTTAAAATATATACTTTGAACATTTTTCTGCTACAAAATATTCCTCTATCACATTTTAGTTGACTGCATAATAATCTATTGAATGGATATATGATATTTTTCAGTCAATCCCCTATCATTGGTCACTGAGGTGGCTTCCAGTTTTTCATTATTATAAGCAACTCTATTACACTCTTATTATCTCTTAATGTTCAGTTACAAAAGCAATACATGCCCTCTCTAAATAACTAAAACAATACAGAATTGTGTACAATAAAAAGCAGATTTCCCTGGGCCCAGCCTGGTGGCTGAGTAGCTAAAGTTCTGTGTGCTCTGCTTTGGTGCCCCAGGTTTGCAGGTTCAGATCCCAGGCACAGACCTACCCTGCTCACCAGCCATGCTGTGGCGGTGACCCACATATAAAATAGAGGAAGGTTGTCATGGATATTAATTCAGGGCTAATCTTCCTCAAGTGAAAAAAGAAGAAGATTGGCAACAGGTGTTAGCTCAGGGCTAATCTTCCTCAAGCAAAAGAAGGGGAGAATTAGCAACAAATGTTAGCTCAGGGTTACCTTCCTCAGGAAAAAAAAAATCCCTACTTCTATTCACCAGCATTTCCATTTCCCAGCATTTCTAGTCCCCATGAGGCAACCACGGTTAATAGTTTACTGTGTATCCTTCTGAATGTTTTTGTTTTCTGACTCCTTTTTTTTTTAAGAATTAAAAAATTATTTTATTGAGGTCATATTGGTTTATAATATTGTATAATTTCAAATGTACATTATTATATGTCAGTTTCTGTATAGATGGCATTGTGCTCACCACCAATAGTTTAGTTTTCATCTGTCCCCATACATATGTGTCCTTTTACCCCTTTCACCCATTCCCCGACCTCCTTCCCCTCTGGTAACCACCTGACTCCTTTTTTCTTTTCCTTTCATTCTATTAACTTATAGCCTTTTGTTTTCTGCTCTTTTCATGCTCAGCCTCAAGCAGCCTCTTCACTGTTCTAATTTGCTGTTTAGTCTGGGGAACCAGACATGCATATCTGTTAGAATCACGTGTAAATTTAGACAAAATAACTTACAAGTGAAGGCCTCACACCTCTCTGATTAAGGAGCTTTTTTCTGTTTTGCATGTTGACTGCTAGTAGGGCCTATTAAACCTGCCTCCTGGTAGTAACTGGGCCAGACAGTTAGAAAAGTGACCTTCAAATAAGTGATGTGTTACCATCTTTATTTTCATAAGCCAAGAGTAAACTACATTTAAGAAACATTTTTATATTAACTTTTCATGTGTTCATACAACTGACCATGAAAGGAAAATTCTGTAAAATAGAACAGCAATTAGAGATTTTTTTAGTGTATTCCTTCATTCAGTAAATATTTACTGAGTGCCTGTCATATGCCAGGCACTATATAGGTGTTAGGAATGTGAAGATGAAAAGCCGAAGCTCTTCATCTTCCTTTTTTAAGCTTTCACAAGCACTATTTAGGAGACACCTAACAGTGTATTTTATTGTCTTCTTTGCCTGGATCCTCCCTTCAAAATTTGCATTTGAGTATTTTATCTCTGAGACATGTGGCAGTAAACTCGGTTCTCTATTGATATCACATTGGCACTCGAGCCTCTGAGTGTTTCTCTGAGTATTTTCTTGCCACCACAAGTGTAGTTATGTCCCAGCAGCTGCGGCAGCATTTAGATCAAGAGTAAGAGGGAAGTCCTCCAGCTGCCCAAGTAGGTGGCTATCTAGGGCATTTGGACTCCTTTCAGGTCCTTTTGGCAAAACTAAGTCCAGAGACATGGCATTGCAATTCACACAATTATCTAAAGCTCACTCTTTCCTTTTTTATTTCTTCTTTTTATTTTTTTAACTATGAAAATTGCTGAAATGCCAGGAGTTTGGTTAGGAGTGAATAGGGAAGTTCGGAATGTTTTTAATCCTGTGCTCAGTGTTGTTGGTAATATTAGAAGAACAGCAGAGCCACGAATCCAGTCATACTCTTGGCTAAAGCATCCTACCCTGACTTAGGCGCTCTTCACATGAAAAGAGACCCAGGGCTTTAGTTGACAGTAAATGCAACCTGAGCTAGTGATGTGACCTCACTGCCAAAACAAGCAAATGTGATCTGAACTAACATTAATAGAAGGCTAGTGGCTAGGAGAAGTAAGGTAATAGTCCCAGAGTACACTCTGCAGTGGTCAGATCACACCTGGAGGCTGGTGTTTCCTCCTGGGCACCGCATTTTAAGAGCGATGTTAACAAGTTGGAGCATGCCCAAGTTGGGCAACAGGATGATGAATCGCCTAGAAACTACATCCTTTGAGGAACAGTTGGAGGAACTGCGGTAGTTTACCTTGGAAACTAGAAGGCATGAGGATGTGGGATAAGCATTTTCAAATATTCACAAGGCTATCATGTAGAAGAGTTGGACTCTTCTGTGTAATCTCAGCAAGCAAAACTTAGACCAATGGGTGTACATTACAAAGTGGCTGATCTTGTCTTCATACAAGGAAGAATTTTCTAGCCCTTATGAACATTCATAAAATAGCAGCCTTGTAAGGTAGTGACTTTACCTTAATAAAGGGTGTTAGAATGGCAGCTGGCTCACCAAATATCGGAAGATTCATGGATATGATGGGAGGTTTGGAGAGAGAACCTGAGCCAAGATCCTTTCAGATTCAAAGGTAATAATGACAGAATCTTAAGAAGGAAGGAAGCATTGGTACTTTTCCCCTCAGATTCCATACAAGTATTAACCACAGAAACTCTGTTAAAATTGATGCTAAGGCCAAATATCAGTCATGAGGGTGGAAGGTAAAAAAGCCATAGGAACTTCCTGTTTTCCCTGGTGGTTGTGGATTTTTTGTATAAAGGTTTGAGTAGTACTGTTTGTTAGTTTTTTCCAAAGTAGACTGATAATTTTTTTTTAAATGATGTGGAAATAGCTACTTTTGTTTTAAGATTGGCAGCTAGCTAACATCTGTTGCCTATCTTCTTTTTTTTTTCCCTTTTCTTCTTCTTCCCCAAAGCCCCCCAGTTCATAGTTGTATATTCTAGTTGTAGGTCCTTATGGCTGTGCTATGTAGGATGCTGCTTCACCATGGCCTGATGAGCGGTGTCACTTCTATTCCCAGGATCGCACTGGCAAAACCCTGGGCTGCCAAAGCAGAGTGCTGGAACTTAACTACGTGGCCACAGGGCCAGCCCCCCCTTTTTTTTTTTCCACTTATAAGAATCTTTAGAGCCATGGTGTGCTTTTTTTCTCCGCAAAGTTATGGTCCTCTTAATATGTTGTTTTCAGGATACTACATTTTGAGAAGATTACTCTTAATCCAAAATTAGAAAGCAGCCTTTCAAGGAACGGCATTCTGTATCCACGTGTCAAAGAACCAGCCCCGTGGAACAGCTGGTTTTTAAAGTTTATTGATTACTAATAACGAGGCAGCATCCAGGAAAATGTGTGCACTGGGATAACTTGGCTCTTTCCGACAATCTGTGAGGTAAGTAGGCTGAGAATGATCATTCCTATCTTACCAATGAAGAAAGTGAGTCTTGGAGCAGCTCCCTAGAATCCAAACCCCCTGACTTCTAGTTGAATGCTCAAATACTGTTTAGCACTAAAGGCTACTATTCTTTCCTAATATCGCTTTAGAGACTTATTTAACTGCAGAATATTGTTTTTCTCTCTCAACTACAGTGGTTCTCTGGAGCAGGAGGGCAGATTTGCTTTGGTCAGAGTTAGCCTTCAACTTTAATGCCATCCCTACTTCATCTTATGTCCTAAAGAAAGTCTCGAGCAAACATCACTACCGATGTCTGAGGATACTTGATCCTCTGCTTGAAAATAGGGATGCTAACACTTGCTCCAAACAAATTCCTAAGGATGGGGACAGGACAATGTTTGTCAAACAAGATGAATTTGACTGGTCAGTAAGGCAAAATGCTTAGGAGCTCAGGCCGAGTCAGAGACATCTGGGTTTAAAGCTTTGTTCTGCCACCTACTGGCTGTGACATCATCATCTCACGGAGCCTCAAGGTCCTTACCTGTAAAATGGGACTAATAATAAGACCTGCCTTTTTGGGCTATTGGGAGGATTAGATAAGATAATACGTGTAAAAGCATGAACACTGTACTACTCTTTAAAAATACGTTGATTGTGTTTCCTGCTTAGTTTCACTGTGTGGTTTATACTCAGTATAGCAGGTGTGGAATAAACCTAGTCAGTAGTATCCTGCTGGATCAATAATCGGTAACGATTCAAAAGACCAAGTGCCTTCTGAGTGCCCAGCTCAGTGTCGATCTCTGAGAATACAAAGCTGCCTGAGACTACGCCTTTGCTAAGAGAGAGTGATCCACAGGTTGCTGTGGAGGCCAACCTGGTGCTCCAGAAAGGTCAGGAGATGTGTGACTGTTCACTGAGTCATAGGCAACCAGGCCAAGAAAGGTGGGCAGGGCGTTGGTGGAGAGGACACAGCTGAGTGAAGGCACAGATCTCTGAATCAGCCAGAGGGTAAACTGAGCGAGTAAACTGTAATCAGGCATCGGAGCTGTAATAGTTGTTGGGCTGGTCATGTAACCGCTCAGAACCTCAGTTTCCTTATCTGTAAAAAGAAAGAAATAGTGATGTCGACCTATGTAGTATGATGTGAAGATTAAATGAGGTAATATTTGTAAAGTTCTTGCTTGGCACATTAATTTGGGATAGAGTAAGTGTTCAATAAACGTCTGCCACCGTCACCATTATGTTTTAATAATACCTTATAATTATGAACCGTGTCATTCCAAAAATAGTTCATTCCCTGGTCGTTCGACTGCGAAAGACGGTGCCCACCGTTTCAGTCTTGAAGAGCTTTAAGACAAGGAGGCCAGAGCGGGCTTCTCAATGCCTGAGATGCGCTGCCGCGACGTCCCCACTCGGGCGAGCAGGGCACAGGAGGACCTGCACTGAGCTGGGCTCCCAGGGTCACGTGCGCCGCGGCCCCGCCCCTGCCCAGCCCGTCCCCCGCGGCTGCGGCAGCGGCGGCTGCGCCTGCGCGGAGCCGAGCGCGCTCTGCGGCGCGGTTCGCGGTGGAGGCGGCGCGAACGGCGAGGGGGCGGCGGATGGCTCTCCCGGGCCTGGCAGGCTCGGGACTCAGCTCCCGCGGGCCGTTGGACGAGGCGGAGGCGGCTGCCGAGGAGCACGAGGCGCCGGCCGTGGTGGCGGCGGGCGCCCTGCCGCAGGACGATGAAGAGGACGAGGGCCGCGGCCGGGGCCTGCTGCGCTGGGACGGCTTCTCGGCCTGGCTGCACTGCGTGTGTGTGGTGGGCTTCGACCTGGAGCTGGGCCAAGCCGTGGAGGTGAGCCCGGCCGCATCTTGTCCCCGCGCCCCGCCCCAGGCCCCGCGCCGGGGTGTCCCCAAGCCGAGCGCGTGGCCCGCGGGTCGGCCGGCCCGGACCCCGGCCGCCGCGCATCGGGGCGTGGCCTGCCGCCCCTCCGCCGGGCAGGGCCGGGCTGCGGTCCGCTGGCAGTTCCCGTGGGAGGACTGTGGGCTGCGGCGGGGGGTGAAAAGTTCTCTCTAGGCTCCTCCTAAGTACTTGTCGATGTTCGTGGTGGTGGTGTTTTCAACCCAGTGTCCTAGGCATAACGAAAATAGCGGTACTCAGAGAAGGCTGCAGGCAGGATGTTTGGGATTTTTTTTTCAAGAAGCGAACAATGCCTCTGACATATGGTGAACTCTAAGAGCCAAACGTCAACCAACTTTTTAGACTCATAGATTGTTTGGGTTACTTGCGGTAACTCTTAGAGCATTCCGCTGTGCCTGAGCCAAAATGCTTATTTCAGCATGCATTTTCTCCTTTTCCTCCTTTTGTTCCTCATTTCTGTTGTTTCTTGATGTTGCTTCTGAAACAGTTGGCCTGAAAGCTAATATCAAGGTGAACATAGGGGAAATGGTTTGCTCGTGAATCTGTCAAGTTTCCCACCTTTATGAGGCCTTATCGAAAGGTCTTCGAATCTTACCTATTCTTGACATTGTTTAAGGATCCCTTTCGTATCAAAAGATTGCTTGTCTTTATGTATACAAGAAAAACGTTATCAGATGGAAGTGTGTTCAGAAGGTTTTGTTTGTTTTGGTGGCGATGACAGATTTTAATGAGCCATCTCATTCTGACTTTAGTGGCATAAGTTGCCTACAAAAATTGGCCAAGGAGGTATTTCTTAATGCGAAGTTACTGCTTTTGTATTCAACCTGTGTTCTATGTTTTAACATTATGTGGTTCGATACACATTAAGTTTCCACTAAGATCTAGGCATTATGCTGGTTGCTGGGCATACTGATGTGAACAGTATACTCTAACCTGTGTTTATAGATTGAGACTACAATTTAGAGGAGGACCAAGAATTAATCACGGTATCACATAGGGCCAAATGCAGTACCTGGCACCTAATGGTGTTCAATGAATACTTGTTGATATGGGCCCTGGTGGCATAATGGTTAAGTTTGCGCACTCTGCTTGGTTTGGATCCCTGTTGCAGACCTACACACTACTCATCAAGCCCTGCTGTGGCGGGGTGCCATATACAAAATAGAGGAGGATTGGCACAGATGTTAACTCAGGGCCAATCTGCCTCACATAGAAAAAAATACGTGTTGATAGAAGGAGTGAATACATGAACAGTTCTTTATCTTGCTGAGATAGGAACAACAGTTCCCAAAGACTTTGAAGAAGAGATTTATAAGCCATCTATCATTTACATTGGCATGTTAACCTGTGGGTATATGTATAGCAAAATACAATTTAGCCAGAAAGCATAGGATTGGGTTGTTGTAGTTGATTGCATTTTTAAATAGCAAAAGGAGATCCCTGTGGACTGTCGTCATATGGGACATGGTTTATAACATGAGTGTTTTTCTGACCAAATAAATACCACTTAGCATAGTTGAGGTGCTCTGACTGTGAATCATTAAAGGACTTATTTGAATTTCACTTCTCATAGTATATGCTGCTATATAGAGTTTTCTTTAGGTCACTAGTTTTTAACCTTTTTTGCATCCTGGACCTTTTAAAAAATACGATGAACTCTGTGAACTCTCTCCATTAGGAAAATGCCTACTAATACAAAATTATGTATATGCTTCTGTGGACTCTGCGGGTCGTCTATGGCTTTTCCCCAGATTAAGAATCACTAATTTTAGAAGGTGTAGGTGGTGAAGATTCCCCAATAATGAATCTAGAGAAATAAATACGTTAAGTGAGATGCACCACAATTTAATTTTGTTTTGTTTTCCTGAGAAATGTAGAATATTACACCTTGCCACTTTTAAAATGAAGAAAAAGGAGGGGGCTGGCCCCGTGACCGAGTGGTTAAGTTGGCATGCTCTGCTTCCGTGGCCCAGGGTTTCACTGGTTCAAATCCTGGGCACGAACATGGCACCGCTCATCAAGCCATGCTGAGGCGGCATCCCACATGCCACAACTAGAAGGACCCACAACTAAAAATATGCAACTATGTACTGGGGGGCTTTGGGGAGAAAAAGAAAAAAAGGAACACAAATTAGTAATTAATGTAATAAAATAGCTGAAAAATATATTTCACTTCTGTATTATAGCCATATCCAGGTCAAAAATGGACTGGAGGATGGCTGAAATGGGACAAGAAAGTGAGTGTAGACTTGTGTTGGAGACGTGACATATAGTAGCCCCAGCCCTGCTTCCTATAATGCACAACCATGAGGACTCAATAGGGAAATTAATTGAAAAATAAGTAAAAAATTAAGTTTGGACAGTAATATCCTGGAATTCACCACCTGTCTTATCAAAAAGGCAGTCATTGAATCTTAGACTTGGGAGAGACTTAAGAGTCTATCCTGCCATGGCAGAAAGTACCGTTTGCAGATTTTAAACAAATGCATAAACGGTGCCGCTTATTTAAGCTTAAATCCGTACTACAGAGACAGTGTAGTATACTGATCAAGAACTCAGACTCTAGAGTTGGACTGCCTAGGGTTGAATATATGTGACTTGGGCACGTAACTTAGCTTGTCTGAGCCTCACATTCTTCCTCTGTAACAGGATAACAGAACCCATATCATGGCCTCGTTGTGAGAGATTAGATAAGTTAATATTGGTGAAGCATTTGGAACAGTGCCTGGGACCCAGTAAGACCTATGTAAGTGTATTTGGGAAGCATTGACATTCCCTTTTTTGTTTTCAATGGTGAGAACCCTTAACTTTTGTTTTGTGAATATACGGCCTTTGGATCTTAGTTTTCTCACTAGAAAATGAAGTTGAGGGGCTGGCCCAGTGGCCGAGTGGTTAAAGTTCTGCACCCTTGGCTTTGGCGGCCCACGTTCACAGGTTCGGATCCCAGAGGCAGACCTACTCCACTTGTCGGCCGTGCTGTGGAGGCATCCCACATGCAGACACTGGAGGAAGATTGGCGCAGATGTTAGCTCAGGGCAAATCTTCCTCACCAAAAAAAAAAAAGAGAGAGAAAATTAAGTTGAGGTGCTAGAATCTACTTTTTTTTAAGTGGGGGAACTTTTTTCCCAGTGTAAATAAAAATCTAATGTGGTACCTCACTGGCTGATCTGGTTGAAATGGGGCCTGTGTGTGTATATTTGGTTGTAGACCACTGAAACTAAGCTATAGCTCAAGCAGAAAGGGAGAACTTGCTGTAAGACCACAGAGGTGTTTCAAGATATCCAAGGTACAAACCTAGCGGGGCTTCAGAAAATGGCTAGAGCCCAGAACCAGGGAAGTCTCTTGTTGATGCTCTTGTTTTATGGATTTTGTTCATGCTTCATGCTCCCTGCCAATTGAGTTCCTCTGCTTCTGTGATCTTTATGGTAGAGAAGTTGGCAGTGAATGTCACTCTCATTCCAAATACCAGAGGAAGATACTCAGGCCTGGTTTGGGGCAGATTCTCACTCTCATACAGTCAGCTGAAGATTTGGGTCGTTGGGGGAGTGGTCTTTTGGGGGCCGTGTCCTAAGTGAAGGGGGTCTTTTGAGCTGGGAAGAGACTGCAAAAGGTGTTAACTGTGGGAGGTGTGCTCAGTGTCTTCATTTTCCCCCGAGAGGTGGTCTTAAAGCATTACCACGTAATACAAGTGTTCTCTGGAACAAGGTTGGAAATCCCCTGGATTTTATGTACTCTATGTCATTTCTAGCTCTGAAATTACCTGATTATATAGTAAAGCCTTAATCTTCTGAATCCAAAATTGCCTCATTTATTCAGTTTTTTTTCCTGATTAATAATGGTTGCTCCTTGCTGTAAACTTGGCAAGAAAGAAAAAAACACCACTCATAATTATACTCAGAGACAAATACTATTAATATTTGGCATTTTGTTAATGCTTTTTATCTTGACATAACTTCTTATCAGTCAAGGATTAATTTGATGGTTGGAATAGAAACTCTCTCAAATAAATTTCAGTAAAGAGAGATTGATTGTAGGGGTCTCTTGGAACCCAGTTGCAGGAAGCAGGGGTGAACCTCCTGGGATTTGGAAAGCCCCAGACTTTTGCCTCTGTCCCTCCCGAGCTGTGTGGTCTTTTGTCTCTGCTTCTCTTTGCATGTCTATTCTGTTCTCCATGCAGAGGCTGGTTTCCCCTGCCAGAGTCTCAGTTTCCTCTCCCCCACTTCACTTGACTTTGGGTTACTGTGGTACTGATTTTAGCCAAATTCTACTTTTGCAGATTCTGGAACCAGGCTGAAGCTTAAGTCAGATACTGAAATTTCTGATCGGCTCAGCATGGGTCAGGCACTCCCTTTTGTTCTTTCAGCTGTGGTTAGGAGACAGGGTTTCCCTAACAGTAGTGGCCATTAGGCTCCCCCTGTAAAAGGAGGCGGGGACCCTGTTCCAAAGCGTGGGCTGGGCAGCAGTCTCCAAAACAGGTCTACTGTAAGAGTCTGCTTTGATTGGTAAACATTCTTGTAAACAGTGTGCCAGATCACTAAAGACTCTTCGTAAATATAATTTTATGGACCATAATCTAACCATTTTCCTTAATTTGGGTATTTAGTAGTTTCCTTTATTCCCCCTTCACATTGTAGAGTTATTTGATGCTTGTATACACATCTTAGAGATGCTCTGCATTTTTGAGGGCCTTTAAATCATGTGAACTCAGAGAATGTCATCAGAGGTTGCCATTTCTGTAATTTGAAGTCACCTCCTGAAGCTCTGCAGTCCTTGATTTTATAAGAATTGAGGCATCATTGGTGGCTTTCCCCCTCTTGAAGGCTATGACCTATCAACTTTTGGGACAGAATTTCAACCTGTGAAAAGAGCATAAGCTTTGGGGTTTTGAACATCAACTAATTGTCTGATATGGGGCCAGTTTCTTCAATTCTCTGAGTCTCATTTTCCTCAACTATAAAATGGAGGAAATAATATCCTGAGAGTGTTGTTGGAGGTTTGAAGTGAGATAATGTGTGTAAGAATTAATGCCTGTCATTAATGCATGCCCAGTATGGTAGTCCCTTTTTATAGATAGTGAACTTGTATGTTCAATAATCAATGTGGGACTCTTTTTGGCTATTGCCTCAATCCTATTATTTTGCCTTAAATTGATTAAAATATGTATATATACAGCTTTGGATGTGAATCACAAGCATTTAAAGCACTCCCTGAGAATCAAGTTTATTAGATTTCATTTTGCAGGTAATCTATGGCGTAGCCTATTTGTATGTACGTATGGTTTGTATTTCACCTCTTACTGAAAAGAATTTCAGGCCAGTTAAATTATGTATAAAAAGCAGGACAGTTTATCATGAATATATTGTGTCATAGATATCATTCAGATTACTGATTCCCCTGTCCCCCTCCCCTGTTTTTAAGCAAATTGAAGATAAAGCTCTGCTCTGGGGTGAAGGCAAACTTTTATGACCCCCCCCCCCTTTTTTTTTTGCTGAGGAGGACTTGCCCCTAGCTAATATCCATTAAAACTAACATTGGTTACCAGTCTTCCTCTTTTTGTATGTGAGCCACTGCCACATCACGGCCACTGACAAATGCATGGTGTAGGTCTCTGCCCAGGAACTGGCACATTGAAGTGGAGCGTGCTGAACTTAACCACTAGGCTACTGGAGCTGGCCCATTTTTATGCCATTTTTTAAAGAGTGGTTTTAGCAAAATTGACTCTCCTTTCTTTCCCACTTCTGCTTTTTTGAGTCACTGCTGGGTGGAGGCTAGAGTAGTCACCATAGTTTTCTTTATCTTAGCAAAGTTCCTTTTTATTTTTCTGAGAGGCATAAAGGCCGTTGTTTCCTTTGTTTCTTTCCCCCTTAAACTGGGTCATCCATAGCCTCAGTGTTGATCCTCAGCAGGTTTACTGTGTTTTTGTTTCTGTCTTGTTTTCGTTTTTTTTTTTTTGAGGAAGATTAGCCCTGAGCTAACATCTGCTGCCAATCCTCCTCTTTTTGCTGAGGAAGACTGGCCCTGAGCTAACATCCGTGCCCATCTTCCTCCACGTTTTTTTTTTTTAAAGATTTTATTTTTTTCCTTTTTCTCCCCAAAGCCCCCCAGTACATAGTTGTATATTCTTCGTTGTAGGTCCTTCCAGCTGTGGCATGTGGGATGCCGCCTCAGTGTGCTTGGATGAGCAGTGCCATGTCCGTGCCCAGGATTCGAACCAACAAAACACTGGGCCGCCTGCAGTGGAGCGCTTGAACCTAACCACTCAGCCACGGGGCCAGCCCCAGTTTTCCTCCACTTTTTATATGTGGGACGCCTACCACAGCATAGCTTGACAAGCAGTGCCATGTCTGCATCTGGGATCTGAACCAGTGAACCCTGGGCCGCCGAAGCAGAACGGGCAAACCTAACTGCTGTGCCACTGGGCTGGCCCCAACTACTGTTTTAATCGAAATGGGTGTTACGTGTAATTGTGTGTTGCTGTACTGTCTTATTGAGACATTTATTCAGCAGATATTTATTGGGCAACTACCATGTCCAGACACTGGTATGTTCTGGAGATAAAGTCCTGATCATTCCTCCCTTCATTGAATTTACAATCTAGAAGGGAAGGTAGTCCATTAAACAGTGAGTGCGTGATAAGAGGATTTGCAAGGTACTATTAATGGCCTTTCGATTTCCTTGTGAACTAGTAGCACTTTATAGTAGCTTGATGTCATTCTATGATTTGAGATTTAAAACCCTGGTGACCTCTTGAGCTTATTAGGTGCCCAGATTTTACAAGGCTTCTTTGGTGTTATTAATCTCTGATTTGATTATGAAATTATGTAATCCCAATCTGGGACATTCTCCTGTCTGGTTAGTCCATTCATAGACGTTTTATGTTTGTATTTACTGTGATGAATGATGTGAAACATGGACAATTGTATCTAAACTTTACTCTTTTTGTTGAGAGAAATGCCTCGCTGTCCATTCCATGTTCACACTGATCAAGTTTTCTAGTAGCATAATTTAGATTAGATCTTGAGTGAGCCAGAATCTTAGTTGGAGGCTCAGCCTATCTTGATACTGTGATGTCAGGCTATTTTTTCCACTTTTTGAAATAACTGAACATTTTTATTGAAGTATAACATACACATAGAAAAGTATACAAATCCTAAGTCTATAGTTTGGTGAATTTTCATAAAGTGGCTTTATCATGTCACTACCATAGAGATCAAGAAACAATATTAGCCCTGCCCCAGAAATTTCCCTTATGCCCTCTTTCAGTTGTGACCTATCCTTTTTTCCCCCAGCCCCTGGCAATAACTAACCTACTTTCTGTCTCTATGGAGTCTCCTGTTCTGTACATTTCATATGAATAGAATCATTTAACATGTGGCTTTTTGTGTCCGGCTTTTTTCACTTAGTATAATGTTCTTAAGGTTCATCCATGTTGTGCTATGTGTGTGTGTGTGTGTGTATCTCAGTACTTCATTCCTTTTTATGGCTGAATTTATATCATTATATGGGCATATCACATTTTGTTTATCCATTCATCATTTGATAGAAATTTAGATTGTTTCCACTTTTGGGCTGTTTTGAATAATGCTGCTGTGAACATTCATGTGCAAGTTTTTGTGTGAACATATGTTTTCACTTCTCTTAGACATATACCTAGGAGTGAGATTGCTGGGTCATACTTCACTCTATGTTTAATTTTTTGAGAAATTTCTAAACTGTTTTCCAGTATGGCTGCATTTTCACATTTCCATTGGTAGTGTATGAGGGTTCTAATTTCTCCATATCCTTCTCAGCACTTGTTATTGTCTGTCCTTTTGACTATAGCTATCTTAGTGGGTATGAGGTGGTATCTTACTGTAATTTTATTTGCATTTCTATAATGACTCTTGATGTTAAGTATCTTTTCATGAGGTTATTGGCCCTTTGTATATCTTTTTTGGAGAAATGTCTAATCGAATCCTTTGCCCATTTGAACATTGGGTTATTTTACTTTTATTGTTGAATTGTAAGAGTTCTTTCTATATTCTGTATACTAGACCCCTTAGCAGATGTGTGTATTTTCTCCCATTCTGTAGATTGTCTTCACTTTCTTGGTAGAGTTCTTTGAAGCACAAAAGTTTTAAATTTTGATGAAGTCCAGTTTATGTTTTCTTTGGTTGGTTGTGCTTTTGGTATCTGAGAAATCATTGCCTAATCCATGGTCATAAAGATTTATGTTTTCTTTGGTTGGTTGTGCTTTTGGTATCTGAGAAATCATTGCCTAATCCATGGTCATAAAGATTTATTCGTATGTTTTCTTCTAAGAGTTTCATAATTTAACTCTTACACTTGGATCTTTGATCCACTTTGGGTTACCTTTTGTACAATATGAAGTAGAGGTTTTACTTTTTTTTTTTTGATTTCATAATAGTTTACAACATGGTGAAATTTCAGTTGTACATTATTGTTGGTCCGTCACCATGTAAGTGCTCCCCTTCGCCCTTTGTTCGCACCCCCAGCCCCCTTTTCCCTGGTAACCACTGACTGAACTGTTCTCTGTCTTTTTTTTTTTCTTTAAGATTTTATTTTTTCCTTTTTCTCCCCAAAGCCCCCCTGGTACATAGTTGTATATTCTTAGTTGTGGGTCCTTCTAGTTGTGGCATGTGGGATGCTGCCTCAGCGTGGTTTGATGAGCAGTGCCATGTCCGCACCCAGGATTCGAACCAACGAAACACTGGGCCGCCTGCAGGGGAGCTCGCCAACTTAACCACTCTGCCACGGGGCCAGCCCCTGAACTGTTCTCTTTGTCCATGTGTTTGTTTATCTCCCACATGTGAGTGAAATCTTATGGTGTTTGTCTTTCTCAATCTGGCTTATTTTACCTAACATAATACCTTCCAGGTCTATCCATGTTGTTGCAAATGGGATGATTTTTTCTTTTTTTATGGCTGAGTAGTATTCCATTGTACATAAATACTACATCGTCTTTATGCAGTCATTGCTTGATGGGCACATGGATTGCTTCCATGTCTTGGCTGTTGTGAATAGTGCTGCAGTGAGCATAGGGGTGCATAGGTCACTTGGGATTGTTGATTGGTTTTACTTTTTTTTACACCTCATTTTGAGATAGCTTTAAACTTACATAGAGTTGAAAAAGTAATTCATTCAGCTTCCTCTAAAGTTAACATTTTACATAAACATAGTACAATAATCGAAAGTAAGAATATAACATTGGTATAATACTATTTACTAAACAACAGAAGTTATTCAGATTTCACCAGTTTTTCTACTAATGTCCTTTCTCTGTTTCAGGATCCAATTCAGGTTCTTACATTGCATATAGGTGTCATATCTCCAAAGTTCTCTCCAGTCTGTGGAAGTTCCTTACTCTTTTCTCTTATTTCATGACCTTGACACTTTGGAAGTGTACTGAACAGATATTTTTTAGTATGTCTGTCAATTTGGGTTTTTCTGGTGAGTTCTCATGATTAGTCTGAGGTTATGCTAAGAGTATCCCAGCTGTGATGTGCCCTTCTCAGTGCATAATATCAGGGAGTACATGATCCTAAAATGTCTTATTATTGGTGATTTTAACCTTGATCACTTGGTTAAGATGATGTCTATCAGGTTTATCCACTGTAAAGTTACTATTTTTCTCTTTGTAATTAATAAATATTTATTTTGTTTGAGATACTTTGAGACTGTGCAGTATCCTGTTTCTCAAACTTTGCCTGCTAATTTCAGCATCCATAGGTGGATCTTTCCTGCAGTATTTATTACTCTAGTGTTCTAATAATGATTTTCTATTTTCCTTATTCCTTCTACATTTATTAGTTGGAATTCTTTTATAAGGAAAATTTGTCCCTTCTCTCCCATCCATCCATCTATCCATCCATCTGTCTGTCTGTCTAACAGTATGGACTCAAGGATACTTATTTTATTATTCAGGTTATAATCTAGTATTATCGTTATTTATTTTGTTGATCAAATTTTTTCAGCTTTGAGCATTGGCACCTTTTTTTAGGTTGGGTCCTTTGTCCTTTAGATATGCCCTTATCTTTTTTTTTTGAATACTTCCTTTCTTTCTGGTACCACAAGATGCACCAGCCTCATCTTATATTTTTTCCTGTCCCAATCCTGTAATCAGCCACCTCTCCAAGGAGCCCTGATTCTTTTTACTGCAGAATGGTATTTAGCAATCAACATCTGAGTATTAGGTGTACTCATTGCTACTGGGGTGTCATTGCTTTAATTTTTGTATTAAAAAGTCTTTTAAAAGAGATATTGTATTTAATATATCTTAAAATGTTTTTCAGTCAACTTTTAAAAAATTACATGAGATATAACCACTTAAAAAATATAGACTTGTTTTTTTGCCTGTAAACAGTTTCCCTTTTCACTTTGAAATGCACATTATTGTCTAGTCATTGAAGACATAATTCTCATTGGGTTTAGAATTCATCCTCTCTTTAAGGTAATAATGATGTTTTTATGTGAGTTAATGTTTATATAGGAGATCAAGGCAGATGTTTCTGGGGAAATGTAGTCTCTGCTAGACCTGGGACACTAGGTGGTATTGTGCATTGGAGACAGACACTGAGTCACATGGCAAGAGGCAGGCACTTATTCAAGCACAGCTAGGGTGTGTGGCAGACATGAATTTTTGCCATGTCCAAGTGATGATAGCAGTAAGTTAACTGATATTCCTGATTTTCCTCTTCCTGGGACCGTGATTACTCCCACACTGAAGTGGGAATGTTGGGGTTATGCGGGGGCAAGTGGCAGACATACCTTTGAAGAGAATAGCTCCATTTAAAATGCTTTGTAATGTTTTTTCCCAGGATAGTCATGTGTCACTTAATGATGGGGATATGTTCTGAGGAATGCTCTGTTAGGTGATTTTGTTGTTGTGCAAACATCATCGACTATACTCACACAAACCTAGATGGTATAGCCTACTGTACACCTAGGCTGTATGGTACCAATCTTATGGAACCACTGTTGTGTGTGCAGTCCGTCATTGACCAAAACGTTGTTATGCAGCGCATGACCATGTATATGCTAATATTTTTGTGAGGCACATTTTTTCCTATCATATTGTGATGTGAAATATTTATGCTATGTTATCATTTTTAGGCCTTAATAATTATATCAAATAAAATGTAGTTTTTTCTTAGCCACCTCTCCTTTGTTATAACATGGGAGATCTAAACATAGGTAACAGAACCAGGGTGACATTAGCTGATGTTCTCTGTCCCCCTTTGATGCCTCCCAGGAATGCCAGTGTCCTGGGGGACAGAGATGCCTGGACTTGAGCTGTGGAGAGAGGAAACTTCAAGTGAGAGGCATCTCCAGGTACTGGGGCCAATCTGTAGTTGATTGATTCCTGCATAGGTATCAGGAGCTAGCTGACTAAACTAACAGTGATTGCCCAAAGTTATATGTAAACTTTTTTTTTTCAAAATAAAGTATATACATAGATAATAGTTCCAGTAACTGGCAATCTGTGCAGTTCGAGCTAACTTGGTAATGGTTACTTTTCTTCCTTTTGTTTTTTAAATAGGGAGTTTAAGGTTTTAGAATTAAGTATGAATTTTTCTGATCCTAAGTACAGTGTGGTCATTTAGATAGTTGTAGCATATAAATATGCATTGTTTCTTTTTGTGTATCATATCTATTCCAAAATAAAACACTGAGTAGTCCTAACAGTACATTAAAATGAAATTCTAGAATGGTGTTTGACAGTCTAGTACAATCAGAGTTTTTAAAAGGCAAATTTGATAGGTTTTGTAATTCTTATATCCTTTTAGCTTACTTAAGTATCTATAGCATATATAAGCCCCTTAAATACACATGTATACACGTATGTTATATATATTTAAGTTATTCATATATATGGGTAAAATATACTGACACTTTTTTCTGTATTATCATGCTGGTATTTTAAACCATGGGACACCAAAATCCAAAGGAACCACTGTGATGTCTTTGTGTAACAGGAAGTGAAACTTTCTGTATTTGCTTTTGATTTGATATTTTAATTGCAGAAATGAAAATCTGAAGGGCACTCACATAAAACTGATTTTAGAGTCTGAAATTAAGCTATTAGAGGCCACTAAACTTACCAATATGTTTTAGACCAGCAAATTCCAGGGTGACTTAGATGTTAGGAGATTTTCATAAAATATGGCTAAATAGTTTATCAGTTTGCCATTTCTACTTTAAATGTGTGTGGCAAGGTAAAATGGTCTCAAGGTGAGGCAGGGGAGCTCTGTGTACACATAAAGAAGAATTACATATTATTAAATACTGAGTTGTTGAATATAACTAATTTGAGGGTATATCCACTGATTGAAGAGATTTTTTTTAGCGTCTGCTATGCACAAGCGACTGTTCAGGTGTCAAGATAAAGAGTGGTGAACAAAACAGACCAGGTTCTTGCCTTCATGAATTGTGGAGACAGAGGTTAAGTCAGGTTGGTCAGAACATGGGATGCAAAGCAGAGTAAGTAGAGAGAATATTGGCTTTGCTGTCATTTTCTGTTCCAGGAATGGTGGGTGGTTTTCATGTAACATACAGCTCTGTAGATTCTTCCCATAGCCCTAGATTGAGAGGGATCGTGTGCAACATTATGACTAGGGGAGAAACAGGGCTGTGATTGCGCGTTAATGATTGCTACTGTGGGTGGAGTGAGGAACAACGGCTTATATACTTGGGAATCAGGCAGAACCTAGGTTTAAATCCCAGCTCTGGCAGTTAGTAGACAAATTTTGGGAGAGTTATTTAACTACTGTGAACTTGTCCACTCTTCTGTAAAGATGCGGAGAATTGACAGAGTTGTGAAAATTAAAAACTCCAGACAATATTTATTCTCCCCATGTTTTTTCTTGCCTTATTTTTACTTATGTGTAAAATGGGGATACCGCTGTTAGCTTTGTGTATTCTCATGGAAACTAAATAAATGAAATATGTGAAACTACTTCAATACGGTTTATGATGTGATATTACTATATGTTATTTCTGGAAATGGAAGATTTTCAGGCTCTTAGGCAGCTCTGGGGAATGGAAGAGCTCAGATTCTTCTAGAAGTGGGAAGTCTTGGATACCCACATTAGCAACCTAACTAATATAATTTAGCTACTCTTTTCTCTCTTCTTTGTTATCAGCTGATAGCTAACCTGCTGCTCCTAATACCGTTTCTTCTTCACATTCCCAGGAGAATCTGGATTGGCCTTTTTGAGCACTGGGCAGTTTTGGGCAGAATTTTCACACCTACCCGCATCTAGGCAGTTGGTTGATTGACCTCTAGAGTGGGTCCCCTTGGGTCTGGTGTTTACCAGTGCTTGTTCCAACAGTAGCTGTTCTGTCTCAGTTGCTTCCTTTGCAGGGGCTGTGGGGCAGAGGTTTCCCTCAGAAGGTGGCTGTGGTCACTGCAAGCACTAAACCAACCTGTCTAGGAAAATGCAATGATTGTTTAAAGGTATTGCAGGCAATCAAGATAGGCTTTATGGTGAGAGATGGCCTTTGAGATTTCTTAAACTGCAGATAATTATTTTTTTGTTTTCCGTTTTCTTTTAATAAGTAGTTAGTGATTTGTATTACTTCTTGGAATCAATTGAAAATTATTATTTCTTGAAGTAGCTCCCAGCTGATATATCAAGTTCTCTTTAGATTTTCAGCTTCTAAAGAAAAGATTCAATAAACTTTGAGTTATTAGTAATTTAGTTGGTAAATTATTCTTGATAACTCAAGATTTCACCAAGTTTTAGAGATAACTTTGACTCAAATTTTTTTTTTTGCCTCATGTAAATCCTACTCAGTTCTCCCACCTTCTCGTAGATTTCATTGTTAAAGTTTGTGAACTGTTTCTTAAAACTATTTGACCACAACCAACTAGTATTTTAGAAGTACCTAATAATGTTTGTAATATACGCTCAATGTCTTTGTCTAAGAAAATTTAACTCTTTTTCTTGCAGGTAATTTATCCTCAACATTCCAAACTTACTGATAAAGAAGTAAGTAAAAATATTGCTCTGTATAGTCTACTATTGTACTTCTGTTTGTTTTTATTGGTGTGTTTGTCAGCATATATAGCTTTTGTTTTCTTTTTCAGAAAACCAATATTTGCTATTTGTCTTTTCCAGATTCAAATTCAGGTAACTATTTTTTCATGTCATTTTTCTGTTGAATCTCATATGAAGAATACTGATTATACTCTTAATATGTGAAAATCGATTGAAATAGCATTTAGAATAAAAACTCAATTTCGTCTAACAGATCAGTGATTTTGGTTAGTTCTATTTGGTTATTCATTAATAAAGCATTAGTTTTATTAATGCCTAGTCATGTCTTGTTGATTTCAGTTGGTTCAACTTTTAGAATAGCTGTTATGTTGTAATGAGGTAAAACATCTTGGAGCAATAAACTGTTGAAATAGTAAAAAGATTGATAATCAGCGACATTGGTATGTTTGAAGAATTATAGTAAGTAGTTTACTTTTAGTTCAGGATTTGGGAGCTTGCCAAGAACTATAAAAGCAGTGAGTTTAAAAAGAAAAATGGTGAATCTGGCTATGAAGCATGGCCATCAATTACTTGCGATAATTTATATGAGTTAATATATGTAAAGCACTTGGAATAGTGCTTGGGATATAGAACACACCATATAACTGTTGGCTGTTATTATTAAGCTTGTTTTCTGCTGGTCTCTTTCAAATTCTCCCTTTGTGTGGTCCTAATTGTTGAAATCTTTCAGGTTACTTCTTTTGTTTCTCTTTCAAAATAGCTTTTCAAGCTTATAGTGACCGGAACATTCAGCTTCTTAGACCACACACAGAAACCTCTGAAGCAAAGGCATTTCTGTTCTCTTTCCTTTTCTGGGTACTTCTATATCCTGTTAACTTAATTTAGTTAATCTGATTTTAGAGATTTGACATTTTAATTTTTTCAAGCATTTTCTCCATTCCTATATAAATGCTTTCAGAGTTTTTTCCTATACATTTGGAACTCAGCTTTCATGAAATATGTAAAAAAGAAGTGATATCTTGGTAAAAAAAAAAAGATGCCTTTGAGAGATCCCAGTAGGGCTTTTGTTCTGACCTGGAATTAATGGAATTTTTTAGTGTGTTTTGACTATTAATGAAATAATGATAGAGAGGTCTTCTAGGATCTCTCCTCATTTCAGATAACGTTTTCCTTACAAAGGCCACACATTCAGTTAGTCCTAAATGTGATGAATGTTGGATTGGACTTGCAGGACTCAGGGTGAGCTGAATTGTGTGGATTGCAGGATGAACTGACTTTGTGTGATCGGAGTCCTAGTAGAATATACTGTACACTCTTCTCTTTCAGATCAGAGTTGGTTTTCATGCTTCTCTCTCTTTTTTCACCTCTCTACATGAACATCAAGGCTAAGAAGTTAATTATATGGTATTTGGATAGCCTTTTTAATTTCTACTTTTGTAGTTAGTCTCTCTGTGTATCATTTTCATGTTGGAAGTTAAACTCAAGTGTAAATCAGTGTAAATCATAATTTTTTTTAATGGAAGGCTCTGCACAGACACTATTTATTTATATAGTTTAACTAGAAAGAGTCCAAACATCCTAAACATAGATCCAGGGTAACAAACACCCTGATGAACATTAGTTTTTATTTTAAAAACCAACTTTAGAGTGTATTCTGTATTGTCGATGTTGCAATAAAAGCGTCATTTTTAGAAACACGAATTGGTTGCTGAAAAGGATGCCTATACCATGTGCACTTCAACACTCCAACGATATGGTGGAGGAAAAAAACCAGCATAAAGGCCCAGAGCAGCTGCTGTAAATTAGTATTTCTTTTCCTCTCCTATTCCTTTCTTTTCTCTTCTCTTCTTAATTCTTCAGGTCAGTCATCACATTCAAAGTCTTATGTCCCCACGTAATCACAGTGATCATGGCATTGAACAGCTGCGGTGTGGAAAATACTATTGAAATGAACATTCTCCTTGAATTGAAATCCTGGTATTTCGAAAATAATCTCCAGTTTATTGCTGCCACTTCAGTGATATATTCAGCACTTTAGACTAAAATTCTTGGCACAGGCAATGCCCAACCTGTTGTTTATACCTCTGGGATGAGGAATCACATGAGCAGCAGGCAGAGCGCGTGGAAGCCAGCCAGCCCTGTGAGCTACGGCTCCATCCAGTCTGTCTGCACGGTCACGGCGGGAATGGTGACGGGAAAGAGCTGACTGAGGGGCGGACCACATTGTCCCTGGAAAGGCCTAGCCTTACCACCACCATCCAAATCAGAATTTATTCAATATTATAGGCATTTGAGTGACCTAAAGATGTTTTGTAATGCCTTTTTTATAAGCTACACATCAAATGAAATGTGGTTCATTTTATTTGAAGTATGGTTGGTACTTAGGAGTAAAATCGACAGAAGGTTTTAAAAACAGACATCTTGCCATCTTAACAGATGAATATTAATCTAGACAGCAAGAGACTGCATTTTGTATGTATTTGAGATCACTATTCTCAGTTGTGATTATCCAAACAGTTTGTTTCAGTTACATGTTTATTAAATGGAAGTTTGGGATTAGTGTGCCAACTTTGAAATGGATTTAATTTTTCCCAAAAGAGCTTTTATTGTTATGGAGGGAAATCCGGGCATACTAGAATGGTCTTTAGGAAAGAGTCATAATCTGAGTTTCGTTTCCTTGGCGCACACTTAAAAATAAGTAAAACAACATTTAGACTCTACGGCAAGCTATACAGATAAAGAACAATGCTTTTGGGATTCCCAGTGGAATAATTTGACAGTCCTCTGCCTCCTCCATCCTCTACTCACATACACCTTAGATCCTATGACTTTAGAAAAATTTTTGTTTGGTTTGTTTTTAGGTTTCAAGTTCTTGTTCCATTTGAATGGCTTTTATCTTTAGGAGCCTAAGTTTAAAGTAATGTCTTCTCTCTGATAAATATTTGTCAGATTTTTTTTCTCCTTCTTGTTTACCATTAACATAATATGGATGTAGGTGTTCCTGAGGCTTAAGCAGTGGTGGGTACCTAAGGACTGAAATCACTATGTTTTAATCATGTCCAGAGAGAAAACTCAGCATTAGTAGAGAGTGTTTCAAGTAATTATGAATCTGAGGAAAAGACTAATTCTTGCTCTGGATGGATTAGACATGCAGACAATATTTGTCTCACCCAGTTTCTTCTCTGTAAACAGCGGGAGCATCGTCACGTGCTTTACACTTCCCAGTGGCAAAAGCAGTGCTTCTGACACTATCTGTATTGAAGGGCCAGTTGGATTTTTTTAAGTTTCTAATCTGTTGTGGACCAATGCTTTTATAAAATGCAGTTTAAATGAATTATTAGAAAAACGAAAGGGAGAAAAACCAAAGAAATGCAAAATAAAAGTCCACATTTGTCATGGCAATATCAAATTGCTGTAAGGGTTTTTGATTGCTTAGTCTCTGTTTGGATATCTATTTCATCATGATTTAGTAACAAGAGTTTGTGGACCGGCATCAGTCTGTGGACTACACTTTGAGAAGCTCTAGTCTAAAGTCCTGCTTTTCAGCAATTTCAGCTCAACCACTCTAGTCCTAGGGAGAGTGATTACGTAGAGCCGAAGGCCAAGAGATGGGGCTAGCTCTTGAAGTCTCATGTTTTATTTTAGTATTATGCATTCTGATTCACTCTATAGCTGTGTTTGTGCTAATATAGAAGTAGTCTTTAAAGTTGTCTGTTCTCTTTAGGAAAAACATTTAACCTTTTTTCTTCAAATCTCTAAGTGATATTTTTGGTATAGGCACGTGCCCTCTGTTTACCTTTAGCTCTCCAGTCTTGGTTTGATTGGCAGATGTAAAAGAAGCTTGCAGAATACTCAGTGCCCTTGAAAGTTTTAAAATGGGAGGAGAGCTCTTCGTGGCATACCACCTGACATTCATGTAGCAGGAGCCATGACTGAAAGGACTAGCTACTTACTTGAATGAACTGTATGGCACAGAGACCAGTGAGTTCAAGAACTCAGTGAGGGGTGTTTTTCAGGAGGACTTTTTTTTTTTTACTTTTTTATAGTAGTCTAAATAGTTTATAACATTGTGAAATTTCAGTTGTAAATCAATATTTGTCAAATACCATGTAAATGTGCCCCTGTACCCCTTGTACCTCACCACCCCTGCCCAGTAACTGCTAAATTATTCTCTTTGTCCATAAGTTTCTTTATATTCCACATATGAGTGAAAGGATGTAGTGTTTGTCTTTCTCTGTCTGGCTCATTTTGCTTAGCATGATGTCCTCAAGGTCTATCCATGTTGTTGCAAATGGGATGATTTTGTCTTTTTTATGGCTGAGTAGTATTCCATGGTGTGTATATACCACATCTTCTTTATCCATTCATCAGTCATTGGGCACTTGGGTTGCTTCCACATCTTGGCTATTGTGAATGATGCTGCAGTGAACATAGGGGTGCATAAGTCTCTTTGTATTGTTGATTACAAGTTCTTTGGATAAATACCCAGTAGTGGGATAGCTGGGTCATATGGTAATTCTATTTTTAGTTTTTTGAGAAATCACCATACTGTTTTCTATAGTGGCTGCACCAGTTTGCATTCCCACCAGCAGTGGGTGAGGGTTCCCTTTTCTCCACAACCTCACCAACATTTGTTATTTTTTGTCTTGGTGATTATAGCCATTCTAAGGGCGTAAGATGATATCTAAGTGTAGTTTTGATTTGCATCTACCTGATAATTAGTGATGTTGAACATCTTTTCATGTACCTATTGGCCATCTGTGTACGTTCTTTGGAAAAATGTCTGTACATATCCTCTGCCTACTTTTTGATTGGGTCGTTTATTTCTTTGTGGTTCTTTGTGTGAGCTGTTTATATATTATGGAGATTAACCCCTTATGGGATATATGATTTGCGAATATTTTCTCCCAGTTGGTGGCTTCTTGTTTCATTTTAATCTTGGTTTCCTTTGCCTTCCAGAAGCTCTTTAGTCTGATGAAGTCCCACTTGTTTATTTTTTGTTTTCTTTCCTTTGTCTGAGTGGACATCGTATTTGTAAAGGTCCTTTGAAGGCTGATGTCCAAGAGTGTACTGCCTATATTTTCTTCCAGAAGTTTTATGATTTTCGATCTTACTTCAAGTCTTTGATCCATTTTGAGTCTATTTTTGTGTATGGAGAAAGAGAATGATCTACTTTCATTCTTTTGCATGTGACTATCCAGTTTTCCCAGCACCACTTATTGAAGAGACTTTTCTTTCTCCATTGTACGTTCTTGGTTCCTTTGTCCAAGATTAGTTATCCATATATGTGTGGTTTATTTCTGGGCTTTCAGTTCTGTTCCATTGATCTGTGTGCCTGTTTTTGTACCAGTACCATGCTGTTTTGATTACTATAGCTTTGTAATATGTTTTGAAGTCAGGGATTGCAATGCTACCAGGTTTGTTCTTGTTTCTCAGGATTGCTTTGGCTATTCAGGGTCTTTTGTTGCCCTATATGAATTTTAAGATTCTTTGTTCTATTTCTGTGAAGAATGTCATTGGGATTCTGCTTGGGGTTGCATTGAATCTGTAGATTGCTTTAGGTAGTATGGACATTTTAACTATGTTTACTTTTCCAATACGTGTACATGGAATATCTTTCCATTTCTTTATGTCATTATTGATTTCTTGCAGTAGTGTCTTATAGTTTTCCTTGTATAGGTCTTTCCCCTCCTTGGTTAAATTTATCCCTAGATATTTTATCCTTTTTGTTAGTATTGTAAATGGGGTTGTGTTCTTGAGTTCTTGTTCTGTTACTTCGTTATTAGAGTATAGAAATGCCACTGATTTTTGTACATTGACTTTGTATCCTCCAACTTTCCTGTAGTTCTCAATTATTTCTAATAGTTTTCCGGTGGATTCTTTAGGGTTTTCTATGTATAAAATCATATCGTCTGCAAATAGAGTTTCACTTCTTCAGTGCCTATTTGAATTTCTTTTATTTCTTTTTCCTGCCTAATTGCTCTGGCCAAAACCTCTAGTACTGTGTTGAATAAGAGTGGCAAGAGTAGGTACCCTTGTCTTGTTGCTGTTCTCAGCAGTATGGCTTTCAGTTTTTCCCCATTGAGTATGATGTTGGCAGTGGGTTTGTCATATATGGCCTTTATTATGTTGAGATATTTTCCTTCTATACCCATTTTATTGAGTGTTTTTATCATGAAAGGATGTTGGCTCTTGTCAAATGCTTTCTCTGCATCTATGGAGGTGATCGTGTGGTTTTTGTTCCTCCTTTTGTTAACATGGTCTATCACATTGACTGATTTGCAGATGTTGAACCATTGCTGTGTCCCTGGTATGAATCCCACTTGATCCTAGTGTATGATCTTTTTAATGTACTGCTGTATTCAAGTTGCCAGTATTTTGTTGAGGATTTTGTTTTTTTTAAAGACTGGCATCTGAGCTAACAACTGTTGCCAATCTTTTCTTTTTTTCTGCTTCCTTTCCCCAAATCCCCTCAGTTTATGGTTGTATATATTTTAATTGTATATATTTTAGTTGTGGCATGTGGGATGTCACCTCAGCATGGCCTAATGAGTGGTGCCATGTCTACGCCCAGGATCTGAACTGGCAAAACCCTGGCCGCTGAAGCGGAGCGCGCAAACTTAACCACTTCGCCACAGGGCCGGCCCCGAGGATTTTTGCATCTATGTTCATCAGTGATATTGGCTTGTAATTTTCCTTCTTTGTGTTGTCCTTGTGTGGTTTTGGGATCAGGGTGATGTTGGCTTCATAGAATGTGTTAGGAATATTTCCATCTTCCTCAATTTTTTGGAATTGTTTGAGAAGAATAGGAAACAAATTGTCTTTGAATATTTGGCAGCATTCTCCTGAGAAGCCGTCTGGTACTGGACTTTTATTCTTGGGGACGTTTTTGATTACTGTTTTATTCTCTTTTCTTGTGATGGGTCTATTCAGATTCTCTATTTCTTCTTGATTCAGTTTTGGCAGGTTGTAAGAGTCTAGGAATTTATCCATTTCTTCTAGATTGTCCCATTTGTTGGCATATAGTTTTTCATAATATTCTCTTGTAATCTTTTGTATTTCTTTGGTGTCTGTTGTAATTTCTCCTCTTTCATTTCTAGTTTTATTTGAGCCTTCTCTCTTTTTTCTTAGTGAGTCTGGCTAAGGGTTTGTGAATTTTATTTATCCTCTCAAAGAATCAGCTCCTTGTTTCATTGATCCTTTTTACAGTCTTTTTTGTTTCAATTTCATTTCTTTCTGCTTTAATATTTATTATTTCCCTCCTTCTGCTGCGTTTGGGCTCTGTTTGTTCTTTTTCTAATTCTGTTAAGTATAGTTTAAGATTGTTTATTTGAGCTTTTTTTTTTGTTATTGTGGGCCTGTATTGCTATGAATTTCCCTCTTGGGACTGCTTTTGCTGCATCCCATATGGTGTATTTTCATTCTCGTTTGTCTCAAAATATTTTTTGATTTCTCCCTTTATTTCTTTGACAACCCATTCGTTGTTCAGTAGCATGTTTAGTCTCCATGTTTTTCTTCCTTTTCCAGCTTTTTTCTTGTAGTTGATTTCTACTTTCATGGCATTATGGTCAGAAAAGATAGTAGATATGATTTCAATCTTGTTAAATTTATTGAGGTTTGCCTTGTTTCCCAATATATGGTCTGTCCTCAAGAATGTTCCATGTGCGCTTGAGAAGAATGTATATTCTGTTGTTTTTGGATGGAGTGCTCTATATATATCTATTAAGTTCATCTGGTCTAGTTTTTCTTTTAAGTCCACTATCTCCTTGTTGACTTTTTGTCTGGATATCTCCTCTTAGGTTTGTTAATGCTTGCTTTATGTACTTTGGTGCTCCTCTGTTGGGTGCATACATGTTTATTAAGTGTTATGTCTTCTTGGTGGAGATCCCTTTTATCATTATATACTGCCCCTCTATGTCTCTGTTTACCAGTTTTATCTTGAAGTCTCCTTTGTCTGATATAAGTATGGCAACCCTGCTTTCTTTTGTTTGCCATTAGCTGGGAGTATTGTCTTCCATCCCTTCACTCTTAGCCTATGTTTGTCCCTAGAGTTGAGATGTGTTTCCTGGAGGCAGCATATTGTTGGCTCTTGTTCTTTAATCCATCCCACCACTCTGTGTGTTTTGATTGGAGAATTCAATCCATTTACATTTAGAGTGATTATTGATATATGAGG
Source organism: Equus quagga (assembly GCF_021613505.1). NCBI lineage: Eukaryota > Metazoa > Chordata > Mammalia > Perissodactyla > Equidae > Equus > Equus quagga. The sequence goes on from NC_060267.1 coordinate 129,598,569, forward strand.
GCTTAATACTGCTGTCTTATCACGTTTCCTGGTTCTCCTGCATTTCCTTTGTTGCTTGTCCCATATATTTCGTACTACCAATTTGATTAGGTAGTTTTCTCTGTTGGTTGTCTTCTTTCTCTCCTTGTTTATTGTAAATGTCTCTGTTCTTATTTTGTTTAATGGTTACCCTTAGGTTTGTGTAAAAAAATCTCATAGTTGAGATAGTCCATTTTCTGATAGCCTCTTATTTCCTTAGACTATACTGATTCTATCCCTTTCCTCTTCCCCTTCTAAGTTATTTCTGTCGTATCATTTTCCATCTTGTGTTGTGAGTTTGTGGTTAAAATGATGACATCATTTTCGTTTTGTTCTTTTCCTTTTCTTTATCCTTAATGTTAAAGTTAAGTGTTTACTAACCTGATCTGATAGAGAGCTACTGTTTTCTGATTATTGCCTACCTGTTCATCTCCTTGCTCAGGGCTTTGTAGCCTCTTTCCTGTTTTTTTTTCAGGTATGACAGCCTTCTTGAGGATTTCTTCTAGGCAGGATGATCTTCTGCCAGTGAACTCCCTTATCTTTTGTTTATCTGGGAAAGTTTTTATTTCTCCATCATATCTGAAGGAGATTTTCACTGGATAGCATATTCTTGGCTGAAAGCTTTTCTCTTTCAGGATTTTGAATATATCCTTCTACTCTTTCCTAGCCTGTAAGGTTTCTGCTGAGAAATCTGCTGAAAGCCTAATAGGGGTTCCTTTGTGAGTTATTTTCTTCTCCCTTGCTGCCCTTAGTATATTTTCTTTGTCCCTGACTTTTGCCAGATTCACTACTATATGCCTTGGAGTGGGTCTTTTTACATTGACAAAGTTAGGAGATCTGGAGGCCTCTTTCACATGGATTTCCTGCTCCCTCCCCGGATTTGGGAAGTCCTTAGCTATTATTCCTTTGAACAAGCTCTCTGCTCCTTTCTGCCTCTCCTGCCTCTCTGGAATACCTATAATCCTTATGTTGCATTTCCTGATTGAGTCAGATATTTCTCTGAGAGCTTCTTTATTTCTTTTTAGTCTTAGTTCTCTCTTCTCCTCCCTCGGAAGCATTTCTGTAGTACTATCCTCTAACTGGCTGATTCTCTCCTCCATATTGTCAACTCTGTCATTTAGGGAATCTAGATTCTTCTTCATTTCATCCATTGTGGGTTTCATCTCTAGCAATTCTGATTGGTTCTTTATGGTTTCAATCTCCTTTGTGAAGAAGCTCCTGAATAAGTTAATTTGTCTTTCTGTGTTTTCTTGTAACTTGTTGAGTGTTTTTATAATAGCTGTTTTGAATTCTTTGTTGTTTAGGTTATGGATTTCTCTGCCTTCTGGGTTGGTTTCTGGGTACTTGTCACTTTCCTTCTTGACTGGAACTTTAATATACCTACTCATACTGCTTGGTGGGGTAGATATTTGCTTCCTCATGGTGTTCTTATCAGATCACAGCTGCCATGTACCACCACAGGCTGGGGATCAGGCCCTGTGTATTCTGGGCCCGGCACAAGCAGGGGCTCTAGCCACTGACTGCTTTTCTCTCTGAGTGACTGATCAATGGCAGATCTGGAGCACTGGGCAGGGGGAGCGGTACTTTGCTTCCCCCAGCCCCTGCTTGTCTCTCTGAATGGAGCTCTGGGTGATTGCAGCACTGTGCACTTTCCCTTTCTCTGCCACTGCTGCCACAAACTCTGCACCGTCCTCCGGACGATTCTGGAGCTGGAGTGCCAGGCGGGAATGGGGCGCCTCTCTCAGCTATGCACCTTCCCCTCTGGCTGCCACATTCTCCACACTGTGCTCTGGATGACTCTGGGGCTGGAGTACCAGGCGGGGATGCCTCTCTGGGCTGCACTCTTTCCCCTCTTGGCTGCCACACTCTCGGCACCATGCTTTGGATGAATCTGGGGCTGGGGTACTGGGTAAGGGCTGGGGCATCTCTCTCAGCTGCGATCTTTCCCCTCCGTGGCTGCCACTCTCTCCGCACTGAGCTCTGGACAGCTCTGGGGCTGCACACTTTCCCCGCTGCCATCGCCACGCTCACCACACCATGCTCCTGACGATTCTGCAGCTGGAGTACCAGGTGGTGAAGGGGCGCCCTTCTCACCTGTGCACTTCCCACTGCCGCAGCCTGTCTCTCTCCATGGAGCTCCTATGGATCAGCTTCTACTTCCTCCAGAGGATCCAGCCCCACCACCACCTTCAGGCATATGGTTGCATGGATCTCCCAGATGTCTTTTGTGATGTGTATATGTCCTCTGTTGGTGCATGAATGTCCTTTAGGTTATATGTTAGCGGGGAGAGTCCAGGGGAAGAGCTCACTCTGCTGTGATGCTGATGTCACTACCAGGACTTTTATTTTCTGAGTGAAGAAAAGAAGCTTTGGATCTCTGCTCCAATTGGCAGTGAAATAGCATTAAAAAGAAAGCAAACAGTTTTATTGAGAGATAATTCATGTAAAGTATACAAATGATTTTAAGCATATTCACAGAGTTGTGCAACTGTCACCACAATCAGCTTTAGAAAATTTTCATCACCCAAAAAGAAACTCCATACTCCATTTTCCTCCCACCCACCTCCATCCCCCCAGTACTAGGCAACCACCTATCTACTTTCTGTTCTCTATGGACATACCTATTCTGGATATTTCACATAAATCGAAGTAATCTTTTGAAGTCCATTTTGACTTGAAAGAACCAGTATGATGTAGTGGTCAAGACCACTAGCTCCAGAATCAGATTTCTTGGGTTTCTGCTGTTAAGCAGATTTGTTTCTTTGATGATTAAATAGCACTTCTGTGCCTTGATTTCCTCATCATAAACAGGAATAATAATGAGACCTACCTGAGAAGCATGAAGACCAAACGAGTTAATATATCTAAAGCGTTTAGAACAGTTCCTGGCGCAGAGTGAGCACTCAATGAATGTTAGTGCTGAACTTGTATATTGCAAGGGGAAAAAATCACTTCTGAAATTATCACAAAATAATGAAAATAATTTTGACCTAGGATTCTATTTGATTTTTGTTGTAAGAACTTAGTTATTTGGAAAAGGATGATGGAGGAAGGTTACAGATTATCTTGGTTTAAAGAGTGTCGGATTATTAGTTCTGTTTTCTGGGCTAGTAAATGTTAGATTAATTAAAATGGAACTTTTCCTAAAGCCGAGCAGAGTTGCCGTTTCCTTAACAGCAACTTTATCAAGGGAAAGCATTTATCTTGCTCTTGATCAAGAACTCGTGTTAAGATCTGTTTTTCTTGGAGAGCTGTCATTTAATCTCAAAATTTGTGTAAGTTATTCCTTATATCTTGGTTTATATGAAGAAAAAAATCATTTGTATTAAAAATTTTTCCCCCATTTTTATGTTAATAATCAGAAGGTTGTGGTGTGCATAGCATAACTTCTAGATCCTTTTGGATTTTTGTAGATCTTTAATTTTCTTAGTTACTATATTGGGTAAGATGCTTGGAATTCAGTACAATTGTAGGTCAGTTGTGGAGTTTTATTTTAGAATCATTGAATATAACTGCTGAAAGTGATTATCTTATGATACTCTTTACTTTTGTTGACAAGGAAATTGAGACCTTGAGGTTAAGTGACTTCTGGAAGGCTAATTATTGATGGACCTGGGACTAAATCCTATTGATTGTAGCTCCTTTTTCTGCAGATCATAACTTTTCTCTTATGATCACATGTAATCGTAGCCATCTTTCACATGTAATCATTGTGTTGCTTATGTAGAGCTACAGTCTGTTGTTATATAGACAAACTGAATGGGTCATACTAACAATATAGATTTAATTTTGATGAGGTTGTAGGGTTCAGGATTGCCCTGCCATTCCTAGGTATCGTTTTCCACAAGGCAAATGTACAAAATCTGGTTGCCAATCTTATCACGATAATGGTGAGGTCAGGATGGAGAACAAAGGTCCAGCCAGACCTTTATTTCTTTAGTAACCTTTAGTGTGTGAAGGGACAGAACTCTGAAACGTAAAATGGGAACCATTTACCTCAGTTCACGAAAACACTATGGCCAAAGCCTTTTTGACTTGGTGAACCAGCTTTCTGAACAATTCTCTACAGCTTGCAAGTGCAGCTGGTCACTGGAAAAGTCTCACAGCATGCCCATGATGTGGGAATGGAGCCAGGTGGATAGGGATTTAAGGCTATAGAAGCTTATTACTTTCTTTCCACAAAGCTCAGCATTCCTTACATTTTTCAGATCTGAACGTCTCTTAAAATCCATTGCATTTTCTTGTTCTATTTTACTATGTGTCTCAGAGAAATTAGTGTGTACTCCTTGGTGGATTTTTTCTGTCTTTCTTTCTTTCTTTTTTAAAAAGAAAGTTTTAAATGTCTTCTAAAGAGAAAAATTGAGCCATCAGTATATAAATCTGTTGAACTAAAACAATGTTAGGAGTGTTTTCCATCATCTCAGGTTTCATGTGTTTTCCTTATTTTTAGACTATCTGTTGTAACAAGAAACTGAATTGACCCACCCTCCAGTTCCCTTTATTTCTTCCCTCCACCACCACCACCAAAGAAATATTAGTTTTTATAATTGCATCTAGGTGTACATACTGACTTGCCTTTTAAAAAACTTTAACGTATTATTGAGTTTCTACTTCCTTTCTTGAGAATTTCGTCCCAATGAAATATAGGTACTTTTGTGTGTAATAAGTAATAATAACATCTTGAACACATTTTATATTTAATATAATCTTATTAGTTCTAAATATAGTAACTGGGAAGAATTTGAGTGACAAGCTTCTTCACGTGTCTCTTACTTTTTAGAGTATTTACATTTTTTTGTAATTATTGCCTGACAGTTTAGGTAAAGTTTACATGTTTTAAAAGGTTCGCTAGTGGGCCGGCCCCGTGGCACAGCGGTTAAATTTCGCACATTCCGCTTCGGCGGCCCAGGGTTCGCTGATTCGGATCCTGGGTGCGGACTGGGCACCACTCGGCAAGCTGTGCTGTGGCAGGCATCTCACATATAAGGTGGAGGAAGATGGGCACAGATGTTAGCTCAGGGCCAGTCTTCCTCAGCAAAAGGAGGAGGATTGACAGTCAATGTTAGCTCAGGGCTAATCTTCCTCAAAAAAAACCAAAAAACAAAAATCAAAAGGGTTTGCTAAAATGATTAAAATTTAAAAACTTTATTTTTAATTAAAATGATTAGAATATTATGGCTGTTACTTGGGCACTTTTTGAATCTGTTATATCTTTAACAGTTTTCTTTAACAATTTTTTTTTTATGAGAAAGATTGGCTTTGAGCTAACATCTGTTGCCAATCTTCTTTTTCCTTGAGGAAGATTATCCCTGAGTTAACATCCATGCCAGCCTTCCTCTATTTTGTATGTGGGATGCCCCCATAGCGTGGCTTAATGAGCAGTGTGTAGGTCTGCACCCAGGATCTGAACCTGTGAACCCTGGACCACCAAAGTGGAGCACGTGAACCCAACCACTACACCACTGGGCTGGCCCCTATTATGTCTTTTAAAAAAAATTGATTGTGAAATATAAAACATATGTTTTATACAAACACATTTGAAGGTCAAGAAATAGAACTTTGCCAGAACCTCAAAAGCTCCCTCATGTCCCCTCTCAAACACTGTTTTCCTCTCCCCTCCAAATGTAACCACTGTCCTGATTCTTACAGTAGTGAATTTCTTTTCTTTGTAGTTTTATCACCCACTAATGCCTCCCTAAATCCTATGGTTTAGTTTGCCTGCTTTTTGAAAAAAACTTTATATAAATGGATTCAAACAATATATGTTCTTTTGTATTTGGCTTCTTTTGCTCATTGTTATGTTTGTGAATCAATATTACGTGCAAACAGTTTTCAAGAAATTTTAATTATGTGGGGAAAATGGAATAGGAAAAATCATAAAGGGACTTAGGAGTTTAAGATGCATGTTTTACTAAGGACTCTGCCTCTAGCTAGCAAAGTTGGCTTTGAGCAAGTACTTAAACTCTCAGGATCTCTTTTTTCTTTTCTAAAACATGATTGAATGGGTTTAAATGTTTGATAGGACCCTTTCAGCTCCTACCTTTGATGAAACCAGATAAATAAATGTTATACTATGCTATCCTTAATTTCTTTCATTTTTGTTTTCATTAGGTTGTCTTGGAGATACCCAGTTTTGTTTCAGATTTCGACAGTCTTCTGGGAGGAGGGTGTCACTGCATTGTCTCCTGGATCAATTTGACAAAGATTTACCAGTTTACTTAAAGGTTGGAAAAGTAGTAATAGAAGAATGTCCGTGTGAGAGGAAAATTTAGAATTCAGTTACTCATGTACCTCATATAGCATTCAGAAATAGCTTGCTTTTGTTTTGATACTATATTATACCGCTGAATTTCCTAAGTGTGTCTGATTCATAAGGATTAGGCATGTGAATGAAAGACTTTATAAAATTACTGTTCTTGAAACATATTGTAATGCTGTTGTGAATTATGGAAATTGATTAGAATGTTTAGGTAATTTTCTTTCATTTGTTAATAACTCTTTGTTTAGATGTGAAAGTGGGGGGGTACTCTACCAGTAAATATCACCCAGAATTGAAGATTCTCTGTGGTAATCCCTACCTTCTTTATGATAGAATTATAGTTGTCTCTTTCTGATTTTTTAATGAGCTTTCTTTTACAGTTATTGTTTATTAAAAACAATTTTAATAGTTCAGATGATTTCAGAGTGTAGGTTTCTCTTTGGTACTTTACAGTTACATCTCTGATTGCTTGAAGAACATTTCTTTTTTTTTTTTTAAAAGATTTTATTTTTTCCTTTTTCTCCCCAAAGCCCCCCCGGTACACAGTTGTATATTCTTGGTTGTGGGTCCTTCTAGTTGTGGCATGCGGGACGCTGCCTCAGCGTGGCTTGACGAGCAGTGTCATGTCCGCGCCCAGGATTCGAACCAACGAAACACTGGGCCGCCTGCAGAACTTAACCGCTCTGCCATGGGGCCAGCCCCAACTTGAAGAACATTTCTATCTGATGTTGTATCAGCACATCCAATATGAACTTGACATCATTTGCCTAAAATCAGCATTTGTAGTTTACCTCTCGGGTTCCACTAATGACAGGAACTCTCTTCCAGTTAGCAAAGATACTACCTTTGAAATATCTCTTATAGCTTTTTACTCCTTTCCATGATCTTCTGCGAATCACTATTGACATATTACTTCAACTGGTGATAATAACAGTTACTACTTATTAGAGCTTTTCATGTCTAGGCACTGTATTAATGTGTACCTTATCTCATTAATCTTTCCTATGGTGTTCTGAGAGAGTTCCTTTTGCAGATGAGGGAACTGAGGGCTATTGAGGATAAGAAATTTGCCCAAAGACATCCTATCTCTTGTTTTTTCCAATGCAATATATCTTACTCAGTGTTGCCAGCTAAAGTGTACATATATATTATATAAAAAATAAATAATATCTAAAATGACTACCTATTGCTTAATGAATAAAGAGCTAATGATAGGTACCATTTCCTTGTTCTCACTTTTTGGGCCTTTCAAAACAAGACCTTTACCTTTCCAATTTCCAACTTCATCTCCTTTCTTTACATGTGCTGTATTTTAGCCAAACTGAACTATGTACTTTTTTTTTTTTTTAAATAGGAATCTTTTATTTTTTTTTTTCTTTTTTCTCCCCAAAGCCCCCTGGTACATAGTTGTATATTTTAGTTGTGGGTCCTTCTAATTGTAGCATGTGGGACGCTGCCTCAGCGTGGCCTGACGAGCGGTGCCATGTCTGCGCCCAGGATTCGAACCAACGAAACACTGGGCTGCCTGCTACGGAGCATGTGAACTTAACCACTCAGCCACGGGGCCGGCCCCTGAACTATGTACTTTTTCCTGAGATAGCTTGTATTTTTCTCTCTCTGCATGTTTTTGCTCAAATTCCTGGCCCTCTAAATCTGGAATGTCTTTGTCTTTGTTTAAATCATATTCTTCCTTCAATGCCCAATTCAAAAACAGTGGCCTCCTTGAAATCTTTACTGATTCCTATAAGACTGAAGTAATCTCTTCCCTCTTGGCCTCCTCCTAACACTTTGTGCTTTCTTCATGGTACCCACCCCCCTATTATATAATAATAATTTTTGTCCTTTTCTTACCCATTCTTAGATTGTGGTCTCCCTAAGGAACTATATCTTAACGCATCTTTTTATCTTCTCTAACACAATGCCTTGTTCAAAGTAGGTGGTCAATAAATATTTGTTTAAATAATAACAGTCAGATAAGGAACTTGGTCAAAGTTTATTCCCTTAGGATATAAAAACTTCTTAAGTTTTTTGGAATATAATTACCTTTCAAATTTTATGTTGACAAACATTCCAGTGTTTCATTATTATTGGGTAAAAATGTAACTGGCTATGCAAGATTCAGATTGGCGTTTAACTCCTTTTATTTCCTCTCTTGAAATTATACATTAGCATACCTCATTTTGTTAAGACTGATCCCTAGCCCAGAATTGTAGGCAGAATTAAAAAAACACTAAATAGGGGCTGGCCCCGTGGCCGAGTGGTTAAGTTCACGTGCTCTGCTGCAGGCGGCCCAGTGTTTCGTTAGTTCGAATCCTGGGCGCGGACATGGCACTGCTCATCAGACCACGCTGAGGCAGCGTCCCACATGCCACAGCTAGAAGAACCCACAACGAAGAATACACAACTATGTACCGGGGGGGGGGGGGGGTGGGGGAGAAAAAGGAAAAAATAAAATCTTTAAAAAAAAAAAAAAAACACTAAATATAGCTTTGCGGAAAACATAGAATTTGTTTCATAGCTTCTATTAACTAGTACAGATAGGGATAAAGAACATAAGCTGAGTAAGTTATAGGGAGAAAATCTGATTTAGTGCTTTAGTTGTGATTATTACATCTTTGGGCAAGTTAGCAGGTTTTTCTCTGGCAGTTAGTGTCATGAGTATTGTCTGTGTTGATGGAAAAGCGTAACTAGCTCTTTGTGTACACCTGATATCTCAGTTCAAGTTTATAAAGGAACCTGATATTAATAACAAAGGATGGCAATATATGTATTTTTTGTATTTGTCACTTCTTTCATAGAAGGATCCTGCTTATTTTTATGGATATGTGTATTTCCGACAAGTTCGAGATAAAACTCTAAAAAGAGGCTACTTTCAGAAGGTAATTTTCATTTACACTAATAAAAAATATTTTTATATTGTGGTTAGAAAAATAGAAACTGTTAGAATGAACAGTCTTTTAACAGTCTAAGTACAGATATTTTATCTGTAAACATACTAGAATTTATATTTTATCTTTGTTTTCTTAAGATTAAAGATACCTGTGGATTTTTAACTGCTATTGAATTTTGCCTTTCTTCTCTGTGCAAAAACCAGAAGAATCTGCTTAATTTTCACATTTTAGAATAACGGAAAGAATAAACAGACTGTAATATTGTTACAACTAACAAAAGCCTGCGGTATCTTTTTGAAGAGCCAATAAATATACTACAGCAACATCTTAGTTACTATTGTTTCCACTCTAAATGCATAATCCTTTTCTTTCTTAAAAAAAAAAAAATCAGTTGGTTCTGATTTAATCCTAGCTAACAGAGATGTGCCTTTACCTTCTGTAACCAGAATGTTCCCTGACCACTAGTTGATACTGGATAGAAGGGTAAAAAGTAGTTTTCAAGAAAAATAGATTTAAAAAAAACAAGATCAGCATAATCTATATCTGAAGTGATCAAACTATAAGGTCACAATTTCTAAATATGTGACTTTGACCATTGAACTCTAAAATATAAGTTATAGGTCTCAGTTTGAAACAGCATCACAATTTGTTCTTACTGGGAAGAGTTCAGCTGGCTAATTCCTGATATTGCTTTGCTAATGACAGTAGTAGCTAGGCTTTGAAAATTATCCATGACATTAGTCTGTTTATAGGAAATTCTTTTTCCTGGAGAGCAGGAAAATCTATGAATATGCCTTTATGCTCTTAAAGTATAGTAATAAGGTTAAGCTTTTTGTATTCTGCAGCTGTAGTTTTGTGTTTGCTTTTAACCATCCATTGTAAGAAGCCTGATTTCAAAATCCACACGTTTTGCTAAATTTAGCTTGTAATTGATTATGTAAGAAATGACAAATAAATTTTAATCATTAGGAAATTAAAAAAACGTTGTTTCTTTTTCCCTCTAGTCCTTGGTTTTGATCAGCAAACTACCTTACATTCATTTTTTTCACACCGTGCTCAAACAGATAGCACCAGAGTATTTTGAAAAGAGCGAACCTTATTTGGAAGCAGGTAAGTTAAACATTGAGTTAGGTACCTTTATGTTGAGCTTTAAAAATTTTACTGGAAATGAGTGATAAAAATGAAGTTGGCTTTCTGGGGCCAGCCCCATGGTGTAGTGGTTAAGTTTGCTGTGCTCTGCTTTGGCAGCTCGGGTTCATGGGTTCAGATCCTGGTCACAGACCTACACCACTTGTCAGCCTTGCTGAAGCAGTGACCCACATACAAAGTAGAGGAAGATTGGCACAGATGTTAGCTCAGGGCTAATCTTCCTCAAGCAAAAAAAGAGGAAGATTGACAGCGGATGTTAGCTTGGGATGAATCTTCCTTAGCAAAAAAGTAAAATAAAATAAATGAAGTTGACTTTATGAAAAAATTACTTAAGAATTTTAAGGCTGTATGGTGGTCAAGAGATGTAAAACTATTCTTCTGGCATCTTTACATATTAACACCAAAGATTATATCTTTTATTTTCTCCTTTTGTAACGTAGATGATGCCTATTTGTTAGAAAAATAATAAATGTCAAGTTGACATTTGTGATTCAGAGTACTACTAAACAGAAATCCTTATGTCGCTTGATACAGAGAGAGGCCTCTGCCTGGGGGTGTGCTTTTGTAGCTGATTTTAGTAGTAGTAAATGAATAGGAAAACTCCTTTTAAACCTATTATTTTGTTGCTTTCAAAAAATTTGTTAACCAGGGGCTGGCCTGGTGGCGCAGTGGTTGAGTTCTCACGTTCCACTTCTCGGGGGCCTGGGGTTCGCTGGTTTGGATCCCGGGTGCGGACATGGCACTGCTTAGCATGACATGCTGTGGTAGGCGTCCTACATATAAAGTGGAGGAAGATGGGCATGGATGTTAGCTCAGGGCCAGTCTTCCTCAGCAAAAAGAGGAGGATTGGCAGTAGTTAGCTCAGGGCTAATCTTCCTCAAAAAAAAAAAAATTTGTTAAGCAATTTATATCCTAGACATAGGTGTATTTCTGGTGAAATGTAAGATATTTTCACTACTTTCACTTTTCTTTTACCTTTTATCTTCCATTCATCCCAATATATTTTTCCTGCTCTATGGAAAGTAGTTCTAATGTTCCATTTTTCATATTTTAATTTCCACTTATACTAAGAAAATATTTTATTATATTTTTCAGCTTGTAATGATGTTGATCGATGGCCTGCCCCAGTGCCAGGGAAAACACTACACCTGCCTATTATGGGGGTGGTAATGAAGGTAATAGCTTATATTTCATTTGTCTCCTTTTTAAAGAGCTCTAAGAAGTTCACACATGAGTTTTGCCTTTTAGCTTCCTGGTAACAGTCAGTCCTGTTATTGCTTTCACTTATTTGTTGTTGACGTGAAGAGTTACAGAGATACCACAGTTCATCTGGTTGCACAGAATCATTAGTCACACAACTCCAAGTTCCACCAGTCCCATTTCACCCTATAGAGTTTGCGTGAAGGTGTCATTCTTATAGAATACATGTGAATGTAAATGCCACCTCCTAGAATTCTGCAACTTCATGGCCCTCCAGAGATGGGTGGTATTGCAGAACACTTGTAGAATTGAGTATGAATTAGTAAAAATTAAAAGAAATTAGGAAAACCATTGGTTCTTAGTCTTAAATGATCTTAACGTGTAATGTCAGACCCAACAGGTCCATCCCAGGGTGTTGTGCTCTATTAAGTTTTGTTGTTATTTTTATTAAATGAATTAGCATTTTGCTCTCAGGCTTTATATGACATGTGCTCTAAGTGCTTTTGCAATTCATTTTCAAGTTGGACTTATTTTCGGCAATCTCTCTGTTTAGGTATACTCATTTCTGTAGGATCTTTGTTCTGTTTTTTCCCTGGAAAATTATAAAAAGTAGTACTCATAACTCTGGGTTGAGAATTCTCATGGTTTCCTGTGAGACTTATCCCATAGTTTGGCAAGCTTGAGAGGGTGTGTTTGGGTGTGTGTATATTAATGAAGCAAAGATGGGAACAATAAACAGGGAGCGGCATGAAGTTGATGTCCTTTTCTGTTTTTCAACACATGTGCTTCTCAGTGAGTTAGTGCTTTCTATGTGTATGGGAGTACGGAGACCTTGGTTCACTTACCCTCTGCTGTGTTAAAAATAAATATGACATTAGTTAAGTTTTTTGTTTTTTTAAGACTTTACTTTTCCTTTTTCTCCCAAAAGCCCCTGGTACATAGTTGTGTATTTTCAGTTGTGGATCCTTCTAGTTGTGGCATGTGGGATGCCACCTCAGCATGGCTTGATGAGCAGTCCCATGTCTGTGCCCAGGATTCGAACTGGTGAAACCCTGGGCTGCCAAAGCAGAGCACGCAAACTTAACCACTTGGCCACAGGGCCAGCCCCTGACTTTAGTGTTTTAATCTGACCTAAATATTTTGTTTTTGTGGCTTTTTAGGCATTGCTGAGTATACCTTTTTAGTGGCAGAATGGAGCACTTCTGATTTTTCATTGTAGTAGGACTTGCAAATTAGAGAAAGGACGTTCTTTTGTAGCCAAGGTTAATTTTTTCTCTTTCTCTTTAAGGTACGGATTCCCACATGTCATGACAAGCCTGGGACAACTCAAATAGTGCAGTTAACTCAGCAGGTAGTATGGTATTACGGTAGAATAATCCAGCACATAAAGTCTCTTTTAACAGAATTTTTAAACTAGCAAATGCAGAGTTTCTTGGGCTTATGATATATTTCTGAATATTACTGAAATATCCCATTAAATAATTTCTTAGTGAATTGATAATAGACTTCCTAATGTTTCTCAGATTTTTTTCTTTTTCTTTCTCTGGTAGACACTGAAGAGAACTCAGAGTTTATACTGTAATTGTGAGGACGGGGGAAAGTAAATATTCAACAAGGGTTAATTGTAACAAAACCTCTTATCTTAGAAAAGTAGTCAGCCAACTTCTGTTTTTAAGGAAACAATCGAAAGGATTCTGTAGTTATGATTGCCTTTTGTTTTTCCCAAAGCTATATGTGTTTATGGGTGGGATTGAATTTTTCACCAGAAGTGTTTTGACTGGTGTATTAGCGCTTCCATTGGTCTTTGAATTGAATGAAAGTGGAGAGCAGTAGGTAAACTAATTTTGCCTAATATATATGTCAAGTAGTAGTATGGTAGTATTTCATGCAGTTGTGAGTTAATCTAACATCTGACTGTTGGACTAATGCTTTATCTATGGCATCTGTGTTATCCTTCACCTTTTGCTGTCTTAGAGGAGACGAGTAAGACCCGTTCTCTTTGTGGATGCTCTTGGAGGAAGAGAATCTTAAAAGATACACAGGGCAGCGTGGCTTAATAATCATGAGAAAGATAGGCATATTTTAAAAATCAATTTCTGTAAATTTTAATGACGTCTTCTCTTTTTTCTTTTTTTCCTCTTAGGCGGACACACATATATCTGTTATTTTACCTACTGTTCATGAGGTGGATCTTTTCAGGTAAAGAATAAGAAATTTTGGTAACTGCCTTTTCTCTTTTGCTTTGTGATATTTCTGTGAATTTCGTTAGAAAATGAATGTTCTTATATGAAATGTGGAAGAAACTGAAAGAAAATAGTTATATTTGACATGTTATAAGTCAGTGGTTCATCCTTGACTTAATGTTATGAGCTTTGACAATTAGGGAAATTTGGATATAGATTGGATATTACATGGTAGAAACAAATTATTTTTTGTTTAGTTTGGTGTCAGAATGGTATTGTAATGATGTAAGAAAAATGCACTTATTTTTTTAAAGATCCATTTTAAAGTATTTTAAGGTGAATGTCATGAAGTTTGTGTTTTACTTAGAATACTTCAGTAAGAAAAAATATATGAAGTAAAAATGGCAAAATATTGTTAACTCTGGATGATATGTTTGTGGGGGTTCTTACAGTATTGTCTTTATTTTTTGTATGTTTACAAGTTTTAAAAATGCAAAATAAAAAGAGAGAGAATCTAGCACTGAAAAAAGAAAGAAGGAAAAGATACTAATATTTGTGCCTTAGCCAAAGCAGCTAAATAGGAATCTTTGGATTGGTGCCTGGGTTCGAGCTCCCAGATGTTCTAATGTGTAGCCCAGCTTGAGAAACCACTGCTCTAAACGAGCAATTACTGAATACTAATACATGTAATCAAGGGTCATGTGAAAGACTTAGAATGTGAGTTTTTTGTTGCTGTTTGGTTGTTTTTTTTTGAGGAAGACTGGCCCTGAGCTAACATCTGCTGCCAATCCTCCTCTGTTTCGCTGAGGAAGACTGGCCCTGAGCTAACATCCGTGCCCATCTTCCTCTACTTTATATGTGGGATGCCTACCACAGCATGGTGTGCCAAGTGGTGCCATGTCCGCACCCGGGATCCAGAGCGGCGAACCCTGGGCCACTGAAGCGGAACGTGCGCACTTAACCACTGTGCCACTGGGCTGGCCCACCTTTCTTGAATATTTAATACTTACCTCCTCCCCAGTAAAAACTACTTTGTATAACAGATATTACTAGTTTAAATCAGAGGCTGCAGAGAATGCTTCATGTTGTAACTGTACTTTCTATTTGTGCCCTTACTGATAATATATTACTATACTCAAGAGAAAAAGTAGTTTGCAACTTTGATGCCTTAAGAGCATCCTACTATTAAAGTCAGTTGGTCAGATGTTTCCATATAGGTCTTTTTCATTTTACGTTTGCTTATTTTTTAATTTTATATATATAAAATATATAAGATAAATGTGAATTATACATATTTTTAAAATTATATATATACAGTACTGACCACTTTTCTGTAAATTTGTGATTATTTCAAAATTTTATATATATAATTATATATTATGTATGTGTATATATGTATACATGTATGTGTACGTATATGGGTGCGTGTACACACACAGCCTTAGAATGACACAGTGTAGACATCAAAATTGGGAAATTAACATTGACAAATTAATACCGTGTAATACTAAGAACACATTCAAATGTCACCAGTTGTCACGATAATATCTAGTTCAGAATCATCTGTTGAATTTAATTGTCATGTCTTTTTAGTCTGGAATAGCTCCTCAATCTTCCTTTCACTTTCACGACCCTGACATTCTTGTGGATTACAGGACAATTCTTATGCAGGAAATCCCTCAGGTTAGGTTTGTCCGGGATTTACTCATGATTAGATTCAGGTTGTTTTAGTCACCATGGACAACCTCATCCACCCACTCTGACTCTGACACTCCACACCACGCTGCCTCTCCGTGCCCCTCACACTTCCTGGGCTCTGTCACCCCAAATCAGATCACCTCCACACATGTCCACCTTTCTCACCACATTTGGGTTCCAACAGCCCCACAGCAGGCCACCCACTTCATATGGGTGTCTGCCTTACCTTGCACAAGCCCTGACACCTGCTCTGGGCCAGCATAGCTCTCTTTCCCTCCTGGCAGAGATGCCTACATGTTACCGTTTTCTGCTTTAGGATTAAATTGTTTAGGAAGGAAAGAGGAAGAAGAGCTGCTTTGCCTTATCTTTGAACTGTTTGTTGTATTTTTTGCACTTCCTTCTCATTTGTCTTCTTGCCTTTGAATAATTAAAGTTAACTTTTCCTAATTTCCATCTCACAAATTTGTTTCATATTTCTGCACTGAAATGTTGTTTTAATTTTTTTCATTTTCTTTCTGGTGTGTATATGTGTTTTCAGCCAGATAGAGTGGTTGTGATTTTTATGAATAGACAAGTATTTCTTTCTCTAATCTACTAGGAAAAATTGTTAACCTACCAGTAGGAAATGACTAAATAAGTAAAAGTTACCAAATGTCTGAAGTTAAGTAATGTTCCAGAGTTGTGTTCTGAGAGGCTTCCACCGAATTCCAGGGCTGCTATAAAAACGTGCAGCGTTTCTGAAGGGGGAGGATCTGCCCAGGAAATCATTCTGTTGTTTGGCATTAGAACTCCCCCTTGTGATTTGTTTTCATCATTGTTTAATATTGAAAGAGTTCGCTTTTAAATTAAGTACATCCAGTCAACATCTTTCGGAAAATGATTTTTCTTGTTTCCTTCAAAGTATTTTGAATAGAAATGCAAATGTAACAAAGCAGTATGGATAAAATAGATCTACCATGTGGTACAACAACTTAATAAGTATTTTATATGCTTTTACTATTTGTCAGTCATTCTGTGTGTCAATATATTGCATTTGATTTTGTAAAAATTGGAAGAAGTCAAGTTGATATTTTTATGTTGATAAAAGGGACTTAAATCTATATACCTCACCATATTCTAAGTGAATTTGTATATCAAATCAAGGTACAAATAGCTGGAAGAATTTATATCAATGTGAAGTTTTTAGAATGATTATATAGGAACTTAAAAAACAGGGTTAAGGTGCCAGCCCGGTGGCATAGTGGTTAACTTTGTGTCCTCCACTTTGGTGGCCTGGGGTTTGGGGGTTCAGATCCCGAGTGCGGACCTCCACACCACTCATCAAGCCATGCTGTGGCAGCATCCCACATACAAAAAGTAGAGGAAAGTTGGCACAGATATTAGCTCAGGGCCAATCTTCCTCACCAAAAAAACTCCCCAAAACCGAAAAAAAAAACAGAGTTGAATAAATAACAATATTTCTGCTGTGTAAATACCTTTCAGGTGTTTCTGCCCAGTCTTCCTTCATAGTCAGATGCTTTGGGAGCTGGTGCTGTTGGGGGAGCCCCTCGTGGTCATGGCACCATCACCATCGGAGTCGTCAGAGACTGTACTGGCACTTGTTAAGTGAGTCTATTTGGTTCCTAATGGTTGCAGCACTTTCCCGTCTGTGATATGTTTGTACACTCATTGCATTGATCCACACAACAACCCTGTAAGAAGGTAGTGCTCTTATAGCACCATTTTATGGATGAGAAAATTAATTCAGGCTCCATGAAGGCTGGAACCATCATTCATTCACTTACGTGAAGTTGGCACTTGATAAATATTAGTTGTGTGAATGGTCAATGGCTAGCAAAAGTCATGTAACTAGTGAATGATAGAGCGAGAATTTTACCCCATTTTCTGCCCCGAGTTTGGTACTCTTTCAATATGCCATTCCACATTATGTATTTCCATTTGTCTTTTTAGTTTCTTGAAATGAGTTTACCATTTATAGAAATAGCTAAGTTATCCTATAGGGTGTATACTATGTGTACAGATGTTTTACAGTTATTGAGTAAGATTTTTAATTTCTGTGTCTTTTGTTTTATATGTTCTTCTTGCTCCACAGCTGTATTTCTCCATTAAAGTACTTCAGTGATTTCCGTCCTTATTTCACTATTCATGATAGTGAATTCAAAGAATATACTACCCGTACTCAAGCCCCGTGAGTAAACAAAATAACTTTTATTGACCAAGTATTACTTTTATAACCAAATTGTGTAGAATTATGTTCGGTAATAATTTAGAAGTTTCAATTTTGAACTTACTGGCAGATTGATTTTGTAAAGGAAGGTTTGAGGAGGTGCTGGTAATAATTTCACATTTCAAGAGTCGGTATCTTACTTTTCTTTGAATGATTTTCTTTATTAGTGGAAGGTGTACTGTTACTAACAGCTATCATCATGTACTTTCAGTTCTCTTTTCTTTCCTTACTTCAGGACCTCTTACAGCATCAGTTATCTCTTCTTGCTCTATAACTTCTTTTTCCTTCTTCCTCTTCATTGAATCAGCATATAAACATGAAAATTCTTCCCAATTTGTAAAAGGGGAAAAAATTATCTTACCCTTTTGCTTTTGGCTCCTGTTCTGTTGCTCACTTTCTTTTTCATAGCTAAGTTTCTAGAATAGCAACAAAAGTCTTCATTTGCTGTCTCTACTTTTTGATTTTCTGGTTGCTTCTCAGTCCATTGCAGGTTGATTTCTCCATCCCCACTGAAGTTGCTCTTGCCAAAGTCATCAGACCTTTCTTGCTGCCTGACTCAGTGAGCACTTTATTTCCCTGTTTTTCCTACTTTCTCTTTCTTGTAATATTAAGCTTCAACCTTGAAAATATTTTAATCCTTGATACCACTCTCACCTGGCTGTCTGGTGGTGCATCTCAGTCTCCTGTGCAGACTTCTCTTTCTCTGCCAACCCCTTAAATGTTGGTGTGCTCCACTATTGTGTTCTGGGTTCTGATTTCAGACTGATAATTCTTTCTGTACAATCTTATCTGTACCAATAGCCTCTGTTAACACCTCTATACTGATGACCGAAATTTATCTTCCTAGCCAAGATCTTTGCAAGGTTCAGACCTATGTATCTAGGTTTTTGTTGTTTTTTTTTTTTACCTCATTGCCACCCGGACATTTTAATGACACTCAAAACTAAACATGTTCAAACTGAATTCTTTTTGTCTCCTTTACTTCCCTGATCCCATGCCTCTTCCTATTTTCATGGATGGTACTGCTTTTCACTTAATCATCAAAAACCTAAATTGTCATAAATTTCTCCTTCTTAATATGCCCCACATCAAACTTTACAAAATTTTGTCACTTCAACATCCTAAAATGTCTGTCATAACATCTGTTTTCTTCTTGGGTCCAGCCCTGTGGCACAGTGGTTAAATTTGCTCGCTGTGCTTTGGCAACCCAGGGTTCGCCAGTTGGGATCCCGGGCGTGGAGCTACACAGCGCTTACCAAGCTATGCTGTGGCAGGCGTCCTACATGTAAAATAGAGAAAGATGGGCACAGATGTTAGCTCAGGGCCAATCTTCCTCAAAAAAAAAAAAAGTTGTTAAAAAACAACATTTATCTTCTTTCCAATGCTCTCTTCCCAGTCTTACTGTCTTCCGTCTTTCTCATATCTGCTGTTGCTTTTTCCTAAAGCCCTTCCATCCTTCTAGGGCATCTTCCAAATTTCCCCCAGAGTGATCTTTCTAATAAGTACATTTTCATTTATGTGACATTCCTCCACTAGGTACTCTAGTAACTTGCATTTGCCTACAAGGTAACATCTAAACTTCTTAGCATATTAACTCGGTACTTAATGATCTGGCCAGCATCTGCTTATCTCCTTTCATTTCTGACTGTTAATTCTTCCTGCTTTGTGCCCTAGGAATGCTAAACTACTTGGAGTTCTACAAAAAAGACCATGATCTCACGTCATTGCTTTGCACGTGCTGCTCGTTCTCCTGCATCACCTTTCCTTCCTTTATCCACTTGGCGAGAATCCCTACTCCTCTTTCATATCTTTGTGCACGTCTCTCCTTGGTGAGGCTGTCCTTTAACCCCTGGTAGACATAGTTTCTCCTTTGTAATTATTGCACATTTTACACCACCTTCACTTTCTTGTAATTTCTGTCCTCGTAACTGGGTATGTACACCTTTCTTCCTGTGTACTTTTAGAAAGATCATGTCTTTTCATTTTTATATACCTAGTTCTAAACATGGTGCCTGGCATGTCGTTGGTGTGTGTAATATATTGAGTGAAGGAAAAGGTAATCTGTTTATTGTTCACTCAAAAGAAATTGTTAAACTATTCTTCACTGATGGAACATTCATCTTTTTTTCACTTTGTTTTTGTTTTATTTTTATGTAGGCCCTCAGTCATATTAGGAGTAACCAACCCTTTTTTTGCAAAAACGCTCCAGCACTGGCCACACATTATTCGAATAGGAGACCTTAAACCTGCAGGTAAAGTATAAACTTGGTGTTCTGTTTTCAGTATGTAATGTGGCTGAGCAGGTATATTTCTTCCCCTTTGTTTTCATCTGTTGGTTACTTTTTAATTATGTTGATAGAAGCCTTCTTTGAGGCAACCTGAATAAGAGCCTTTGGAGAAGAGCATAGCTTCCCACTAAAATATTCAGGTTCTTATGTGTAACCCATCATCCTCCTACCGTAAAATGCTCTTACAGTTTTATAAACATGGAATGAATTATACAAAATGAAACCTCAAAAATTGGAACTACTCTTTGTATATGTATAAGCCCAATTAAACAGGGATTTCAAACACTACTTGAATAAAACCTTATAGAAGCTCGAATTACTCAACTTAGCACAAAATTCTTGCATAGGTCTCAAAACAAGTATTATACATTTCTGTGCACTGATATTAAGAAAGTCATCAAAAGGTCACGCTTTCCGTGCGAAAATGGTACATAATATCTTGCTCGTGGTAGCTATTTAACAAATGTTTTTTAAATGAGTAAACGAATTCTGAGGTTGGGAGTTTTGTTAACTTAGATGAGAATATAGTGGTACATTTGACATTCCTCACTGGACATTCCTGAATTTTCCACTGAAATAGTGAGACGTGAGATATCAAAAATATTTTTTAATAACTTTACGATGTGTTACTTCTAAAGACTTTTCTTTTGGAATACACAGCTATGTTTAAAGTATTATTTAATAATAATATTTTATAAGCTATCCCTTCTGGTATATACATGAATCTAGATAGACATCTTAGAGTCAGGGAATAACATTTTTAATCACATTATTTACAAATATTGGTCTCAATCTTACACTGAAATTCTAAGGAGCCTTATGAAATACAGGAAAGAACAAAGGGCTTTACCCTGGCAGTCAGATGTCTGGATCTGAGGCAGAACAGCCCCTCTCAGCCTCAAATTCTTTGTTTGCTGGGAGGATTAAACACAGTGCCTGACTCGTGGCACTTTGTAAATGTCATGGTCCCCTGCCATTTTTCATTAGTGTACTGTCTGATTATTAATAATTCAGAGCTCAGCAGTCACCAGAGTCTTAGCTCTGAGAAGATAAGAAAAGAGGTTTTTTTTGTAAATCTTAATTTAATCTTGACGTTTACTTTCATGGTTTTGTCATACTAATCTGGACTATTTGATTAATTGTAATATAATAAACTACTGCTTATTGTTTCTTTCTAATGAAAAAAGGCTCTTTGTTGGGGATGTAAGTAGAGGAACTTTCGTGTAAAATCATTGGTAAAGTGGCATGATTGATAAGTCTAACTTATTAAGAAACCACTGCAGTGTTTTCCAGAGTAGCCCACCATTGTGAATTTTTACCAGCAGTATATGAGGCTTCCTATTTCTTCATATCCCTGTCAACATTTGATATTGTCTGTCTTTTTCATTACAGCCGTTGAGTGAGTTTGAATTGGTGGTTTTAATTTGCTTTTCTAGTGACTAGTGTTGTTGAGCATCTTTTCATCTACTTATTAGTTGTTCATTATCCTGTTTGATGAAATGTTGATTTAAATCTTTTGCCTATTTTTAAATCAGGTTATTTGTCTTATTATTTAGTTGTAAGAGATTTTTATGTATTTTGGACACAAGTCTGTTCACAGATATCTGATTTGCAAATATTTTCTCACAGTATGCAGTTTGTGTTTTTGTTTTCTTAATGGTGTCTTTTGAAGCACAAGTGTTTAATATTTTTTCAGTTTTGTGGCGATATAATTGACAAATGGCACTGTATAAGTTTAAGGTGTACAGCATAATGACTTGACTTACATACACTGTGAAATGGTTACCACAATAAGTTCACTTAACATCCATCATCTCATATGGATACAAAAGGAAAAAAGAAAAAGAATGTTTTTTCCTTGCAATGAGAACTCCTAGGATTTACACTCCTAACAACTTTCTTTCTTTTTTTTTTTGTAGCTTTTATTTTTCCTCCCAAAGCCCCCTGGTACATAGTTGTGTATTTTTAGTTGTGGGTTCTTCTAGTTGTGGCATGTGGGATGCCACCTCAGCATGGCTTGACGAGCAGTGCCATGTCCGCGCCCAGGATCTGAACCGGCGGAAACCCTGGGCCACTGAAGCAGAGCGCTCGAACTTGACCACTTAGCCACGGGGCTGGCCCCTCTTAACAACTTTCAAATATACCATACAGCAGTGTTAACTATAGTCACCATGCTGTACATTACATCTCCAGTACTTATTTATCTTATAACTGGAAGGTTTTTTTTTTTTTAAAGATTTTATTTTTTTTCCTTTTTCTCCCCAAGGCCCCCAGTACATAGTTGTATATTCTTCGTTGTGGGTCCTTCTAGTTGTGGCATGTGGGATGCTGCCTCAGCGTGGCTTGATGAGCAGTGCCATGTCCGCGCCCAGGATTCGAACCAATGAAACACTGGGCTGCCTGCAGTGGAGCGAGCGAACTTAACCACTCGGCCACAGGGCCAGCCCCTGGAAGGGTTTTTTTTTTAAAGATTTTTTTTTTTTTTCCTTTTTCTCCCAAAGCCCCCTGATACATAGTTGTGTATTTTTAGTTATGAGTCCTTCTAGTTGTGGCATGTGGGGTGCTGCCTCAGCATGGCTTGAGGAGCAGTGCCATGTCAGCGCCCAGGATTCGAACCGTCGAAACCCTGGGCCACCGAAGCAGAGCGCACGAACTTAACCACTTGGCCACGGGGCCAGCCCCATAATGGAAGTTTGTATGTTTTGACCACCTTCATCCAATTCTCTCACCCATGACCCCCTGGTGACCACGCATTTAATTTTGATGAAGTCTGGCTTATAAATTTTTTTCTTTTATGGCTTGATCTTTTGATGTTTCTAAGAACTCATTGCCTAACCCAAGGTGACAAAGATTTTCTCCTACATTTTCTTCTGAACGTTTTATTGTGTTAACACTTACATTTAGGTCTATGATCCACTTTGAGTTGTTTGTTTTGTGTATGATGTGGATTAAGGGTCTAAAATCATCTTCTTTGCGTGTTGGTATCCACTTGTCTTAGTACCATTTGTTGAAAAGACTATCTTTTTAGCATTGAATTGGTTTGATATCTTTGTGGAAAATCAATTGGCCATAAATGTGAGAGTTTATTTCTGGTCTCTTGTTTCTGTTGCATTGATCTATATGTCTTGTCTTTACACCAAAATAATGTCTTGATTACTGGAGTTTTATAGTAAGTTTTGAAATCAGGTAATGTAAGTCTTCCAACTTTGTTCTTATTTTTCAAAATTGTTTTGGCTATTCTTAGTCTTTTGCATTTCCATATAAATTTTAGGATCAGTTTGTCGATTGCTGTGAAGAATCAGCTGGGATTTTGATAGGGATTGTGTTGAACACATAATCGATTTGGGAGATAATCACTATCTGAAAAATACTGAGTCTTCCATTCTGGGAACTTGGAATGTCTCTCCATTGTTTAGATCTTCTTTAATTTTTCTCAGCAATGTTTTGTAGTTTTTAGTATACAAGTCTAATTATGATGTTAGATATAGGATTTTCGTAGATATCCTTTATCAGATTGAGGAAATGCCTTTCTGTCCCTAGTTTGTTGAGAATGATTATCATGACTTGGCATTGAATTTTGTTAGATGTGTTTTCTGTATCTATGGAGATCATCATGTGGTTTTTCTTCTTTATTGATATGATATTAAATGATTTTTGGATGTTAAACCAACCTTACATTCCTCAGACAAATTCCATTTCGTCATGGTGTATAGTCCTTCTTTAACTTGCTGGGTTTGGTTTGCTAATATTTTTGTTGAGGATTTTTACATCTGTATCCGTGAGGGATATTGGTCTGCAATTTCTTTTCTTGTGACGTCTTGCCAGCTAATATTCTTGCTCTGAGAAACCTCTTCAGGCAGGTGAAGTTAGCATTTAAAAGTAGGACCTTGGACCAAGGGAAGGGAGGGGACAATTTTTCTTTGTTAATTGGCCCTGATCTAACATCTGCTGCCAGTCTTCCTCTTTTTTCCCCCTCCTCATAGCCCTAGTACATAGTTGTGTATGCTAGTTGTAGGTCATTCTAGTTCTTCTATGTGGGATGCCACTACAGCATGGCTTGATAAGCGGTGTATAGGTCTGTGCCCAGGATCTGAACTGACAAAGCCCGGGCCACTGAAGCTGGGCACGCAAACCTAACCACTCAGCCATGGGGCCGGCCCCCAGGAGGGGACAGTTCTTGAATTTATTTTTCCAGATGGGGATGAGGGCAGATAGGGAATATTAATTACACTTTATTTTAAGCAGCCTACTTTAGAGAAGATATGCTGTGTTCTGATTATTTCTGTCACCAGCTTATTGGGACCATTTTGTCAGGTATCACTTTTCTACAGGAGAGTGATGGTGTTGTATGGAAACATTATGCTTTATAGATCCTTAGTAGTCATTGAGGAGTGGATGCTAGAGATTGTCAGTGTCCTCAGTTTGGTCCTTGTCCAGTTAGTAGAGGCGATACCTTGTGAGCAAAGGCACCAGGGGTGCTTCAGTGATGTTAGGCAAGACCATAGTGTCTGACTGTTTTGGGGACTAGTAGGTCTTATGTAAGCACAGGTCTTAACAGAAGTGCAAAATTTCATTAAGTTTAGTGTGTTTGTGATACTTTTCCCCACTTATCTTAAAAATTGTTTTTATTGTAGTAAAATACATGTAATGTAAAATGTATCTTTTTAACTATTTTTAAAGATTGGCACCTGAGCTAACACCTGTTGCCAAATTTTTTTTTTCTGCTTTTTTCTTCCCAAGTCCCCCTAGTACATAGTTGTATATTCTAGTTGTGGGTCCTTCTGTCTGTGCTCTATGGGACACCGCCTCAGCATGGCCTGACAAGCAGTGCCATGTTCACGCCCAGGATCAGAACCAGCGAAACCCTGGGCTGCCAAAGTGGAGTGCGTGAACTTAACCACTCGGCTGGCCCCTTTTTAACTGTTTTTAAGTGTACAGTTCATGCAGTGGCATTAAGTACATTCACAGTGTTGTGTGAATCACCACTTTCCCTTTCCAGAACTTTGTCATCATCCCAAACAGAAGGGTTTGGATTTAGTTCACCCAAATCCAAAATCCGTTAAACGATAACTCCACATTCCTCCCATCCCCAGCCCCTGGTAACCTCTGTTCTAATTCCTGTGAACTTGACTCTTCTCTGTACTTCATATAAATGGAATTATACAATACTTATCCATTGGTGTCTGGTTTATTTTACTTTGCATCATGTTTTCAAAGTTCATCCATGTTGTAGCATGCATCAAAATTTTATTCCTTTTTTTGAATTGTGATAAAACACACATAACATAAAATTTACCACCTTAATCATTTTTAAAGTGTACAGTGGCATTAATTATATTCACATAGTTGTGCTACCATCACCACCATCCACCCACAGAACTCTTTTCATCTTGCAAAACTGAAACTCTACACCCATTAGACAATAACTCCTTGTTCACTCCCTCCCTACCCCCCCCCCCACAGCCCTTGGCAACCACCTGTCTTTCTGTCGTTATGAATTTCACTCCTCTAGATAGCTCCTATTAGTAGAATTCTCCTTTACTTGTCATTTTGTGACTGGCTTATTTCCTTAGTATAATGTCCTTAAGGTTTGTCTGTGTTGTAACATATGTCAGAATTTCCTTCCTTTTTAAGGCTGAATAATATTCCATCGTATGTATATGCCACATTTTATTTACCCATTTATCTGTCAGTAGATTCTTGGTTGCTTCCACCTTTTAGCTATTGCGAATAATAGTTGAATGAACATGGGTGTCCAAATATATATCTCTTTGAGTCCTTGCTTTTTCTTCTTTTGGCTGTATACCCAAAAATAGAATTGCTGTACCATATAGTCATTCTGTGTTTAATTTTTGAGGAGCTACCGTACTGTTTTCATTTTCTGTTCCCGTTAACAGTGCACAAGGTTATCACTTTCTCCACATTCTCGCTCACATTTATTTTCTGTTTTTTTCATGGTTGCCATTCTGACGGGTGTAAGGTGGTATGTAATTGTGGTTTTGATTTGTATTTCCCTAATGATTAGTAATGTTGAACATCTTTTCACATGCTTATTGGTCATCTGTACATCTTCTTTGAAGAAATATCTTTTCAAGTCCTTTGCCCATTTTTTAATCAAGTTGGTTTCTTTTGTTGTTGTTGAGTTGTAGGAGTTCTTTATATATTCTGGATACTAATTCCTTATCAGATACATATGCTTTATAAATATTTTCTCCCATCCTGTGGGTTATCTTTCACTCTCTTAATACTGTGCTTTGATGCACAAAAGTTCTTAATTTTGATGAAGTCTACTTCATCTATATTTTCTTTTATTGCCTCTGCTTTTGGTATGACATTCATGAAAATCCATTTATCTTTTAATTATGAGTATTGGGTATATATCTTGGGGTGTTTACCTGCTCATTGATCTCTAGATGAGAACGACTGCATATGCTACGCAAGTTATAAAACACTTACGGCTTCCCTAAGGATCCTGGCTTTGAAGAGAAGGTCAGTAAAACTGCAGAAAAGGTATGTTCTGCAGGACAAGCAGAGAAGGCACAGCAAAACTGAAATTGATAGCTTTACCAGAAACATATATTTAGTTTGGATTTTTGGTGAGGAAGATTGTCCCTGAGCTAACAGCTGTTCCAGCTTCCCCTGTTTTTGTATGTGGGATGCTGCCACAGCATGGCTTGATGAGCGGTGTGTAGGTCTGCACCAGGGATCCAAACCCATGAACCCTGGGCCGCCGAAGTGGAGTGCACAAACTTAACCACTACACCACTGGGCTGGCCCCAAGAAACATACATTTAGTTTTAACCTTGCAGAGGGATCATTCCTCCTGATATAAAAGGATTACTTCTGGTTGTACCTAATTTAAGTTCACCCAAATCTTACTGAGCGAAGGAATGTAATGTTAAGATGATGGTACTTAAGTATTCTTTAAAGAGAAAGTAATTCTACTAGTATGTATTGGATCAAATTATAAACTGATAATTTCTGACCAGAAATTGGGTTTGGTGATTTCACCAAAGGTAAAATATTTGGCCTGAATGTGTAAGATTCTTATTCAAATAGGCAGAGGGGCAGTAATGATGTTTATTAATTTAATAGTGTTAAACCCCTTTCTAATGTGCAGTGTACATAACAAACATTGAATAAGTATTTTTCGTTTTAAAAATTGGCACCTGAGCTAACAGGCCCATCTTTTTTTTTGTTTTTTCCTTCTTTTCCCTGAAGCCCCTCAGTACATAGTTGTATATTGTAGTTGTAGGTCCTTCTGGTTATGCTGTGTGGGACGCCTCCTCAGCAGGGCCTGATGAGCAGTGCCATGTCTGTGCCCAGGATCCGAACCGGCAAAACCCTGGGCCACAGAAGTGGAGCGTGCAAATTTAACCACTTGGCCACAGGGCCGGCCCCCTGAATAAGTATTTTTAATTAAAATAAATATCTGTAATTATAGGACTTTAGCTCATTTTCTGGCTTTTTTTCCCCCAGAGCCATCTGACGAGTATCTATTTAAATTTTTTTTTTTTGGTAATAGACAATGTATCTTTATAACTAATTTTCTTCACATCTATTATATACTACAGTATAAGAATTATGGTGGCTAGAGTTAGAGTTCAGTATGCGTCTTATACCTAATGAGGTCCACTGAATGAAAGGAGAATTGTGTGAATGAATGTTGCTGTACAAGTTGTGTTCTTGTCTTTTCCCTTTTTAAAAAAACAATTATAGATCCTACAAGTTTTTATTATTACCCAGAACTTATTGAATGCAAGGAGTATCTGAAACCTACTGCTCAGTTATTCTCCCCTCTGATATTCGTTTCCTTTTGCACAGTGAATTTCAGAAAATAATATGTTAATACACAGCTTTGGTACATGGAGGAGCTGAAAGTCCTTTGTGACTTGGAGCAGAGGGAAACAGAAAATAAGGACAGAAATACTTAGATTGATTGAAACCATTATAGTTTTGACACATGATATTCTTCAGGTTCTTGGAGTCAGAAGCAGATAAATGACTTGAATTTAGTTATCTGTATAGTTAAATGTGTAAAATTTTAAAAAATTGTGCATTTACTAAGGGGAAAAAATTTTACAAATCTTGTGGTAAAAATCTCTCTGAAATCTGGAAAGCAAAACTACAAGGTAAGGTTCAAGATGAGAGAGACATTCTCATGGAATTAGTGCATGGGAATGGATAGAATACAATGACAAAGTAAAAACTGTGTGCTGATGAATCAAAAACATTTCAGAGTGTTTCTGGACTGTGTCCTGTTCCCTCTCAGTCTGTCCTAAAAGCTTCTTGGTTTTCTCTCCTTCACAGAGCTCCAGTAGCTCCCTCTCTTCTCTGTCCTTGCTGCACATGCCTTACTTCACGTTCTCTTTCTACCCAGGAACAATACTTTACAAAGCATATATTTTATCCTCTAGTATTTTCTCTCTTTCACTTCAGCCTCCTTTGTGCAGCACAGCAGCCCTGCTCAGGAGTCCCGTCCATCTGTGGCTCAGGCCTGTGGTTGTGGCATACACTGTCACCACCTGGTGGCAGTGAGTGTGTTAAATGCAGATTTGATCCTGTTATCTTATCATCCTCATCCACAACCCCCTATGCCCATGCTTTCAGTCTCTGTTACCGTATAGGTCAGACATCTTTATAGTTCCTCTTGGTCTGACCCTTGAATACCTCTCTAGCTTCATCTCCTGCCCCTTTTAGCATGCTCTCCATTCCTGCGTTTGTAGTGTAGTGGTTAAGAGTGATGGCTCTGGAGTTGGACTGCCTTATTTCAGATCCTGGTTCAAGCATGTTATCTGTGTGTCCTTGGACAAGTCTTTCCCCTGTGTCTAGTTATGACAGAGCCTAACAACCTGTCTGAATGGGGTATTGACCAAACAGAATGGATGATGGCAGTAAACAGCTGGAACTGGTGCATACCAGGTGAATATCAGTTTTGTCCATGCCTTAGTTTCTTCATCTGTGAGATGGTCATGATGAAACATACCTTTATTGTGAAGATTAAATGTGAAAATTTTTGCAGTGTTCTTAGACCACACACTGGCACAGATAAATATTGAATAAATGGTGACTGTTACAGTCCTTACCATTATTTACAACTCTTTAAGCAACATACTCTTGATGCTTCTAGATTTAACTCTTTATCTAAAAGGTCCTTTTCCTGTGGATAACTTTTTATTTCTCCTATAAGACTGCTTAAATATCACTTCCTTTAAGAATCCTCAGTAATGTTTCCACTCCTTTTTGGCCAGGATACCCTTC
This sequence comes from Equus quagga, assembly GCF_021613505.1. Classification (NCBI taxonomy): domain Eukaryota; kingdom Metazoa; phylum Chordata; class Mammalia; order Perissodactyla; family Equidae; genus Equus; species Equus quagga. The sequence continues at coordinate 129,627,743 of NC_060267.1, forward strand.
TCTGTCTCCACAGTATCTTCGTAATTCTATCCCAGCACATAGCCTTCTGTATTGTCATTTGTCTCTATTTGTCTTACTTCACCATTAGATTGTGAGCTGCTTAATACCAGGAATTAGTTGTTTTATTCTTTTGTACTTAGTGTCTTGCATTCACTAATATTTAGTGAATCAATGAAAAAATAAGTCTGTGTATCCATGATATTGACTTCTTTAACAAATGTCTGTTTAAAATTATTATTGGGACAATTGATAAAATTGGAGTGTTGACTGTATTATTCTGCAACTTTTCTGTAAGATTGAAATTATTTCAAACTGAAAAGTTTATAAAAATATCTGTTTTAGCATAGTACATGCTCTTAATTTTTTTTTTAACAATATAGGATTGGAAGTGAAAATACTCTGTGTTCCCATAGTTCTACTTCCATAGATAACTGTAGTTAGTACTTGGATCTATGTAATGATCTAAACAAAAATGTTTTGTAAATTCAGAGGCTTGAATTAGATAACTCTAGATTGTTAGGTTCTCTTATGCAGAGAGACGGAGGATAGGGAAAGGAAAAGAGAAAGGAAGTCTATTAAATTTAGTGTGCTTAGGACACTTTTAATTGTTTACCTTGAGGCATTTTTCTGCCACTTAGAAGGGTTGTTTAGATTGTAGCTTTTCTTGACCTCAAGACCAGAACAACTGCATATGCTCTACAGGTTGTTGGTCGCAGCCCTGCTCAGGAGTTCTGTCTGTCTGTGGCTCAGACCTGTGGTTAGGGCGTACACTGTCACTACTTGGTGACAGTGTAAGTTCCTACAATGCAAAAGCAGAATTTGGGGAGCTGTCAGAAGAAAACCTTTAAATACTACATCTGCATACTAATTTAGGGGTTACTTTCAATTCCATTTAAAGGGTATTTTATTCATATTGGGTGCATAAATTTTCAATTTCGTGTGTTTGGCACAAAGATATTAAATTACAGATTGAGTGATGAAAAGGAAAACTTTTAAGTAATGGTATATATTAATGAGAGGTTAAATACCCATTTTTAATATAATTTATACAAATTGTTTCTATAATGCTATAATAATCTAGTGTTCCTTTTATCCAGTTTTAAAGTACCAGGAATAAACTCTTGAATATTAATTGATATTAAGAAGAATACTTCAACTACAACATTCCCTGACTAAGAAATAAAGAGTCAATGGATTATTAGTCTTATTAAATTCCAGTTTCGTGATATGTGAAATTCAAATAACTATAAGAATCTTTGTGGTGTTTTCTTCAGGTGAAATTCCTAAGCAGGTTAAAGTGAAAAAATTGAAGAACCTAAAGACTCTGGATTCTAAACCTGGTATTCACTTTTATCAATTTTTAAATATTTACTTAAATGGGTACTTGGGTCTTACTGTTTACCTTATTTTCTTATTTTTTTTCCTTAGGAGTTTATACTTCTTATAAGCCATATCTAAATAGAGATGAAGAGATCATAAAACAATTACAGAAGGTGATTGCTTATATTATTAATTTAAATTTCCTTGTTCAGGTATGCAGTATCCAGTTAGGCCATATGTGCTTTCTGTATAATAATATGAAATAAGGTCTCTTTTTTGAACCAAAGCTTCATGAAAATCAAGAGACTAAAGTAGCAGCAATTATGGACTTGTAATATGGGGCTGCAGCTACAAACTAGTGCCAATCTTCCTAGAAACTTGGGAGATAGAGTAAAAAATCATGGACTCTCTATGAGATAGCATCTAACAGTAGGGGATAGTTAGCATTTTGTTAAAAATATAAATAGTATTAATACACTAAATATGAAATAAAGATAGTCTTCGTTGTGAACTGATACTTTTAAGTATGGGATGAATGTCTTATGTTTTGCTCTGAGGATTCTTTTCACAGGATATTGCACAATAAACTTCAGATTAAATTACTTCAAAATCAAGTTCTAGGGGTTTTTTTTCTTTTAAAGATTGGCACCTGAGCTAACAACTGTTGCCAATCTTCCTTTTTTTTTTCCTGCTTTTTTCTCCCCAAATCCCCCCAGTACATAGTTGTATATTCTAGTTGTGGGTCCTTCTGGTTGTGGCATGTGGGACGCCACCTCAACATGGCCTAATGAGCGGTGCCATGTCCGTGCCCAGGATCCGAACCCTGGGCCACCGAAGCGGAGCACACGAACTTAACCACTCGGCCACGGGGCCGCCCCACTAGGTTTTTTTAATATCAAGTAAAAATACATATATTTATGTATCAGCTGAACTTCTCTAATTATCCTTTGTTTTATATTCCCTGACACTAGAACATAGGTTCTCATTGTTTCCTCTTTTAAGGGTGTACAGCAGAAACGTCCTTCTGAAGCTCAAAGTGTTATTCTCCGACGCTATTTTTTGGAACTGACACAAAGCTTCATCATTCCGTTAGTAAGTTAACACATATATTTGCTTAATTTAATGATTTCTTGAAGGATATATGAATGTTTTTCCCATTGACCGAAACCTTTTCTTCAGTTGTGTTTGGCCTGCTCGTGTGTTCAGAGATTAAAGTTAGAGCCCTTTGCAAGAGACCTAGACTCTTTGTTCTGATATTAACTGTGTAACTTTGGGAAGTCACTTCCTCTCTCTGACCTTCACTTTCTTTAACTGTAAAATGTGGCTAATTCTGCTTTTCTTAAATACCTTTCACGGTGGTTGTAAATCTTAATTGAGATAATTGTTGTGAAATATTATGTAATTATTGCATTTTGTACCTTAAAAGAAGTTTACCCTGGGGCTTCTTTCTCTGATGTTATTTTCTTGAGCACAATTTTATATAATATCAGTGAGACTGTAGCTCCATGATGACAGGGACCTTATCTATTCATTATCTTTTCTTCTGTCTGGCGTATGGTAGCACTTAGTAAATATTTATGGAATAAGTGACTAAATGATACGGTTTTCTATGAAATTTAGTGGAATCTCATATTAAAATACTAAAAGATAACTCACAGTATCAGGCAGTACCATGATATAGTCCTAGTCTGGAGACTGTATCAGAGAGATTCCGTGTGGTTATTAATGTAATCTATATAAACTATATGGGGGCAACCTAGAGATGTTTGCCATTATATTTTGGGCAGAAATAGTCTTTCTTGATCTGTGAATGTCAGTTTATTTTGTTCCATTTAAATCTGTTTAAGTAAATGAACTTTACGGTAGCGCTTAAGAGCATGAGCTGAAGTCATTTAAACCTGAATTCAAGTTCCAGCTGTGTGACCTTGGTTAGTTACTTAGCCTTTCGAAGCCTTGGTTTCCCAGTGACACCTGCCACATAGGATGGTTGCAAGTATTAAGAGATGATGCATATAAAATGTTGAGTACATTTTCTGGTACGTAGTTATTCAATAAGGTTAATTCTTATTATTAAAAATATAGTCTCTTGGATCAAAAAATGGGCTGGAGACATGAACAGACGTTTCTCCAAAGAAGATATACGGATGGCCAATAGGCACATGAAAAGATGTTCATCATCGCTGATCATCAGGGAAATGCAAATCAAAACTACACTAAGATATCACCTTACACCCGTTAGAATGACAAAAATATCTAAAACTAATAGTAACAAATGTTGGAGAGGTTGCGGAGAAAAAGGAACCCTCATACACTGCTGGTGGGAATGCAAACTGGTGCAGCCGCTATGGAAAACAGTATGGAGATTCCTCAAAAAACTAAAAATAGAACTACCATACGACCCAGCTATCCCACTACCGGATATCTACCCAAAGAGCTTGAAGTCAGCAATTCCAAAAGTCCTATGCGCCCCAATGTTTATTGCAGCATTATTTACAATAGCCAAGACGTGGAAGCAACCTAAGTGCCCATCAACAGTTGATTGGATAAAGAAGATGTGGTGTGTGTATATATATATATATGCACACACACACACACAATGGAATACTACTCAGCCATAAAAAAGAGCAAAATCGTCCCATTTGCAACAACATGGATAGACCTTGAGGGAATTATGTTAAGTGAAATAAGCCAGTTAGAGAAGGACAATCTCTGTATGACTCCACTCATATGAGGAATTTAAAAATGTAGACAAAGAGAACAGATTAGTGGCTACCAGGGGAAAGGTGGGGTCGGGGGTGGGCACAAATGGTGAAGTGGTGCACCTGCAACACGACTGACAAACATTAATGTACAACTGAAATTTCACAAGATTATAACCTATCATTAACTCAATGAAAAAAATATATAGTGTCTTGGATTATCTAAAATTTAGTTAAATTTTTATTGAAAGTCTGACTTCTCAATTCAATCTAAATTCAGCTATATCTATGTGGGGAGTTTATATCATTGTTGATGTACACTGAAAGAGCATACAATGAAAAACTTGGAAACCCATTTCTTTTAAGTAGGTTTGTTTAAATGTTTTTGAAGACTCTGGGTGAAGACACCTAACTTTGATTGGTTTTTTTTTCTTGATTTTAGGAAAGATATGTGGCAAGCTTGATGCCTTTACAGAAAAGTATTTCTCCATGGAAGGTATAAATATATTCAATTAAATTCCTATTTGAGTTCTCTAACTATAATTGACTTCTGTGAATATATCCATTTCTAATTTTTAAATACAGTATGTCCTGTTTTCTAGAGTCCACCCCAATTAAGACAGTTCCTTCCGGAAGAATTTATGAAAACACTTGAGAAAACAGGACCTCAGCTGACCTCTCGAATAAAAGGTGATTGGATTGGACTTTACAGGTTAGTTTTTTTTTTTTCCTTTCTCACTCATCTGTAGAGCTTTATTTAAAAACAAAACAAAAGAAAAAACTGGACTTAAACTTACTCTTTTTTTAAAAAGTCCGTTGTTTCACGTGGTTCTCTGAGCTAGAGGTAAGAAAGGTATTGAGGAAAGGAAATAAGTCATAATCAAACTTTGCTGTTTTTAAATTTATTTTTAAGGCATTTTCTAAAATCTCCAAATTTTGATGGTTGGTTCAAGACCCGGCGGAAGGAAATGACCCAGAAATTGGAGGCACTCCATCTAGAAGCTCTTTGTGAAGAGGTTAGAGAACAGTATGTTTGTGTGATGATTAATAACTTGAAAATAAAGACAAAATTATCCTTAGAGGTTAGAAGATTATACTCATATCCACTACTTATAAATAGTCATAGCTAACTTTTCTGGATCATGTGGTATGTGCCAAGGATGGGATAGGTGCTCTGTATAGATGATGTCTTTTAATCTTCACAGCAATTCATGGTAGTAGGTGTGTTATGATCTGCATTATGGGACATCTGGGATTATAAGTTAAGTGATTTGCTTCAGATCACATCACTGCTAAGTAGAGGAGCCGGCAGTGAGCTAGCCACTTGCACTGGCTCGTGAGAGCTCACTGTGTCCATCTTTTCCCAACTGTGCGTTCAGTGATCTCAGGTTGGTAGCTTAAAATCAGCTACAGTGGGAGTATTATACCACAGAAATGCTACAAACCAGAGACTTTCCTGGAGAACCGGTAGTTGAATATTTACCAACGTACCGCTGGATGGAGTCAGGATTCCAGTCTGAGCAGTCTAACTGCACATCTTTTCCAGTATGCCTTATTCACCTTTTCCAGTTACCATTAACAATTTTTTCCTGTATTTGGACTGACTTTTTATACTTTATAATTTGTTACCAGGCTATTTTAAATTAAGCTACTTGTGGAAATATAAAGGATAGTCTCATTTTCATTTCTGTTTAGCTTGAGATGGGCTAACCTCATTGTTAACTTTCTAACCATAAACTGCTAGTGACTGTGATTTTGAGAGAAGGAATACGATGAAAGCAACCACAGATAAGCCCAAGGAAAGCTTATTTGAAGATGCAAAGTTTACATCCAGTAATATGTTCATGTTCCCTGTTATCTTGATTTGTTAGCTAATGTTCCTTATAAATTAAAGAACTCACTACTTGGGGTGGGGGTTAGTATTGTACTTTGAATTGCAATTTTGTTTTTCTTGATTGATCTAAAAGGGCCATCTCAGAAAGGAATTTCTTACATTTTATTTTACTTTCAAATATTAGACAATGGTTCTGGCCAATATCGAAAATTATCTAACATTGTTAGAGTAGTATGTATAGAATTATTCTTGTACTGTAATGCTATAACTAGGTTAAATACCCTGTTCTTTTCCTTCCTGTCCTTCCTTCTAAGTAGCCTCGCCTATTGAAATACAGGAGTTTGAAAATTATTTTGAGTATTTACTGATTTGGGATTTGTTTATTCTTCTAGGACTTACTTCTCTGGACCCAGAAACACACAGAAGTAGAAACAGTAGACCTTGTATTGAAGCTGAAAAATAAGCTGGTATGTAGCCAAAACAGCCAAAGATCTGTGAAGATATTTTCCTCATATTTGAGGTGGCAGTCCATGATGTATCACAGAGGTAGCTTTTTAAATGAGAGGACTTGAGATTGGTCAATTGATGGTAGATCTGACTGAAAATACTTGGTCACCCAAGCAGATCATAGATGCCATATTATTTCAGAAGTATTTACGTGGAGTCTAATGAGCTCTACAAAAAACATTGTCAGTTATATTTAATACTACATGGTATGTGTAGGTATTATCTGTTAATTTACATAGAAATTTTTTTATTGAACTCCACATTATATGGTTTAAATGGCATGTTCTTTGCTTTTTTACAGTTTCTGTAAATTCTGGTCTGAGTCTGAAGTTTCCAAATCATTGGACCATTGAAACTGTTTATTTAGAGAATAAAATGTATTAATATAGACTCAGAGGATAACTTAAATGCTTCCAAATATTCTTTATGTAGTTGCAGGCGGATCGAGAGCATTTACCCGTGAAACCTGACACTATGGAAAAGTTACGGACACACATAGATGCAATTATCTTAGCGTTGCCAGAGGACCTACAAGGCATACTGCTCAAAACGGGCATGACGTGATATTTGCCAGGATATTCCAGCCAAAAAGGATTGTGCACCATGAAGCATACTGACATCTCAACAAGACGCACAAAGAGATCTCTCAGAGTGGAAAATAGCCGTGAATCCTGGCTACAGGGTGGAAAGACTGTACTGTATAAACAAACCTTTTTAGTGCATTATTTTTAAAAATAGATATCTGTGGTGGTTCCACTTTAATACTGAAACACCGAAAGGCATTTCTATATTTTTAATCATGTTCTAAAGTGCTCTTATGAGAGACCTGTGGGGCCATCAGTGTAAGTGATTCCAAACTGCAGTGCTGGCATTGCAGATATTTTTTTAAATTGGTGCTGCTTTGCCCAATCATGTTAAAAACTCAGGGGGATATAAAAATAACATTCACACTGGCTAATCTTCTTAAGCAGAAGGAGAAGACTGAACTGTCCAATTGTAATTAGAAGTAATTATTGCTTTTGTAGTGCCTTCCATTGTCCTATATGTTTCACAAAGCCCAGCTGCTAGTCTTGAAGCTTTTTCTTAACTTGATTGTGATAGTAATTTTATGAGGCATTCTTTTAAGTAACCATTGCTTAAAAATATGTTTCTTGCCTCCCACTGTGTTTATTAGTAGTGGCATGGTGTTTTGTTTTTTCTTCAATTGTCATGTAGGTTTCATTTCATTATTTCTGTACCATTTTCAAATTTAATCTTATCAGTTTGTCCAAAGGCAAGATGGCATCTAGTATTAATTATGGAAGAATTTATTTCGTGTTACCTTTTACTAATTGGGCCTGTTTAAGTTAATTAGCTTGGATGTCTTTCAAAGACATTCTAATTATAAACCTCATAATCAGCTATTTTTTAAACCGAACTATTCTTATTTCAAAGGCATTCATAAACCTTTTATGTGATAGTCATTTGAGTGATTATAAGATTGATTTCCAGCATTATTTGTTTGGTAGGGTTTTTTCTCCCAAATTAATATTTCTCAGAACACTTTCCCTACTGTTGTTTGACATGGGAACTTTTGCCTGAATCATTGTTATAGCTAGTTTTTTGTTGTTGTTTTTGTTTGTTTCTGTTTTGTTTAATCTATTCTACCTTGCCAAAAATGGAAGATTGTGGTTTGGTAGAGTAAGATTGTTTGGCGTGTGTTTGAATAGGAGTATCCCACAGAAGCCACTATTTAAAATAGGCACACATGACACAGCATATATGTAAATAGCTGTGTCTTGCATTACCTTCTAAGTAACCAAATTCAGTTGTATGTGTTTGTGAAAGAAACGGCTTCAGAAGCTATCGTTGGTTTTCTGTTAATATAACTCTTTGGGGCGCCCCTGACCCAAGAAAGGCACCTCGTGTCTGTAACTGTGGTCTTATACCCAAGTGTGCCCTTTTCTCATGGATACAGTCTCTTGAAGCATACCTCACAGTCATAGAGAGAATATGGCATTTGAAAGAAATTACTTGCCTTGGGTCATATAAGTTATTTTGTGAAACAACAGTTGTCCTTATGGAAAAGGGGCAACTACTTTTATATGCTAAAGTATTTCATATCTTCCTGGGGAACCTTATTTAGGTATAAATGGTCATCTTATTATTTTTCAAAAAGGTGTATTTTAATAATCTTACAGTTTATATGCAATTTGCGACCAGATTTTGAGTTAGTGTCATATCAAGGATCTTTTAAATTATACCACTACAGGATGTATCATTTCAAGTTTATTTTGCACAGCTAAAGAGTAGCAAAGGATGCCACTTACCATAATAATGGTATCTTCATAGTTACTATATTTAACTAAAACTTAACACCATATCATACTTACTGGTTTATCTATTAATTCCAAATTATGTACCTGTAAAAATAACTGCAAATTTCATTGGGAACCTGAGAAAGACTGACCGGTAACTTAATTTTTGTGTTTTTTTCAGAGTTGTCTTTTTTTTTTGAGGAGATATTGTTAAGATCTAAAACCTGCCACTTAATGTTTATCTGCACCAGCATCCGAAGAGATCACTGCTTTCAGGGTGTTACGTAATGCCTACTGCCTTCATTTCAGTGAAAAGAGGTTTTGTGAAGGCATTTATGGTCATTACTGAAAACTGAATTAAAGGCCTTGGATTTTAAAGCACTTGGATGTCTTGTGTGATTTCTGAGTAAGGTTGGAATGCTTGAAAAAATGCATAGCAAATGAAACTTGTGCATTGTGTGATTGCTTTTCCTTCCTAACTTATTTTTTTTTAGTTCAAATGAAAACCTTCTTCTGTTTACTTCACTATGAATGGATGAATAGTCCAGTTTAATAACAGACAGATCACTTAAATGATTTCATATCCTTCCCAGCAGTGTATTGATTTTATAAAATGTTCTGATGAAAATTTTCTAGCTTAGTAATCTAGGTATTGTTAAGTTCTCCTTCATTTGCTACTTTTTCCTTTTTAACCTTAAATCTCAAATTACTTTTATTTCTTCCTCTTCCTTTTTAAAAGTAGCAAGTGTATGATACTATTCTTTGAATTTTAATTTATTTAATATTAAAATATATTGGATGTTACTCCTCTTTGAAGTTACTGGTTAGTATCCATCAAAGTATACCATGAAATATTTCAGTACAGTTAAAAGAGATGCCATTAAAATGTATCCTTTGTTTCCATTTCCTCTTAATTTATTTGTTTTTTATACGCCCAAATTTTACTCTCTCCTTTTAGCATAACTTGGGGGGAAAAAAAGTTAATTGTTAGCTTTCTAATGTTAGTGTTCTAAAAACAGATAATTGAAGAAGACAAAAAGCATCTCTAATTATGGATAAATATCATTTAAATAAAATATATTAACTCACGGTAATGACTAAATTATTAATAATTTGATATCCCTTCATATATCTAAGATATAATACTTATTTGCCATCTACAACTTGGTTGAATTATGGTATTTATTATTATATCAATAGAAATTAGCGGGGCCAGCCCTGTGGCCCAGTGGTTAAGTTTGGACGCTCTGCTTTGATGGCCCATGGTTTCACAGGTAGGAATCCTGGGCGCAGACCAGATGTAAGATACAGAATGATGATTGCTAAAATTTATCCCACATTTAGCCATGTGTTAGAAAAACAAGTTTGAAGCTGATAGTTGGTTAATAAAATAAGCTTGTGACGTTTATTTTGCAGTTATACCAGTGCCTGTCTCATGATACATAAGTGTTGAGGGAAGAACAAAGATGGCAGTAGAATTCTGCTATATCCTATTCTCCAGTGTTACTTCTGCACTTTTGGACACCAGCCCTTTTCTGTTTCCCATTACTTGAATGCCGTGCTATGCCTCTCCAAATTAAGATGATTATTGTCTGATAATCATAGGTTTCGTTTCATTTTACTAGTGCCAGCACTAGGCTTGGGGTCTTCTGTTTCTTTTTGCCTTGCCATTCTCTTTGTCATCATAATACCTTTTCTGCTTAGCCATTAGAAAGGTAAGCTTCGTGGATTTTTCATCTTTTTTCCTGTTCCTCATGTTTTTCCATATCAACCAGTATGAATACGTTGTAATATAAATTGCTTCTAGATTGATTGAGATACCTTTGAAAAATAGTAACTTTATATTCCAGAGTTGTCATAGTTGCTATTAAGTGAATAGATTTTTAAAGATTTTATTTTTCCTTTTTCTCCCCAAAGCCCCCTGATACATAGTTGTGTATTTTTTTTAGTTTTTTTAGTGGGTCCTTCTAGTTGTGGCATGTGGGACGCCACCTCAGCATGGCTTGATGAGCGGTGCCATGTCGACGCCCAGGATCCGAAGCAGCAAAACCCTGGGCCGCCGAAGCGGAGCGTGTGAACTTAACCACTTGGCCATGGGGCTGGCAATGTGAATAGATTTTTAGACTTCAGTAGGAAACAATTGATTTTGATTTAATGAAATGGGTAAATGTTTGTATAGCCAGAGGTTCTCGTGGTAGAAAAACAGCTTTATGGAGATATAATTGACATACAGTAAACTGAACACATTTAAATTGTACAAATTGATAAGTTTTGACTTTTGAATACACCTGTAAAACCATCACCACAGTCAAGACAGGAACATATCAATTGTCACCCTCCAAAAATTTTTCCCATGCTCCTTTGCACTCTTTCCTGCTGAACAACCACTGATCTGTGTTCTGTCAATATAGATTAGTTTGAATTTTCTGGGGTTTTATATAAATGGAATCATACAATATGTCCTTTTTTTGACCTGACTCTTTTTCTTTCTTAATGTCTTATTTTTTGGAGGAAGATTAACCCTGAGCTAACTACTGCCAGTCCTCCTGTTTTTGCTGAGGAAGACTGGCCCTGAGCTAATATCCATGCCCATCTTCCTCTACTTTATATGTGGGACACCTACCACAGCATGGCTTGCCAAGCGGTGCCATGTCCGCACCTGGGATCCGAACCGGTGAACCCTGCTGCCAAAGGGGAACGTGCGCACTTAACCAATGCACCACTGTGCCGGCCCCTTAATGTCTTAATACAGTATATATTTGTCTTCCCTCTGCCAAACCCTGAGCCAACCACTTTTCCCAGGCTGTCTGGGGATGTATAGGGAAAGGAACACATAGGGCAGATGAGACATGGGAGAAATAACTGTGGGAGGCGGAGAGGGCTCCTTAACATGGCGAAGAGGGTGGAAAAGGAGGGCTACCCTATGGCCTCTGGGAGGGCAAGGCCTGAATGGCATAGGAGAAGAGCTGTTCCTTCAGAAAAGAATTCCTGGCATAATGATGAGGTTTCCAAACATTCCCACTTCTGGCCCTGGCAGCCGCAGCCCCAGTGAACTTGGCCGCTATGTCAACGTCTCCTGAAATGGTGCTGATTTGGAAGTTATGGCTAGGGATAAGTGAGGTCGGGGCCGTGAGCCTGCCAAGCTCTTGAGGCTGTCATCTGTCAGTGTCTTGGGTCGTTTCGATACGGCTGCAGACAGTGGTTGGCTCAGCTGAGAGGTGCTCCTGACCAGGGAACGGGTGGAGACGAATTTGGTGTAGACGTACATTTTCAGGGAGTCGGGGGCTGTGGCAGGAGAGCTGCTCCCAGTGCGGAGTGGTCTGATTCCTTTCACTCAGCATAATGGTTTTCAGATGTCATGCATGTTGCATGTATCAGTAGTTCATTTTTTTAAGTTGCTGAGCAGTATTCCATTATATGGCTGTAATGCAAATTTCTTATCCACTCACCTGTTGATGGACATTTGGGCTGTTTCTAGTTTTCGGCTATTACAAATAAAACTGCTATGAATACTTGTGTACAAATCTTCGTGTGGACACACACATCTTTTTCTCTTGGGTAAATGCGTAGGAGTGATATGAGTGGGATGGCTGGATCATATGGTAGGTGAATTGTTTAACTTTCTAAGAAACTGCCACACTGTTTTCGAAAGTGTTTGTACTAATTTGTCACCACCAGCCCTGTCTGAGGGTTCCAGTTTTTGCATATCTTAGCCAACACTTGGTATGGTCAGCCTTTTTAATTTTAGCTATTCTAATAGGCTTCTATTGTTATCTCATTTTGATTTTAATTTGCATTTCCCTAATGACCTGTGATGTTGAACATCTTTTTGTGTGCTTATTAGTCATCTGTAGATGTTTTTTGGTAAAATGTCTGTTAAAAATTTTGGTCACTTTTAAAATTGAGTTGTTTAATTTATAATGGTTGAGTTTTGAAAGTTTATGTATTCTTTTTCAGTGTTTTTTTTTATAGGGTTTTTGTCTCTAATTTACAATATTTCTTTTCTTTCTTTCTTTCTTTCTTTTTTTTGATGAGGAAGATTGGCCCTGAGCTAACATTTGTTGCCAGTCTTCCTCTTTTTGCTTGAGGAAGATTGTCCCTAAGCTAACATCTGTGGCAATCTTCCTCTATTTTGTACGTGGGATGTGTCCGCAACATAGCTTGATAAGTGGTGTGTAGGTCTGCACCCGGGATCCAAACCGGCAAACCCTGGGCTGCTGAAGTGGAGCATGAACTTAATTGCTGCACCACTGGGCCAGCCCCACATGTATTCTTTTTTTTTTAAAGATTGGCCCTGAGCTAACATCTGTTGCCCATCTTTTTTTTTTCCTTCTTCCCAAAGCCCCCCAGTACATAGTTGTATATTCTAGTTGTAGGTCTTTCTAGTTCTGCTATGTGGGACGCTGCCTCAGCATGGCCTCATGAATGGTGCTAGGTCTGTGCCCAAGGTCCAAACCGGTGAAACCTTGGGCCGCTGAAGCAGGGTGTGGGAACTTAACCACTTGGTCATGGGGCCAGCCCCAGAGATTTTATGTATTCTTTCATTTTTATTTTTATTTTTTTTTGCTTTTTCTCCCCAAATCTCCCCAGTACATAGTTGTATATTTTAATTGTGGGTTCTTCTACTTGTGGCATGTGGGATGACGCCTCAACATGGCCTGACGAGCGGTGCCATGTCTGCACCCAGGATTTGATCTGGCGAAACCCTGGGCCGCCACAGCGGAGCACGCAAACTTAACCACTCGGCCATGGGGCTGGCCCCCCCATATATATTCTTGATACAAGTTCTTTTTCAGATAATATGGTTTGCAAAGATTTCCCCCTCCTCCCAGTTTGTGACTTGTAGTTTTCATTTTGATAACAAGATCTCTTGAAGAGCAGAAGCTTATGAATTTTTACACATTCCTGCAGGGATTTTAATTGGGATTGTATTAAATTTATAGGCAAATTGGAGAGAGAAGTGGTATCCTAATAATAATGTCCTCTGATCCATGAACAAAGTATATCTCTCTATTTATGTCTTCCTTAAGTTGTCCCAGAAATGTTTTGTAGTTTTCAGGGTACAAGTCTTTCACATCTGTGAGATTTATCCCTAAGCCTATCATTTTTTATATTGTTGTAAATGATACCATTTTTAAAAATTCAGTTTTCAATCAAAAGTTCAGTTAAAAATACTAGTATATAGTTGATTTTTGTGTACTGATCTTGTATCCCTCAACCTTACTAAACGTTATTAGTTCTAGTAGCTGTTTTGTGGCAGATTCCATCATATTTTTGACATAGAAGATCATGCCATCTGTGAATAAAGACTGTTTAACTTCTTTCCATTCTGGATGACTTTTATTTGTTTATTTTTGCCTGATTGCAGAGGCTAAAACCTCCAATACAATGTTGAATAGCATTGGTGAGGGGACATCTCTGTCTTGCTCCTCATCTTAAAGGAAAGCATTCAGCCTTTTATTGTTAAATATGATATTAGCTGAAGGTTTTTTGTAGATGTCCTTTATCAAGTTGATGAAGTGCTCTTCTATTCCTAGTTTTCTGAGAGTTTTTATCAGGAATGGGCTTTGGATTTTGTTAAGTGGTTTTTCTGAATCTATTGAGATAATCATATGATTTTTCTTCTTTGGTTTGTGAATATGATTGATGTGTTAACATTGACTGTCTTTTGAATGTTAAACCAACTGTGTTCCTGGGATTAACCTCACTTGGTCTTGATGTGTTGTGCATTTAATTCAGTTTTGGATTTGATTTGCTAAAATTTTGTTTAGAAGTTTTGCATCTGTGTTCATGAGGGGTATTAGTGTGTAGTTTTTTAATAATATCATTGGCTGGTTTTGGTATCAGGCCTCACAGAGTGGGTTAGAAGAGTTTGTTTCAAGATGGCATTATTTCTTCCTTAAATGTTTGGTGGAATTCACAAGTAAAGCCGTTCGGACCTGGAGTTTTCTTTGTGGGAAGGTGTTTTTACACTTTCAATTTTTTAAAAAAGATACAAAGTTATTAAAGTTACCTATTTCTTCTTGAGTGAGGTTTTGGTAGTTTGTGTCTTTTAAGAAATTTCGCCTGAAATTTCACAATGATGTAAACTATTATGAACAACAACAAAAAGAAATGTAAACAGGAGCTGGCCCCGTGGCCGAGTGGTTAAGTTCGCGCGCTCTGCTGCAGGCAGCCCAGTGTTTCGTTGGTTCGAATCCTGGGTGCGGACATGGCACTGCTCGTCAGACCACGCTGAGGCAGCATCCCACATGCCACAACTAGAAGAACCCACAACGAAGAATACACAACTATGTACCAGGGGGCTTTGGGGAGAAAAAGGAAGAAATAAAATCTTTAAAAAAAAAAAAAAAAGAAATGTAAACAAATGTCACAAAACACAAAAGACTTTTATAAAATGTAGCAAAGAAGAACTCTCCTAAATAGCACCTAGCCCCAATGGATTAACAGCACAATTTCTCCCAAATTTTCATGAAGCTATAGAAATTGTCTCAGGACGTAATTCATTTTACAAGGCAATCTTGGTCTTAATAATTTGTGCATGAGAATTCTGAATAAAATATCAAGGAATAAAATATGTATTGCTGAGGACCTAAAGAAAAAAGATACAAAGTTGTTAAAGTTACCTATTTCTTCTTGAGTGAGTTTTGGTAGTTTGTGTCTTTTAAGAAATTTGTCCATTTTGCCCAAGTTGTTGCATTTATGGGCTTTAAATTGTTCATAATATTCGCTTACTATTGTTTTAATATCTTTAGAACCTGTAGTGATGTGACCCTTCTCATTCCTGACACTGGATGCTTATGAATTTTCTTGATCTTCTCAAAGAAACAGGTTTTGGTTATATTGATTTTCTCTATTTTTCTATTTTTCAATTCATTGATTCCTACTTTTGTCTTTCCTTTCTTCTACTTACTTTGGTTTTAATTTGCTCTTCTCCTTTTTTTTTTTTTTTTTTTTTTGTTTTTATTTTGTTGTTCTCCTTTTTTTTTTTTTTTTTTTCAGTTTCTCAGGTTGAAGCCGAGGTCATTGATCTGTGATCTTTCTTCTTCTCTATTATAGGTTTTTAGTGCTGTACATTTCCCCTAAGTACAGAGTCAGTGGCATTTAATAAATTCTGATATGTTCTATATTTTTATTCATTCAAAATACCTTATAATTTCCTTTTGTGTTTGATTCATGGGTTATTTAGAAGTGTTATTTACTTTCCAAGTATTTGTAGATTTTCCAAAAATCTTTTTGTTATTGATTTCTAGTTTCATTTTATTGTTGTCTGAGAACATATTTGGTATGATTTGAATCCCTTTAAATTTATTAAGGTTTGTTTTATGGCCCAGAATATGGTTTACCTTTGTAAATGTTCTGGGTACACTTGAGCACACAATGTATATTTTGCAATTGTTGGGTGGAGTGTTTTATAAATGTAGGTTAGGTCAAGTTTGTTGATAGTATTGTTCACTCCTTGCTGATTTTCTGCCTACTTCTTCTATCAATTATTAAGAGAGGGCTACTGAAATCTCTTGACTATAATTATAGATTTGTATGTACTTTGCTATGAAATCTATTTTGATATTAATAGAACTCGGGCTTTCTTTTGACTAGCAGGTTAGTTATGGTGTATAGCATGGTGTTAGCATGGTATATCTTTTCTGTACTTTTACTCTTAACCTATTTGTGTCTATATTTGAAATACTTTTCTTAGAGATGGCATATAGTTTGTTCCTGCTTTTTTTATCCAGTTTGACAAGTTTTGCCTTTAATTGGTGTGTTTATACCATTTACAATTAATGTGATTATTGCTGTGGTTAGATTTGAATCTGTTATTTTGCTATTTCTTTTCTGTTTGACTTATCTGCTCTTTGTTCCCCTTTTCCTTTTTATCAGGCTTTTAAAAAATTAATGGAATCTTTTTTATGATCTCATTTTATCTCCTTTGTGGGTTACTAGTTTTAACTCTGTGTTTTATCATTTTAGTGTAGTTACTTTACGGTTTATAGTCTACATTTTCAACTTAGTCTACTATCAGGTGATATTATGCCACTTTATGTATAGAGTAAGAACACTGCAATTGTGTACTTCCGTTTCTCTCTTTCCAGCCTTTATATTATTGTTCATGAATTTTATTTTTACATATGTTATAAATCCGATAATGCATTATTGTTATTTTTGTTTAGTCAATTATCTTTTTAAAAGTTTAAATATTATGAAAATATTCTTACATGTATACTCTTATACTTAGCCTCTTTCAGTACTCTTTATTCCTTTGCATAGATCATTTGCCTTTTGCCTGAAGAACTTCTTTTAACATTTCTTGTAGTGCAGGTTTGCTGTTGATGAATTCTTTCAACTTTTGTATGTCAGAAAATGTTTTAATTTTGCCTTGTTTTTTAAAGATGATTTTAGATTTCTCAATAGTCCTTTTTTTCTTTTAATATTTTAAAGTGTTTCTCCACTGTCTTCTTACTTGCATTATTTCCAGTAAGAAATATGATGTCATCTTTATCTTTGTTCCTATTTAGTTAATGTCTCTTTTTCTCTGGCTGCTTTTAAGATTTTTTTCTTTATCACTGCTTTTAAGTTATTTAATAATGGTATGCTGTAATGGAGTTTTATTCATGTTTCTTGTGCTTGGAGTTAGTTGAGCTTCTTGGATAGGTGGTTTTATAGTTATGATCAAATTTGGAAAATTTTTGGCCATTATTATTTCTTCAAATATTTTTTCTGTCCCCCGTCCTTTCTTTCAGAGACTTCAGTTACTCATGTGTTATGCTGCTTGAGGCTGTCCTAGAGCTAGCTCAGTGATGCTCTTCACGTTTTTGTTTTGTTTTATGCTTTTTTCCTCTCTATTTCATTTTGGATAGTTTCTATTGCTATGCCTTTAAGTTCCTTAGCCTTTTCTTCTGTATTGTCTAAGTGGTGTTAATTCCATCTAGTGTATTTTTCATCTTAGACATGGTAGGGCTTTTTTTATGTTATTGAGGTCATAATAGTTTATAACACTGTGAAATTTCAGTTGTACATTATTATTTGTCAGTCACCATATAAATGTGCCCCTTTACCCCTTATGCCCCCCTAACCCCCTTCTCCTCTGGTAACCACCAATCTGTTCTCTTTGTCCATGTGTTAGTTTATCTTCCAGATATGAGTGAAATCATAGGGTGTGTGTCTTTCTCTGTCTGATTTATTTCACTTAACGCAATACCTTCAAAGTCCATCCATTTTGTTGCAAATGGGATGACTTTGTCTTTTTTCATGGCCGAGTAGTATTCCATTGTGTATATATTTACCACATCTTCTTTATCCATTCATCAGTCACTGGGCACTTGGATTGCTTCCATGGATTGGCTATTCTGAATAATGCCTCAGTGAACATAGGGTTGCATAAGTCTCTGAATTGTTGATTTCAAGTCCTTTGGATAAATACCCAGCAGTGGGATAGCTGGGTCATATGGTATTTCTATTTTCAGTTTTTTGAGGAATCTCCATACTGTTTTCTGTAGTGCCTGTACCAGTTTGCATTCCCATCAGCAGTGTATGAGGGTTCCCTTTTCTCCACATCCTCTCCAACATTTGTTATTTTTTGTCTTGGTGATTATAGCCATGCTAACGGGTGTAGTAAGGTGATAGCTCAGTAGTTTTTTGGTTTATTTTTTTTCTTAAAGATTGGCACCTGAGCTAACGTCTGTTGCCAATCTTTTTTCTTCTCCTCAAAGCCCCCCAGTACATAGTTGTATATCCTAATTATGAGTGCCTCTGGTTGTGCTGTGTGGGACGCCACCTCAGCATGGCC
The DNA here is from genome assembly GCF_021613505.1 of Equus quagga. NCBI lineage: Eukaryota > Metazoa > Chordata > Mammalia > Perissodactyla > Equidae > Equus > Equus quagga. Next base: position 129,646,187 of record NC_060267.1, read on the forward strand.
TGATGAGTGATGCCATGTCTGCGCCTAGGGTCTGAACTGGCAAAACCCTGGGCTGCTGAAGCAGAGTGCATGAACTTAACCAGTTGGCCACAGGGCCGGTCCCTCTCAGTGTAGTTTTGATTTGCATTTCCCTGATAATTAGTGATGTTGAACATCTTTTTAAGTGCCTATTCGCCATCTGTATATCTTTTTTGGAAAAGTGTGTGTTCATATCCTCTGCCCATTTTTTGATTGGGTGGCTTTTTTGTTGTTGAGCTGTATGAGTTCTTTATATATTTTGGAGATTAACCCCTTGTAGGATATATGATTTGCAAGTATTTTCTCCCAGTTTGTGTGTTGTCTTTTTGTTTTGTTTCTGGTTTCCTTTGCCTTGCAGAAGCTCTTTAGTCTGATGAAGTCCCCTTTGTTTGTTTTTTCTTCCGTTCCCCTGGCCCGAGTAGACATGGTATTCACAAAGATCCTACTAAGAGCCATGTCAGAGAGTGTACTGCCTATATTTTCTTCTAAGAGTTTTATAGTTTCATGTCTTACCTTCAATCTTCAGTCCACTTTTTTTTTTTCTTCCTTTTTCTCCCCAGAGCCCCCTGGTACGTAGTTGTATATTCTTCGTTGTGGGTCCTTCTAGTTGTGGCATGTGAGACGCTGCTTCAGTGTGGCCTGACGAGCAGTGCCATGTCCGCGCCCAGGATACGAACCAATGAAACACTGGGCCGCCTGCAGCGGACCACACGAACTTAACCACTCGGCCACCAGGCCAGCCCTATTAGTCCACTTTGAGTTAATTTTTGTGTATGGTGAAAGATAATGGTCTACTTTCATTCTTTTGCATGTGGCTGTCCAGTTCTCCCAATACCATTTAGTGAAGAGACTTTCCTTTCTCCATTGTATGTTCTTAGCTCCTTTGTCAAAGATTAGCTGTCCACAGATGTGTGGTTTTATTTCTGGGCTTTCAGTTCTGTTCCATTGATCTATGTGTCTGTTTTTGTACCACTGCCATGCTGTTTTGATTACTATAGCTTTGTAGTATATTCTGAAGTCAGGGATTGTGATGCCTCCAGCTTTCTTCTTTTTTCTCAGGATTGCTTTAGCTATTTGGGGCCTTTTGTTGCCCCATATGAATTTTAGGATTCTTTGTTCTATTTCTGTGAAGAATGTCATTGGGATTCTTTTTTTTATTTTTTTTTTGGAAGATTAGCCCTGAGCTCATGGCTGCTAATCCTCCTCTTTTTGCTGAGGAAGACTGGCCCTGAGCTAACATCTGTGCCCATCTTCCTGTACTTTGTATGTGGGATGCCTACCACAGCATGGCTTGCTGAGCAGTGCCATGTCCACACCCGGGATCCGAACTGGCAAACCCTGGGCTGGCGAAGTGGATTGTGTGAACTTAACTGCTGCACCACTGGGCCGGCCCCTGTCTTTGGGATTCTGATTGGGATTGCATTGAATCTGTAGATTGCTATAGGTAGTATGGACATTTTAACTATGTTTATTTTTCCAATCTGTGTGCATGGAATATCTCCATTTCTTTATGTCATCATCGATTTCTTTCAGTAATGTCTTATAGTTTTCATTGTATAGGTCTTTCACCTCTTTGGTTAAATTTATTCTACATATTTTATTCTTTTCATTGTGATTGTAAATGGGATTGTATTCTTGAGTTCTCTTTCTGCCAGTTTGTTATTAGAGTATAGAAATACAACTCATTTTTCTAAGTTGATTTTGTACCCTGCAACTTCGCTGTATATTATTTCTACTAGTTTTCTGATAGATTCTTTAGGGTTTTCTCTACATAAAATTCATGTTGTCTGCAAACAGCAAGAGTTTTACTTCTTCATTGTCAATTTGGATAACCTTTATTTCTTTTTCTTGCCTAATTATTCTGACCAAAACTTCCAGTACTATGTTGAATAAGATGGTGAGAGAGGACACCCTTGTCTCGTTCCTGTTCTCAGATGGATGGCTTTCAGTTTTCCCCCATTGAGTATGATATTTGACTGTTGGTTTGTCTTATATGGCTTTTATTATACTGAGGTACTTTCCTTCTAAACCCATTTTACTGAGTTTTCTTTTAACATCAGTGAATGTTGGATCCTGTCAAATGCTTTCTGTGTCTGTTGCAATGATCATGTGGTTTTTATTCCTCATTTTGTTAATGTGGTGTATCACATTGATTTGCAGATATTGAGCCATCCCTGCATCCCTGATCCTACTTGATCATGGTGTATGATCCTTTTAATGTATTTCTGTATTCAGTTTGCCAATATTTTGTTGAGGATTTTTGCATCTATGTTTGTCAGTGATATTGGCCTGTAATTTTTCTTCTTTGTGTTGTCCTTCTCTGGTTTTGGTGTCAGGGTGATGTTGGCCTTGTAGAATGTGTTAGGAAGTGTTCTGTCATCTTCAGTTTTTTGGACTAGTTTGAGAAGGACAGGTATTAAGTCTTCTTTGAATGTTTGATAGAATTCTCCAGAGAGGCCATCTGGTCCTGGACTTTGTTTCTTAGGAGGTTTTTGATTACTCTTTCAATCTCTTTACTTATCATTGGTCTGTTCAGATTCTGTATTTCTTCTTGATTCAGTTTTGTGAGGTGGTATGAATCTAAGAATTTATCCATTTCTTCTAGCTTATCCAATTTGTTGGCATATACTTTTTCATAGTATTCTCTTATAATCCTTTGTATTTCTGTGGTATCCATTGTAATTTCTCCTCTTTCATTTCTAATTTATTTGAGCCTCCTCTCTTCTTTTCTTAGTGAGTCTGGCTAAGGGTTTTCAATTTTATCTTCTCCAAGAACCAGCTTCATGTTTCATTGATCCTTTATACTTCTTTTTTTGTTTCAATTTCATTCATTTCTGCTCTCTTTTTTATTATTTCCCTCCATCTGCTGACTTTGGGCTTTATTTGTTCTTCTTTTACTAATTCTGTTAGGTGTAGTTTAAGATTGCTTATTTGAGATTTTTCTTCTTTGTTAAAGTGAGTTTGTTTTGCTATGAATTTCCCTCTTAGGACTGCTTTTGCTGCATCCTGTATGAATTGGTATGGTGTATTTTCATTTTCATTTGTCTCCAGGTATTTTATTATTTCTTCTTTAATTTTTTAAATGATCCATTGGTTGTTTAGTATCCTGTTGTTTAATCTCCACATATTTGTCATTTTTGCAGCTTTTTTCTTGTAGTTGATTTGTAGTTTCATAGCATTGTGGTCAGAAAAGACACTTGATATGATTTCAATATTCTCAAATTTACAGAGGCTTGCCTTGTTTCCCAACATATGGTCTATCTTTGAGAATGTCCCATGTGCACTTGAGAAGAATGTGGATTCTGCTGTCTTTGGATGCAGTGTTCTGTATATCTATTAAGTCCTTCTGGTCTACTTTTTCATTTAAGTCCACTATTTCCATGCTGAGTTTCTATCTGGACGATCTATCCATTGATGAAAGTGTGGTGTTAAGGTCCCCTACTATTATTATGTTGTTGTTAATATCTCCTTTGTCAGTAGTTGCTTCATGTACTTTGGTGCTCCTGTGTTTGGTGCATATATATTCATAAGTGTTATATCTTCTTGGTGGAGTGTCCCTTTTATTGTTATACACTGCCCTTCTTTGTCTTTCTTTACCTGTTTTACCTTGAAGTCTACTTTGTCTAATATAAGTATGGCAACACCTGCTTTCTTTTGTTTGCCATTTGCTTGGAGTATCATCTTCCATCTCTTCACTCTGAGCCCATATTTGTCTTTAGAGCTGAGATGTGTTATCTGGAGGTAGCATATTGTTGGGTCTTGTTTTTTAATCCATCCAGCCACTCTGTGTTTTTTTATTAGAAAATTCAATACATTTACATTTAGAGTGATTATTAATATATGAGTGCTTAATGCTGCCATTTTATCACTTGTTTTCCAGTTATTCTGTATATCCCTTGTTTCTCATCTTGTGTATTTTGGACTACCCATTCCATTTGGCAGTTATCTATTATGGTTTTCTCAGTTTTCTCTTTGTTTATCATTTGTGTCTCTGTTCTGATTATTTGTTTAGTGGTTGCCATGAGCTTTGTATGAAAAATCTTGTGGATGAGATAGTCCATCTTCTGATAGCCTCTTATTTCCTTAGTCTAAGCAGCTTCCATCTCTTTCCTCTTCCACTTCTAAGTTATCATTGTCACAACTTATTCCATTTTCTGTTGTGAGTTTGTGGTGAAAATGACGAGATTATAGTTATTTTTTATGTTTTCCTTCCCTTTATATTTAATGTTATAGTTAAGTGTTTGCTAACCTGTCCTCCTAGAGAATTGCATCTTTCTCATTTGTCTGCCTATTTATCTACTTTCTCAAGGCTTTGCAAACCCTTTCTTTTTTTTGAAGGCCTTCTTGATCATTTCTTCTGTGGGGTTCTTGTGGCGATGAACTCCCTCAGCTTAATTTACATCTTTCTTATGTCTTCCATGTCTCTAATTATTTACGATACCATCTGTGTGAGTTCTGAGTTGGTTTTGATTGATTATCTCATTATTATGGGTTATGTGTTCCTGCCTCTTTACATGCCTGATAATCTTAGGTCAGATGTCAGAATTTTACCTTGTTGGGTGTTGGATATTTTTGTAGTCTTTCTTCTTGAGCTTTGTTCTAGAGTGCACTAAAATTACTTGGAAACAGTTTGGTCCTTTCACTTCTTTTATCATTTCTTAGGTGGGTCTGAAGCAGTGCTCAGTGTAGACCTAATTATTCTTCATTACTGAGGCTTGACCTTCTTGAGTACACTCCCCACTATGCCATGAATTATGAGTTTTTTCAATCTGGCTGATAGGAACAGGCATTGTTCCCAACCAACCCTGGACACTGTTCACTTTCATCCTTTCTGATTGTTCTTTCCTTGGCTTTGGGTAGTTTCCTCACATGCATGTGGTAATCAGTATGCTGCTGAATACTCTAGGGGAACCCTCTGCAGATCTCTTTCTGTACAAGAGTTTTTTCTTTCTGTGTTGCTCTCTCCTCTTTGGGATGTTTTCCTAAAGTTTGGTTACACTAAGCGACTTTTCAGCTCAATGAGTTCACCAGGTTACCCCTCTGTTCCCCTTTCTATGCTGTGGCCTGGAAACACTCTCAAGGCAGTAAACTGGTGCACAAGCTGAGGGCTCACTGCATTTGTTTTCTTTCTTTCAGGAATCGTCCTTCATTGCCTGGTGTCTAGTGTTTTAAACCATTGTTTCATATATTTTGCCTGGTTTTATTTTTGTTTTTGATTATTTTAGTTGAGAGGATAAATTTGGTTCTTGTTACTTGATCTTGACTAGAAGTGAGAGTCCTAGCAATCTGGTTTTAACAAGCCCTCCAAAGAATTCTGATGTTAAAGTTTGAGAACCAAATAGATATATGACTTTTTGTGTGTGAAGAATACTGTCCCTGAGCTAACATCTGTTACCAATCTTCCTCTTTTTGCTTGAGGAAAATTGTTGCTCAGGTAATATCTGTGCCAGTCTTCCTCAGTTTTGTATGCGGCATGCCACCACAGCATGGCTTGATGAGAGGTGTATAGGTCCACAGCCAGGATCTGAACCGGTGAAGCCTGGGCTGCTGAAGTGGAGCATGTGAAGTTAACCACTACACCACTGGTCTGGCCCCAGAGATATATATGTTTAATCTTAGGTGTTTATTACATTAACACTATCAACCATCATTTACCATGAAGACAGGATTACATGAGTCAATAAATCTAAGTTTTGGAGTAAAAAGATTTTTGTAAATAAATTCTCTCATTTCTATGTTTTGTAGCATGGAAGATAGGTCATTAATTGTTAGATGTTTAAAATATTTATACAGTCAGGATAGATGGAGATTTGGTAAAGAGAGAAAGGTTTTGTGAAATAGCCATATTTCATTAATGTTGCTATGGTACATAGAAGCCTTTGACATTTAGCTGTAAGGTATCTAATAATTTCTTCAACTGTGAAACTTTTATAAATGTTAGATGGTATGTACAAATCTTAGTAGGATTAGTGGCCTCAAGCTATGTGCCCACCATAAAACCACTCTGCTTTAAAGCATCCAGAACACCCGAGTACCAGTACTGAAAGTTAGGAATGTGACTGCCGTAAACACTTTCAAGGAAACTAGTCAAGTAGTTGCATTCCTTAGTTTTAAAAAGTTTCCTGCAAGAAACTTTAAAATAGTTTAAGACTTAAGTATAAAATTGCTTAAGTAAGTGATGAAGGGAAGTGAGTAAGTGAATGTTGACTTAGTAAGTCAGGCAGACTTTATACTCTTCCAAGTGTGCAGTGTTTACCAAGATTATTAAAAAACAAACAAAACTCTGACTCCTAGGAAAGATGAGGGCAAAGATCCAGATATATAGACCCTCCCACAAAATCAAATGGAATAAATAAAACTTTTCTTTTTAAAGAAGACTTAATACAAGGCACCAAAGCTAAGGAAAGTTCTTAACTCCATGGCAGAGACTTTGAGTTGCTGAGAGGTAGCAGGTTGGGCCAAACTATCCAAAGACTCTGGGAATTCACATGCCACACCCTTCTGGAAGAGAAAGAATATGGACAAGATTCTTTAGTACTCTTCCTCTATTGCAGATAAATGACAGTGTTCAGTGAACGTGAACTTTAAGCAAGATCAGTGACAAACTAGAGTTAGAGAATGAAGTCTAAATGGAGTTTACAGAGGTTGGGAGGAAATGAGGGCAAAAATTATATTATTGAACAACTAACAAGTGGACTAGAAACAGAACCAAGTCATTTTTGCAGAGAACAAAATGAATGACATGGATTAAATTGTTGAAAGTATTAAATGGGATAACGCACGTTAAGCACAATGCTTGGCCTAAAGTAAGTGCTCAATAACATTCATTGTTGCTGTTAAATATTAGTACTATTTATAGAATGCTTTGAAAATTTCAAAGGAGGTGATAGTTTCCTTAAGAAGTTTGCATTCTTATGGGACAATCAGCAAAAATAATTACATTATTAAACCTAAGGGACTGGAACATAAATATACACATGCATGACTGAAAAGATGTCATTTAAAAAAGTCAGAGATGAGGAAAACATAATACCTAGTGTAGTGTGTTGTTAATGAGCACATGCCTTATTTGGGGCAAGCTTATAACACCTTCCTCAAAGTTGTTAGTATTAAATGAAGTATAGGACTTGGTACATGGTAAGTGACCAATAAACGATAGCAATTTTTTCCTTTGGGGCTGACTTTTCTCATATTTAAAAATAAGGCAGTAGCTATAGGGTTATGGGCATTGACATTAGAAGAAATGGTTTCTTACCCCAGTTGTACTGTTTCTTGGTTATGAGCCCTTAGGCAGGTTCTCTGTGACCCTCATTATCCGTATCTTTACAATAGAGACATTTCGTTCGTTCATCAACATCCTGTTTCATAGCCTCCCTTAGTTACTTAATGTGTAGCATATCTTAAATGGAAATCTGAAAAATCTATTCTAACCTTTCATTCGTTTTCTGTTTTTTTTTTGGTTTAGGTTTTGGAGGCTAGAGATAGACATCAGAATTTTTTCCATTTATTTTGCTTAACTAAACAGAAAACATGAATTAAGATTTGGAAGAAGTTATGAGGAAAGGGACCCATTTTCATTTGTCTTGAGAAATTAAGAATCAATTTGAGAAGACCCTCAGAATCAGGTGAGCATTGTTTTAAGGAATTCTATATAAAACTCAAAACAGACATAAAGGCTACTTAAAGGCTACAAGAATGTTTTGTATCTAGCAAGCTTCCAAAATGCAATTTTAACTTATTCAACTTCTAAGCAAGCCTTTACATGTCTCTCCAATGCAAAGGAAGGTTCTTCTCAAGGGACATCGAGTCTTTAATTCCATTTAAGTTAAATCCTAGCAAAATGTGTGGATCTCTTAGGTAATTGCATAGACTTTAAGTTGTTACAAAATTAAATAGTATTTTGCTTCACGTCCAAAATAAACATTTCTATTAAATTACTTAAAGAGCAGAAAACCACTTGCTTTCCCCTTAAAAATCTCTGGTGTTCTTTCTTTCTTTTTCTTTTTGGAAGATTAATCCTAAACTAACATCTGCTGCCAATCCTCCTCTTTTTGCTGACGCAGACTGGCCCTGAGCTAACATCTGTGCCAATCTTCCTCTACTTTATATGTGGGATGCCTACCACAGCATGGCATGCCAAGTGGTGCCATGTCCACACTCGGGATCCAAACCGGTGAACCCCAGGCTGCTGAAGTGGAATGTGTGTACTTAACTGCTGAGCCACTGGGCTGGCCCCTCTGGTGTTCTTTAAATGTTGTATATTTAATTACATTCAATTTCATCTTAAGAATGTTATTGGAATATTTTGATATTTTTAAAAAGGGCAGATTAAACCTAGTCTACGAAATGGCTTTACCTTATCCACCTGAGTAAAGAAGTTTTTGCTCGTTTGTCCGAGGTCACTCCTGAGAAATTAGAATTTCTGAAGTGTTGTTCTACCAAATGGAGCTTTACTCGGCAGGCCTTCAACAATACAAAATAGCTAACTTTTTTTTTTTTTTTCTGGTGAGTAAGATTGTCCCTGAGCTAACATATGTGCCAATCTTCTGCTATTTTGTATGTGCGACACTGCCACAGCATGGCCTGATAAGCAGTGTGCAGGTTCGTGCCCAGGATCTGAACCCCAGAACCCAGGCTACCAAAGCAGAGCGTGTGAACCCAACCACTACACCACCGGGCCAGCCCCAGCTTACTCTTTTTGAAACTTTGCAGATTTTTCTTTTTCATTCCCATCCTGAAGAATGCACCAGTTGGAATAAGCAACTACAGAACTGCCTAGGACAGCACTATTAGGAAATGAGATTAGATCTTTATCCTGTTAATGAATCTAATTACCGTCTTAATTTATCTTTGTTGTGAATTTATAAAACTGTAGCAAAGCAAAAGCAAAATTGGAATATCTGGCCTATGACCAGTGAGGGGAAGAGACAAAGGGGGATTTAAATTTTTTTTTTTTTTAAATTGACTTTTCCAGTTTTCTCCATTACAAAAAATGCTGTAATGAACATTGTTTGAAGATCTTACAAGTACCACATAGCAAATTTGAGGAAAAATTTTGTTATCATAAATTCCTGGAAGTAGAATTTTTGGATCAAAGAGTATGCACATTGGACAATTTGATAGATCAGTTAAATAAGTTATCTTACATGCACATGATGGAATGCAGCTCTTCAAAAGAATGAGTTAAGGGGCTGGCCTGGTGGCATAGTGGTTAAGTTCACATGCTCTGTTTCAGTGGCCCAGGGTTTGTGGGTTCGCATCCCGAGTGCAGTCCTATGCACCGCTCATCAAGCCACACTGTGGTGGCATCCCACATAAAGTATAGGAATATTGGCACAGATGTTAGCTCAGGGAAAATCTTCCTCAAGCAAAAAGAGGAAGATTGGCAACAGATGTTAGCTCAGTGCCAATCTTCCTCACCAAAAGAAAAAAAAGAGTTAAATTTATAAGTACTGATATTTTTAAATGTCCAGGGTATATTATTAAATTGAAAAAGAAGTTGCTTAGTAGGATAAGATCCCATTAACATATATAGAGAGATGTTAGTATTTCACAGAGGAAAATCTGGAATAATCTATGTCAAACAGTGCTTAACTCATTCATCAAATTCAAAGATTATTTTTAAAATTATATAAGTAGTGCATGAATAAGTTCATCTTGTAAAAATAAATTAATACAAATACACAAACACTTGTACTCAAATCTTCAAAGATTTATTCATAAAAGCTCAAAATTTTAAACTCAAAGCCCATCCATTGGTGAATGGATAAAGAAATCATAGTATATCCAAACAATGGAATACTACTCAGCAATAAAAAAAAAGAATGAACTATTGATAATCACTGTAACATGGATGAATCTCAAAATCATTATGCTAGGAGATAGAAGCCACACACAGAAGATTACGTACTGTATGATTCCATTTACATGAAATTTTGGGTAGAGCAAAGCTATAGTGATTAGAAATCAGTAGTTGGCCAGGGGCTGGAGGTCAGGGAAGAGGATGACTACAAAGGAGTATGAGGGAACTTTTGGGGGTAATAGAAATGATTTTTTTTTTAATTGCTTGCTTCTTTTTTTTTTTAAAGATTGGCACCTGAGCTAACATCTGTTGCCAATCTTTTCTAGGTCCTTTTGGTTGTGCTATGTGGGATGCGGCCTCAGCATGGCTTGACCAGTGGTGCTATGGTCTGCGCCCAGGGTCCGAACTGGAGAAACCCAGGGTACAAAAGTTGAGGGTGGGAACTTAACCGCTCAGCCATGGGGCCTGCCCCAGAAATGATGGATATCATGATTACGGTGTTGGCTACACTCCTGTATAGATTGTTAAAATTCATCAAATTGTACACTTAAAATGGTGGCTTTTATCGCTTGTAAATTATATCTCAATACAGTGGATTTTTAAAAGTACAGGTAGGGGCTAGCCTGGTGGCGCAGCGGTTAAGTGTGAACGTTCTGCTTTGGCGGCCTGGGGTCTGCCGGTTTGGATCCCGGGTGCAGATATGGCATTGCTCATCAAGCCATGCTGTGGTAGGCGTCCCACGTATAAAGCAGAGGAAGATGGGCATGGATGTTAGCTCAGGGCTAGTCTTCCTCAGCAAAAAGAGGAAGATTGGCAGCAGATGTTAGCTCAGGGCTGATCTTCCTCAAAAAAAAAAAAAAGTATAGGTAAAGCTCTCTTTTGACTGTCACTTCAAAACGAGTTCCCTTACTCCCTGGGAAGCTCCTCCCTCTACACAGATTAAACAGGTAACCACTAACTACGACTATTGCAGATTCTACTCCAAAGTTCTTGTTCTGCATTTTTACACACACACCAAGGGAAATCTACATTTTTATATTACTTTACAGTAGTCACTATTTAGCTTCTTCTATTAACTGTACATTGCAAATCTTTTCATTAGAATTTACAGTTCTACATCATTCTACCTCCTGATAGTATACCATAGTACGGATATACCAGTTTATCAGGCCTCCCTCTTATTCCAGGAAATACAATGGAATATGAAAACGGACTAATCTTACCTTTCTAGCACTTTCGGATAAGTGAGGGGGAGGAGGGTTGTCAATAGTAATATTAAATGTGAAATCATACCTACGAAGCGCAGTTACGGTTCTTTGAGCCTTAATTTAGCTAGTCAGGATGTCAATAAAGTATTTTTCACCAGTTAACCTTTAAAGAGAAAATGACATGACTAAGGTAAAGATGGAGGTTGGCGGCGCTACTAATCCTAAGCTGCACCAGCAGTGTGGAGGGAAAAGGTGGGAGGTGGCGAAGATTATGGGGAACTTGCTTTCTTATACCTTTTCTTTTTTTTACAAGAGGTATAGCTTATTTTGTAATCAGAAAAACATTAAGATCAGAAGTATTTCTAAAGTGAGGAAGTGGAAGGACTAAATCTTCCGTGCTTCTTCTGGGAGAGTAGAAGAAAAGCAAGCCTTCGTTGGGGGCTGCACTTCAAGAGCTGCAACAGTCGAAAGTCTCCTAGCTTTGTCGTCTTCACAGGTCAGGGATCTGACAGAGGATTAGACATGTGACCTGGCGTGGAGGTCGAAGGGTGTAGGCCTAGCTGCTTAATCGGTGGCCACAGCCTCTTCGCCTGCACGCTGGCTTTTAACCGCTTATCTCTTGGGAAAGCAGGGCACGCCTGCACCGCCGCGACTAGGGCAAGCGTCCGGCCCGCCGAGTGAAACGCGTCCGTGCGCAGGACCAGGGAAACGCCAACACGCGCTGCGTTTAACACGGGGGCGCCCAAAGGGCGGAAGGAACGGAGGTTCACGGCCTAACCCACAATGCACAGCCCGCCTTTCCGGAAGGAAGGACTACTGCCTCCTGGACGCCTTTACCCTGCGGCAGCGTCACGCTTTGAGTCTGATTGGAGGTGACGAAGCGAGGCATTGTGGGATTCCGACTGTCTCCCAGTACGCATGCGTTCACTGGCCTCGCCCTACTCCAGAAGCCACGTCCGGGAGGCGGCGGCGGCCAGATACGCACGTCAGCGGAGCTGGCCAATCCCTTCCGTGCGCAGGCGCAGTGGTTCGGGCAGCACCGGAAGCGCAGGGGGATGGGGCAACGGTGACGCGATTCTGTCCGCGTTGGAGGGGCCGGGCCGCCGCCAGTCGCCGCGGCTGCCGCGTGACGTGGCACAGCCGAAGCCTTAACACCGGAGCCGGAGCTGCCGCGCCAGTCGTCCAGCAGGTCCTCGCCCCGTTAATTCCTGTCCCGGAGCTTCGTCTGACGCGCCGGCTAGCGAGCCGCCGCTGCAGCCCTCTCTCCCTAGCTCCTCTCCCCTCTCGCTCACTTAGCCAGGAGCTTGAAAGGAGGCGGCCCGGGGACGTCCCAGACCCCGTCTGCTCCTGCCCATCGCAAGTGCCACTACCGCCATGGGCCTCACCATCTCCTCCCTTTTCTCCCGCCTCTTCGGCAAGAAGCAGATGCGCATTTTGATGGGTGAGTAAGGGGCCGAGAGGCGAGGCCAGGCTCCCGTGGGGATCGGCGAAGCCCGGGTGTCTACGCCTGGGGCGGCCTCGGGGCCTGTTTTCTTCTTCGCCCGCTGTGGTGGGGGAGGGGCGGCGGGCAGGGGGTCGGGAGGAATTCTTAAGGGGGAACAATGGGGCGAAGGGGGGCTGCCGGCCCGGATCTGTCGAAGAGGCCGGGGACAGGGCCGGGGACAGATCTCCGCCTCCTGGGTTTGGCTTTCTCTCCTTATCTTGTGGAAAGCCGGACGAGACTGGGCGGAGATCTGGGGGAAGCGAACTCCGGGATCTCGCAGAGCCCGGAAGACACTGGCGAGGCTCGTTCTGAGAGCGCGAGCTGGCTCCCGTCTCCCGCGGGTGTGGGCAGCGGGCGGGCGGGAGGAGAGCGGCTGCAGCCTTCCTCCTCCCCCTTTCCCCCCTTTCCGTTCCGGGTGCGCGCTGCACACTCCAGTGGTGTGTGAGCGAGCGGTCACCGGGAGCCGGGAGCCGGCTGGGGCAGGAAGTGACCGGCCCAGTGCGGTGGCAGGGGAGCGAGGAAGCGCCTAAGGTTTCGGAGGAGTCCGAGTCCTCCGCGCTCACTTCTCTCAACTTTCCTTCGCGCTGAATTCCGCTTCATGTTTTTTTCTTTTCCTTATTAATATCCTTGAAAGCTGAGTTTATCATGAGTATGTTTTTTTGGGCCACTCTCAAAAACTAAATGTATTTGGTTTACTCTCTTTGGTTTTCAAACTAATTTTTATTTGGCTGGCTAAGTTTTAATGAAAACAAACTTTTAGAAACTAGTTTTTTTTTTAAAGCCGATAACAGATTTTCAGTAACTGAACATCGTAACGCTTAATTTTAGGGTAGTTTTGTTAAATGATAATCACAGAGATTTTTTTTTTTTAATTCTTTTGGAAAATAGGCTTAAAAAACCCCCCTGATTTTCAGGGTTGGTTTTGTGCTCAGCTGGGGAAGAAGGGGCTTGTCACTTGGTGATGTAAGCAACCCCTCCCCCATGTAGTGTGCGCAGTGCCTACATCACAGCTGAGCTCCGTGGACCTCAATAATGCTAACAGGAGCCCCTCTAATTTTAAACATTGAAACTTGTTGGTTCATTAGTTTATTTTCTAGAGAGTGGGGAGGAGGTTTTATTTTCGAGTTCCACTACCACTGGAAGTTTCCCAAAGCAAAGTTCAGTAATATTTCAAGGTGTATAAAGATTCAGGGTATAGGTTCCTTTTTCACTTACTTGTTATTCTATCTTCTTCACAATTGATGAAACAATTATTAATGATTCATTCACAAGGATAAAATGTTTTCTCTTTCACAGTTTCTCAGGTTTTATAAATGAGGAAAGAATTTAGGAGGGCAAGCATGTTATTTGAGCTTTAAAAGTGGCCGAAAATTGGCAGTTTAAAAAAGAATCTGAAGTCAGTGGGAGGACTTTGGACTGTGGTAAATGAATTTCCAGCCCCTTCCTTAAAAGACATAACTAGTATGTGGTTGTGTTCCTGGAAATGTAGCATGTTGGCTCTTTTACTTAAGATTTACTGTAAATGAGTTGCTACTTTTCATTTCCTTAGTCTTTTGTGATGGCTGAAAGTTGCAGAGGGAGAAGAGAGGTAGAATTATGCTATAAGCACTTTCCTGTATTTACCGTATTAGGGGAACATTTCTCCCCCTACCCCCTCAAAATAATGATTGAAAGAAAACGGAAGAGAAGTATTTATCTTTGTGCATTTATGCAGGGGATAGAAGTTATGATTTGGAATTATTCTTTTTATGTTAAATGTTTTATTTCTCAAGTTTGCTATTCTTATTTTGCACTTCAATTTCGGAATAATCAGGTTTCCTTGATTAAAAACACTTCAGTCACACGGTCCACTTTTATAGTAACTCATCAAATGAACTCTAACCATATAAAGGGTATGTCCATAGATAGAGAAAGAGGTGATTTGGAAGTTTGGTAATTCTTAAATTTTTTTTGTCTAGCTTTAGGAGTGACTGCATAAATAATAGGTCACACTCTCTTGCTCTCTCTCTCTCTCTTTTTTTTTTTTGAGGAAGATTGGCCCTGAGCTAACATCTCTTGCCAATCTTCCTCTTTTTGCTTGAGGAAGATTGTCACTGAGCTAACATCTGTGCCAGTCGTCCTCTACTTTGTATGTGAGAGGCTGCCACAGCATGGCTTTCAGAGCAGTTGTGTAGATCTGCGCCTGGTGTGCGAACCCTGAGCCACCCAAGCAGAGCATGGGAACTTAACCACTACACCACCAGGCGGGCCCTAGGTCACTCTTACGGTGTCTGCCCCCATTCAAATATTAGAATTGCCAGTTGATGATTGTTTTTTCCATATTAATATTCTCTGGCAACTGTGTGTGCTTCCTTTTGCTTCATAAGGCTTAGATAAAATTTATGCCTTCTTGAGTTAGTGACTTTTTCAGACTGTACCATTTTAAAGTGTTCTTAAAAGGTAGCAGTTAGCTAATGAATCTGGTTTGCCAAATTACTGTGGAGGTGTTTTTAATTTTATTCCTATACTGGCTTTCCCAAAAGTTGAAGAAATTTAAAAAGGTGTTTGAAGTTACAGTTTGTAGTTAACTAATTAAAAAATTAAAAACCAACACAATGTGCCATTAATGTCATTTAAACTGTAGATTGACAGAAATTCTGTAGTAGGGTCTTTTAAAGAAGAAATCACTCATGTCAATGTTATTATTGTGCTTAAGTTCAAAGACAGTCAGTTTTCACCTTAGTTTCTCATGCAGCCCTCTTTTATCCTATTTTAAATCTGATCTCTGTATCTTGATCCATGATAAGATATAATTTTGGTAAATGACTCCCCAAATTTTGTTTATATCTGAAATCACTAATGTATTCTGTAGAGGAATTATTAATTCCACTTTCTTTGAACTTGCAGGTTCTTTCCTGTTGCAAAGCTGAAAAAGCATTGCTTTCTAACTGATTGCGAGTATTAGTTATAGTTCTATATTGCCTTATATGTGACTGTGGTTTTTTGGGACCAGAGAAGTTCAGGAGAAAGGATACTTCATTTGCCAATTTGAAAAATATTATCAGTGTTTTAAATGAGGCTTTAAGCTAGAGTGGCATTTCATACTTTCCATACATTTTCCCTAGCATATTTGGTTAATTCATTTATTATGTAATTTTAAGTGTTTTGTCCTGATTCTAAAAATAGTATGTAATTTTTGTTAAATTTAGAAAACACAAAAAAGAATGAAGTGATAATTACCTGTAATTCCACCATTCCACTGTTATTAATATTTGTTATACTTACTCTCAGCCTTTTAAGAGAAGGCTTTTGTCCCTCCAAATTTTACTTGTGTTAATATAGTTTTGTTCTTTTGTTTGTTTGTTTTGCTGAGGAAAAGTAGCTCTGAGCTAACATCTGTTGCCAATCTTCCTCTACTTTATATGTGGGTTGCTGCCACAGCTTGGCTGCCAACGAGTGGTGTAGGTCCGCACCTGGGAACTGAACCTGGGCTGCTGAAGTGGAACACGCTGAACTTAACCTCTAGGCCACAGGGTCAGCCCCTAAGCGTTTTTTTAATTAAGAAAAAAATTACATGGGGGCCAGCCTGGTGGTGTAGTGATTAGGTTTGTGTGCTCTACTTTGGTGGCCCAGGATTCACAAGTTCAAATCCCAGGTGTGGACCTACAACACCGCTCATCAAGCCATGCTGTGGTGCTGTCCCACATACAAAACAGAGGAAGATTGGCACAGGTGTTAGCTTAGGGCCGATCTTCCTCACCAAAAAAGAAAAAAGAAATTCACATAATCCCAATTTAGTCGTTTTTAATATATTCACAAAGCTGTGTAGCCATCACCACTCTCTAAATTCTAGAACATTTTTTTCAGCTGAGAACAAAACCCCATATCCATTAGCAGTCACTATCCCCTCAGACCCCCCCATTGCAACTGCTCATCTACTTTCTGTTTCCATGAGTTTGTCTATTCAGGATATTTCATATAATGAATTCATACAATATGTGGCCTTTAGTGTCTAGCTTCTTTCACTTAGCGTAATGTTTTCAAGGTTCATCCATATTATAGCATGTGTCAGTACTTCATTTTTATGGCTGAATAGTAATCCCATTCTTAGGATATACCACATTTTGTTTATTCATTCATCAGTTCATGGAAATGTGGTTGTTTCCACTTTTTGGCTCTTAGAAAAAATGCTCCTGTAAACATTTGTGAACCAGTTTTTGTGTGGGCATATGTATTTAAATCTCTTGCATAAATAAATACTTAGTAATGGGATTGTTGGGTCATATGTTAGCTGTGTTTAACATTTTGAGGAGCTGATAAACTGTTCCAAAGCAACTATACCATTTTACATTGCTACCAGCTATGTATGAGGGATCTAATTTCTCCATGAGACCTCTGGTTTTGAATATCTGTCGTACTCCTCTGATTCTGGGGACATTTCTGAACCTCAGATGCTGTAGCTGAAAAATGAAGGGTTATTGTGAAGATTGAATTAGAAAAATGTATGGAATCACTTAGTATTATCCTTGGAACACAGTAAGCACTCAACTTTAAATTATTTTTAAATTACCCTGGGAGCTGGCCCCCTGGCATGGTGGTTAAGTTTGGCATGCTCTGCTTCGGTGGCCTGGGTTTGTGGGTTCAGATCCTGGGCATGGACCTACACTGCTCATCAGCCATACTGTGGTGGCAGCCCGTATATAAAGTAGAGGAAGATTGGCACAGATTAGCTCAGGGCTGATCTTCCTCAAGCAGAATAGATGAAGATTGGCAGCAGATGTTGGCTCAGGGCTAATCTTCCTCAGCAAAAAAAATTATTATGAAGTTGTATTTCAGGCTTTCTTGTAGAAAATTTAAAAGATAAAGGAAAACAAGAAGAAAAATATCCTCTGAAGGTTTACCCATCTAAAAGTATACTTTTTTCCCGTAGTCTTTTTTGTTTCTGCATTTGTTTTTTCTCCAAGTTGAAATAATTGCAATCTGGCTTCTTTAACTTAAGATGTAAAGATTTCTTGCTGCCGTATTTTGGTAGACATACTTTTCAATGTTCGGCAAAGATTTTTGGGATCGTTTTGGTGCTAACACTTTGGTCAAAGTGCAGGTCCAGTAAAGGAGAACAAGTAATTCCAGTATATCTTTGAATACAATGGCTTGTTTATGGGAGTGAAAGGGAGGGAGGACATTACTGCACTGTACAGATTAGAGTCTTATCTTGGCCAGTTGAGAATTGGTTATAGTTTCATTTTGTGGAGAAATCTCATTGCCAGATATTGCAACATTAAGGAAATGCATACTTAAGAAATGACTAAAGTGGCACGAAATTGTTAAGCCAACACAGGTTTGAGTAAAGAACTATCTAAAGAGTTTTAAGTGATGGTATACATTATTTTGTGCGTCTTAAATCTCATAATAGAAATACCTTTAAAAAAAAACTTCTGGTTTGCATTTATACAGCACTATTATTTTGGGTGCAACTCAAAAGATATCTTCGTAATTTTTAGAATTTTGTATGTGGCTGTGAGCCAATTGACTGTTTTCTTAGAATTTTCATTTTAAGAGTAATTTGTGGATGCTTAGAAAACCTATGGCTGCATTATTTTGTCAATGCTTTCTTCTTCTCTCTTTTTTTTTTTTTTCAATAAAAGTAAGTATATAAAATATATTCAGGGGCCGGCCCGGTGGCACAGCGGTTAAGTGCGCATGTTCTGCTTCAGTGGCCTGGGGTTCGCCGGTTTGAATCCTGGGTGCGGACATGGCACCGCTTGGCACGCCATGCTGTGGTAGGCGTCCCACATAGAAAGTAGAGGAAGATGGGCACGGATGTTAGCTCAGGGCCAGTCTCCCTCAGCAAAAAGAGGAGGATTGGCAGCAGTTAGCTCAGGGCTAATCTCCCCCACCCAAAAAATAAATAAATAAAAGGATAAAATATATTCAAGGCTCTTAAGTGATTGTCTTTCTGATAGATAGGTGAGGAGGTCTAGCCAGCCCAACATTGTAATAAAGGAAATGGTGCTACTTGGGAAGTTTTTTCTTTTTTAATAGAGGTAACATTTATTGTGTTAAAAAAAATCCTAACGATATAGAAGTAGAAGAATATTAATTCTGTGTACAAATTTAAAACTTTAATTAAAAGAAAAATTGGATTACCTACATGCTTTTTTATAACTTGGCATGTGAGTAGTTATATAATCATAATTTGTCCTGGATTTCTTCCATTCCTTGTTAATATTTTTGGATTTACATTATGTTTAAATGGTGGTATGAGGTCCAGTTGGAGCTCCAGTGAGGACTTTCATATGCCATAGTTCTCCAGACCTAACTCTGGTGTTTTTTCTTTTTTTTTTTTTTTGAGGAAGATTAGCCCTGAGCTAACTACTGCCAGTCCTTCTCTTTTCGCTGAGGAAGCCTGGCCCTGAGCTAACATCCGTGCCCATCTTCCTCTACTTTCTATGTGGGTTGCCTACCACAGCATGGCATGCCAAGCAGTGCCATGTCCGCACCCGGGATCCAAACTAGCAAACCCCGGGCCGCTGAGAAGCGGAACGTGCGAACTTAACTGCTGCGCCACCCGGCTGGCCCCTCTGGTGTTTTTTCTAATCAACACCTCAGTTTCTGTTCCTCTGACTTGAGCTTAATTGTACTTGGATTTAGTTAAAGGTGAGTTTTGCTTTATTTTAAAATTTGATCAAAATCACCTGAGGAGGACTTATGTTCTCAAGAGACTTAGCTTTTTCAAACAATGAAAAGATCATATCGTTCATCCCTGTTTTCCGTATTTTTACTGAAGATGCCAAACTTTAAGGTTCCTACTTTTGTTTCTTTGTGTATTTTTTAGAATTATGTTTTCTGATCTTTTTTTTTCTTTGAGGAAGATTGGCTCTGTGCTAATGTCTGTGCCCATCTTCCTCTATTTTATATGTGGGATGCCTGCCACAGCATGGCTTGCTGAATGGTGCCTGGGTACGTGACCAGGATCCAAACTGGTGAGCCCCAGGCTGCTGAAGTGGAGCACGCAAACCTAATCTCTATGCCTCTGTGCCATCTCCTGTTTTCTGATCTTTTTAATATTGTTCCATACTCAAAAAATGAAACACTTCCTTGTAACAGTTGGTTTTTCTTATGCCCATGGGTGAGGGTTTAGAGTGGGCTTCTCACTCTGACTACTAAATGTCATAGTTTTTTTGGAAGAATCAACCTGAATCCCAGTATGAAGAAGTGGGGCACAGAATTCGATTAGAGGACACAGGAATAAGAAGGCATAAAATGCCCGCGTTTCCAGGGAGATCTTCAAGCTACATTTTTAGGGTACAGAGCAGAAATGGGTAAAAGGAGTCTGAATTCTCTGTGGCCTTTAGTTCTGTCTTGGACTAACTGATAAAAGTTAAACTTATTTGCATAGGAATGTAAATTAGATAAGTGAGGTGATTTTGTTTTTGTTTTTTGTTTTTTTAAACTTGATAGATTTGGTTTTATGTGCCAAGTCATGCTTTGATTTAAATAGTAAAAAGGCATCCTTGCTGAAATCAATACTCAGTTGAATTGATTTCAAAATCTGTGATAGCATAAATCCAGGTGGCCAAATGTGATGTCCTTAAAACGGTGTTGCATTCAATGGCATTATTAGATATTGACCTTCCATTTATGAAGGCTTTAGCAAACAATATAGAATATGCAGGTTTTGAGAGGTTCATACTTAAAACAAGTGTTTAATTTGCTTTTTGCTATCACTGTAATAAAAGAGGTATACCTTCTTGTTCTAGTATGGATTTTTTTCAAAAACAGGCACATTCCTCCCTACTTGTATCTGCTTCAAAGGAATCATTTTAAGAATTTAGACATTACTGACATTGGAGATGAATATGATAGGGCCATTTTTACAGCCCCAATTAACCACTCTTTTGTTCTCATTTCTGCACAGTTGATGTTGGAATGGATTTAGGTAGGGGTAAAATTGGCCTCACCTCCCTTGCTATATCATGTAACTAGGGCATAGTTATATATCCCCCCCTGAGCATCAGGACTTTTTACCCAAAATTTGCTCTTTATGTAAAAGGAATTTGAGTTTATGAATCTTAAAGATAATTCTTTACTCACTTGTTCTTATGTGTTCTGTGATCGAACTTCTTTTTCTTTTTTTGCTGAGGGAGATTCGCCCAGAGCTAAACATCTATGCCAGTCTTCCTCTGTTTTTTGGTGTGTGGGCCACCAGCACAGAATGGCTGCTAACAGAGCAGTGTAGGTCTGCACCTGGGAGCCAAATCTGGGCCGCCACATCAGAGCACGCTGAACTTAACCACTAGGCCACCAGGGCTGGCCCTGTGATTGAACTTATAATTTGTGTTTTTAAAAATGGTAGTAGTTCATAGAATTAATAAGAATTTAGGTTGGAAGAGATCTTAGATTATTTGAGGCAGTCCTCTTATTTTGTAGTTAATTTCTTTGGCCTCAGTTTCCTAAAGTGAATTGTTTAAAGGCACTTGACTAGTTGGTGGCAGAACACATCTAGAGATTACAGCCTGACTAAGCCAGATACTCTCTTCTTTTCACTATACCTGCTGTCTCTAGGTGTAGAAAGAAAAATGGAAAGGTTTTCTATAGAAAATGTTGCTTTTGGGAATCAGAAATGAGGTAATTTCATTTCTAACTCGTTTGTGCTTTGACCAGTGAACTTTTGCTTTCAAACTATAAATTTGTTGTAAAATTATTCCTTAGTGTGTGCTTTGGGTCTAGATTTAAAAGCTTTAATGTCTCTTTCTAGTTGGATTGGATGCTGCTGGCAAGACGACCATTCTGTATAAACTGAAGTTAGGGGAGATAGTCACCACCATTCCTACCATTGGTAAGAATTTTACTGATGACTTTAATTGATATCATAATATATTGTAAAGTGAAATTGAACACAGTTTAATTTTGAAAGTCTCCTTTTCTTTTTTTAAGGCTTTTTTAAAGAGCAGTTTTAGGTTCACAGAAAAACTGAGAGGAAACAGAGATTTCCCACCAGCCCCCTGCCCCTACACATGCATAGCTTCTCCCGTTATCAGTGTCACTCACTAGAGTGGTACCTTTGTTACGATTGATGAACCTACATTGACATAATCACCCAAAGTCCATAGTTTACCTTAGGGTTCGCTGTTGCTGTTGTACATTCTTTGGTTTTGGACAAATGTGCAATGACATGGATCCATCATTATAATATCTTAAGTTTGTTTATCTAGTAAGACTTTAAAAAAACAGTTCTGAGAGAATTATATAAGAAAGACGTTTATTTTCTTAATGACATTATGCACAACTTTTTTTTTTCTTTGTAGGTTTTAATGTGGAAACAGTAGAGTATAAAAACATTTGTTTCACAGTATGGGATGTTGGTGGTCAAGATAAAATCAGGCCTCTCTGGAGGCATTACTTCCAAAATACCCAGGTAAGCCATGCCATACATTTTTATAACTTTCCTTTATATGTTTCATACTCTGAAGTTTATCATCATCTACTGTTTAACTGGGTGTGTTGGTGTTTACTGTATGAGTTGGCATTCTTATCACTACTTCCATATTCTTCAGTGGACTCTCTCACTCCTGCCTCTGAAGGCTAAATTACCTAGGATGGAAGAGTTACATAGCCATCATAGTAATACTTTAGAAGATTGGGTGCAGGTGGAGGTGGTTCTCAAGATTGAATTAGATGTTTCATCAGTAGTTCTATTGGTTTCATTCTTAGCTTAGAAAATAAGATCTGTATAACTTTCTGTCTTTGTAGGTTTTAATGAATATAAGAAAATTAACAGTCCTTCATTTTGCCCAGTTAAGTGTTTACTTTATTAAAATATATTAAGAAAAAAATATTGAAGTAGATCTGCTTTGTTGATTTGTAAATTTTTAAAATATTATCATGCAATATATATAATACCGGCATGGAAGAGACTTTAGTGATCTTGTAGAGCAAGAGTTCTCAAATCTGGCTGCACGTTAGAATCACCTGGGAAGCTTTAAAAATCCCAAAGGCCTGATCAGAACCCCAGACCACTTGAAGCAGAATCTTTGGGCATATAAACTAGGCTTCAGTAGTGCTTCTCAAACTTTAATATGCATATGAATCACCTGGGTATTTGTTAAACTATAGATAATTCAGTAGGCCTAGCTGAGTAAGGTCTGAGATTCTGCACTTCTGGCAAGTTGTCAGGTTGTGGTGCTGATGCTGCTGGTTCGGGACCATACTTTGAGAAGCAAGGTTCTAGTACCATGTTTTTCAACACCAGCATTGTTGACATTCCGGGCTGAATATTTCTTTCCTGTTGGGTGAGGGGAGGGCTCTTGTTTACATTGTAGGATGTTTAGCAGCATCCTTGGCCTCTACCCCCCAGATGCCAGAAGCAAGCTACCCCCTCAACCCTGTTGCAACAATCACAATGTCTCCACATATTAGAAGATGTCCACTGGAGACAAAATTGCTCTGTCTCGAGAACGAGTGCTCTAGTCTAACTCTTACATATGAAGAAACTGAAGCTTGGAATGACTAGGAGAGCTGGTTCTTCTCCTCCATTTCTGTTTAACCTGATTCCAACTTAGTTGTGTTTTCTACCACGTGAGCGATTTCTCATCAGTTTTTGTTTACTACTGGAGTAGATAAATTTTTTTTCTTAAGTAATGTGTGATATTACAAACATTTCAGGGGGCTGGCCCCGTGCCCGAGTGGTTAAGTTTGTGTGCTCCGCTGTGGCTGCCCAGGGTTTCGTCAGTTCGGATCCTGGGTGTGGACATGGCACCGCTCATCAGGCCACCTTGAGGCAGCGTCCCACATTCCACAACTAGAAGGACCCAAAACTAATAAAATATACAACTGTGTGCTGGGGGGATTTGGGGAGGAAAAAAAGCAGAAAACAGAAGATTGGCAACAGTTGTTAGCTCAGGTGCCAATCTTAAAAAAAAAAAATTTCATATGTTTAAGATTTGCAGATGTCATTCTTGGTCTCCAATTATTATAACATTATATACAAGTGAGGTATATTTGTATGGCAATGAATACCCTAGCTGAGTGGCTGGAACAACCAGATTTAAGTAGTATGTCGGGGGCCGGCCCGGTGGCGCAGCGGTTAAGTGCACACGTTCCGCTTCTTGGCAGCCCGAGGTTCGCCGGTTTGGGTCCCGGGTGCAGACGTGGCACCGCTTGGCAAAAGCCATGCTGTTGTAGGTGTCCCACGTATAAAGTAGAGGAAGATGGGCACAGATTTTAGCTCAGGGCCAGTCTTCCTCAGTAAAAAGAGAAGGATTGGCAATAGTTAGCTCACAGCTAATCTTCCTTAAAAAAGAAAAAAAATTAAGTAGTATGTCATGTTAAGTAAGTGGCATGCTTTTTTATTAAAAATTAGAATATTTCTGTTCATTAGCATAGCTGTGATAGAAAAGATGATATGAGTAACATGCTTTAAAAAACTTTATTATGGAAATTTGCATATATACACAAAAGTAGAATAGCATAATAAACTTGTACATATCTGTTACGGAACTTCAGTTATTAGGATATGACCAGTATTGTTTAATTAATACTCCTGTCTCATGTACTTCACCTTTTGGGTTTATTTTAAAGTAAGTCATAGTCATTTCATTTAGGAAACATACTTTTGAACTATATCTAGGTATGAAGTAAACCTTTGCTAATCTTAAGCTTTATAATTTTTGACTAAGAGTAACCCTGGTCTTATCCTTAGGTTTGTTTAGAGTGCTTTGTAATTTACTTTGAGTTCTTGAGATTATGCCCATTCCTGGCCTCTGTGGATCACCGTAGAGTCAAAATTCCAACTTCTTCCTAAAGAGCTCATGCCTGCTGGCAAAAGCTTTATGTTACGTGGTGTAATCCCAGCCAAGCTCTTACAGCTAGCTGGTCAGTTCTTTTAGCTATAAAATTTAAAAGAAACTAAGTATGCCATTTAACCATGTTTCTTACTTATATTAACAATCCTGGACACAATGCATATTGTAGTAAATTCTTCTTCCCTCATTAGATAATTCCAGTTATTTTGCTGTTTTACATAATTAAGTAAATATTTGGCCTTTACTCTTTTCTTATAATAATAGCCAGGCTTATCTTTGGAATCCTAGCTTTTCTACACTCTTTATTCTAGGCCATCCCAGGAAATGCATAATGTAGAATTTTTCTTTTGGAGGAAGATTAGCCCTGAGCTAACTACTGCCAATCCTCCTCTTTTTGCTGAGGAAGACTGGCCCTGAGCTAACATCCGTGCCCATCTTCCTCTCCTTTATACGTGGGATGCCTACCACAGCATGGCTTTTGCCAAGTGGTGCCATGTCCACACCCGGGATCGGAACTGGTGAACCCTGAGTGCCTGAGAAGCGGAATGTGCAAACTTAACCGCTGCACCACCAGGCTGGCCGCCATAATGTAGAATTTATTCCTAAAATAAATCTCCCACTCAATAATGTTACTTTGGGACTGATAGCATTCTTTTTACATTTTAAAACAATAAAAATGAATTGTTAGTCCAAATAAAGTTAGATCCCTTTTAGAGGCATTACCTCTTCTAAAGGGGTACATCTAAAAAGGAATAGCCTTGGAATAGGAGGGAAAAGAGGATACAGCATTTGCTCAATGCCTGTGATAAGCCAAGCACAATGCTAGATTCTTTTATACCTCTATGATTACATTTAATCTTTAATCTCATAAAAAGTTGGTGGTATTTTTTATTTTATAGAAGAGGAGGCATGTTCAAGGATTAGGTAATTTATGTAACTAATAAGTAGTCCTGAGATGTGAATTTGGATATCTTTCCACTATGCGATACTGGCCATCCTAGCACCAAAAATTTTTTTCAAAGGTTGGGATGTTTCAAATGATGATTTCCAGTAGAGATAAAGGAAATAGGTTCGAAATTTGCTAAACCAAGGGAAGTTATGTCATTTAATGACTAGCCTAAAATAAGTGTTAGGTACCCTGCTAAGGTCAGTGCTGTGGTAATACTAAGGGGTAAATACAAAATGGTGCAGCTCTTTGCCTTCAGCAGTTTTAATTTAGTTAGTTGTATAAATAAGTAATAGTGTAAGAGTTTGTGATAAAGTGACAAATGATCAAAAATACTTCAGTGGTCAGGGTTGTGAGGAGAATAATATTTAGTCACTTTAGTATTAATAGGAATAGATTTTAGCAAAGTTTAAAAAATTAATCTGCCCTCTCTTGCCAATTTAAAGTTCTTTCCCCTTTGAAAGTTTTTAGAAAAGTCTTAATTCAACTAATTCCTCCCCAATTCCATTTCTTTTGTAGAATAGAATTCTAATATTTGTGAATATCTTAATGGTTACTACCTTCCTTTTTGTTAAGAATTTTTTATTTGATCAAGTCAACCTTGAATTTTTCTTGATAAATTTTGCTTAAGACTTCCTTCCCCTGATTTTAGAGTTGGCAGTCAGCATTCTGGAGCAAGGCTGTCTTTTCCAGATGAAGCATATAAAAACTACTGTAGTATGGCCCCTCCTTCTTTTTATTTTTTTATGCTTTGTGCATAGCTTTGACTGAATAGAATAGCTAATTTAGTTAGTAAACTCATGAATCTTGAGGATCTTTACTTTATTCTTTTTCCTTTTGTCCCCATTTTGTGACTCGTTACTTACACTTATCTGCACTTAGACATGCGAGGGCAGAGGGAATGAGAAAGAGATAAAATTTGTTCTTAGCGTAGTTGAGAAAAATGATCAGTTGGTTAAGAGTAAATTTTTTTTTTTAATTTGAAATAACATTGATAAATTACAGTCACAAATAGTGCCTCAGATCTGTTTTTGGTACTTAGAGCCCTGTTTTCTATTTTTTTTAGTAAGGAGACATTTTCTTTCTAAGATTTAACTCTTGATATGGTTTTGCTGCCTATACCTGTGTTTCATATTTAGTGTGTCCTTTAACTGTTATCATTTATTTAAGCAATTTTTCCCCAGGGTCTTATTTTTGTGGTAGATAGCAATGATCGTGAAAGAATTCAGGAAGGAGCAGAAGAGCTGCAGAAAATGGTAAGAATATGTTGAAAATGTATCCTTTCCAAGATGTGTTTTTCTGGGTGACAGTGGTAGTGTTAGTGGCTGGTACATTTTAACTGTGATTAGATTATACAAATGAACTTTTTGGAGTTGGAACCTTGAGGAACTATCATCACAGGTTCTTAAGAATGCTCCTAAAAATCACTTGTAGTGCTTTTTAAAAAGCTCACAGGAGAGTAGCTACTTCAGTAAGTTGGGAGGAAGGCCCAGCTTGATTTTAGAATGCTCTTTGGGTGATTCTGATGCATATCTCTGGTTGAGGATGTTTGTATTAGTCCAGTCTTTTATTTTGTAGATATAAAATCTATAGTTTTGAAACTTTTGTGACCTAGGAATCCTGGCTCAAATCTCTTGTTCCCAAGGTTATCGGGTTCCGTTTTCTCTATGCTGTGCCTGTAATATATACTTTGAAATGTTTTGTGATAGCAACCATGATAAAGAATGCCACCTGAAGGTAGTAGCATTTGGGTTGATGGTCGCATTTTGGTCTTCCCATATGTTGGATTAATGTTTTCATATATTCATATTGTTAAAAATACTGAGGGGGAAAGTTGTTGAGCAACCTTGCCATGGTTTCAGATATTTACTGAAGTGAGATCTTCTCCTTCATTGCTCCTAGGACTGGAGAGCAGTTTGTAAAACCATTGTGCCAGTGTATGAGTAATGAAGTCACTGGAGGTTTTTTGTCTAACAAGTTAAATATCATCCTTTCTACTCCTTTGTAAACAGCTTCATTGAGATATAATTCACATACCATAAACTTCACTATTTAAAATGTATAAATCAAGGGTTTTCAGTATACAATATTGTACAACCATTACCACAGTCTAATTTTAGAACATTTTCATCACCTCAAAAAGAAATCGTAGAACCATTAGTATTCATTTGCCATTACTTCCCCAACTCCAGCCCACAGCCCTAACAACCACTTACCTACTTTCTGTCTCTATACACATGCCTATTTGGACATTCATATAAATGGAGTCATGCAGTATGTGGTGTTTTTTTCACTTTTTGTTACTTTTCACTTAGTGTTAATTTTCCAGATTCGTCCATGTTGTGTCATGTATCAGTACTTAATTCCTACTGGCTTCTGCTCTTGGTAGTATTCTTGTATTTTTCATGATACTGCTGATGCCCTAATCATTTCATTGTTGTCCTGCTGTAGTCTTGTCCAGCTGGCTGGAAAGGATAAAAGTCCAAAAAGAATCATCATCTAAATACTTTTACTACTAAGTACCATAGATCTTGCCATAAGTATTTATTCCCATATGTGTTTGTTATCCTTGCCAGTCCTAACCGTCAATGAATGATCATACAGGCTGAATGAATGACTTGCCTTAATGGAGTAATCCTTGCCAGTCCTAACCGTCAATGAATGATCATGCAGGCTGAATGAATGACTTGCCTTAATGGAGTAGAGGATGTTTGGCTTGAAAAACAGTTTTGCATTACTTGAAGGCATGTGATTATTTGCTTTGGATTTAAAAATTGATGGATATGAGATTTAAGTTGTAAGAGTACCAGAACTTCATGTAGAGAAATGGGGTTGATATTTAATAATGTACTTAATGTTGAATAAATGATATATATAGGAAGCCAATGTTTTACATAATTTGTTAGAATAATTGGATTCCAGTTTGGTAGTTGTTAATGTCTTAGTTTTTATTTCCAGCTTCAGGAAGATGAGTTGAGAGATGCAGTGTTACTGCTTTTTGCAAACAAACAGGATCTGCCAAATGCTATGGCTATCAGTGAAATGACAGATAAATTAGGTCTTCAGTCTCTTCGTAACAGAACAGTAAGTATTTGGAGGTTCGGATTAACCTCCTGACTCTTAGAATTTTAGGATAATTGTTTAAGCTTGTATTCAGTTTAAATATTTATTAACCAGTTGTCTCCATTTAACAGATGATGTGCACATCATATAAAAAAATACAGTAATATATTCTTGCTTATACAAACATGAGCCCTTTCAGGCTTTATTTCATACCTTTATAAATGTATTCAATTTTACTTCAAAGTGTGTTGATATCGTCTCTATTTTAAAACTTTAAAAATATATCCTTTAAAAATCCAAAGGTTTAAATATCTATTTCATTTGATTTTTGTTAACTTTGTCCTCAAAATGTTTAGTATTGATAAAGATGTGGAAAACTACCATATGAGAATTGTAATATCTAAAGATTATTAATATTCTTACTTTTAAACCTTTTAGGTAGCTCTGCAGCAAATGTTTTGTAATTTGGTTTCCTTATTAAAACACCAATATTTAGCTGCCATATTTTAGATAATATTGTTTTCTATTGTTTACATGTTAACACCAAAAGCTTGTGGAGGGACCTATAATTATGGTATCAAACAAATTTTTTTTCAAATTTATTTTTTTGAGGAAAAGTAGCCCTGAGCTAACATCTACCCCCAATCCTTCTTTTTTTATTGAGGAAGATAGGCCCTGAGCTAACATCTGTGGCCATCTTCCTCTATTTTATATGTGAGACGCCTAGCACAGCACGGCTTGATAAGCAGTGCGTAGGTCCGTGTTCAGGATTCAAACCGGAGTGCCCTGGGCCGCCAAAGCAGAGTGCGTAAACTTAACTGCTGTGCCGCTGGACTGGCCCTTAAACAAAATTTCAATTTAAAGTTATAAGAAATATTATACTTGTGCTCCAGTAGCTTATCATTTTAAATCAGTGATGTAAATATTGGCAAACACAATATACTGTTTTATATATGAAGAGGTATTATAAAGTATTAGTATGGCTTGTGCTTTACAGGTTTTTCACTAACTTGTCAACAAGGCAAATACTGTACTGTGGCATTAACTATGTAGACTGTTTGAGATGTCCCAGGACAATTTAAATAAGGTAAACTGTGAATGATACCGGTTTTCAATGCTGTGAAGATATGAATTCGTGCTTTTTGGCAGCCTTCTAGATTACTGGGGTGTTTGGTATTCAAATAATAATTTGGCAGCATGGTATACTTGCAGTGGCCTTGCAACATTTAAAGCAAGGTCTTCCTACTAAGGCAAAGTACAACTGGTCAATAAAGAAAATTAATAAGAATAAGCTGTCCCTTAAAGGTAATTAAATTGCTTTCTAGGTCTTTTTCTTGGTACTTGTAACTTTTCATGGCATTTCATACAGTTACTGAAGATAAGAATCATTACCATTTTAAAAAGTGGAACATTTTGGGGCTGGCCTTGTGGCCTGGTAGTTAAGTTTGGCACGCTCTGCTTCAGTGGCCTGGGTTTAGTTCCCAGGTGTGGACCTACACCACTCGTTGGCAGCCATGCTGTGGTGGTGACCTACATACAAAATAGAGGAAGATTGACACGATGTTGGCTCAGGGCAAATCTTCCTCACTAAAAAAAGTGGAACTTTTTTTAATGCATGAGATTAAAGATAGTAAAATTATCTGAAAAGCTTGCCTTTAATCAGCAATCCCTGCTCTTTCAAAATTTTGCCTCTTCTACTCTGAACTTATTTTTATGGGAAACGAGGGTTATTAGGACCAGGGGGGTAGTTTATTAGTTGCCATGAATGTTCTTTTCAGATTAACTAGTGGTTAGTTGATTAAATCGAATCGATGAGTTGGAGTAGCTTTAAATATGAGAGGAGTTTTGTGAGAAGCAAGGGGTATGAAAACACTCCCAATCTGTACACTTACTGAGATCATTAAATATAAAACCAATGATTTGTGAGATGTAATACTTTAACACATTTATTTATGCTTAAGGTTGTATATATATATTTTTTGTTTCCTTTTTTCCTATACATTTATGGTAACTGTGGACTAAGTAATACCCCTGGGCAATTGGGAGAAAATATTTAGTTTACTTATTAAGAAATTTTAAACATTGTCGTTATACGTAGTCTTATGTTAATCAAGTAATTTTGTGTTGTCCTTTCTTTACAGTGGTATGTTCAAGCCACTTGTGCTACACAAGGAACTGGTCTGTATGAGGGACTTGACTGGCTGTCAAATGAGCTTTCAAAACGTTAAATGAAACTGGATTCTCTAACCAAGGACATGTTTGATAGAATTGGTCTAGGCTTGTTACCACAAAATTAGTTTGCATCTTGGTTATTAAACAGTATCTGGGACTGGTTTGGGCAGAATATTACAGCGTTTCAACTTATTTTGTTGCCAATTATTGTTTACCAAGTATAATGTTGCTGTTTAGCAATATGCTTGGTTTTAAAGAAATTGTCCTGAACTTGGGAAAAAAAGTGTCCTCTTAATTTTACTTCCCTTAAGCCTAAATGCCTGGACATAGCTATTGTGACACCTTTAAATAAATCTGTTTTGAATGTTTTTTGAGCCCACAACAAATAATGTTTTAAAGTTATCCCCTTGCTACTTTACTGATACCTTTATCATTCCTGGGACAGTCTGCTGATTTTAAAACATGTAGCATTCCATTTGTATTTATTTTTCTCCCTTGCCAAAAAGATTTTCTAATACTGCTTGAACCAGCCAGGGAAATGCTCCAAAACACTATTCAGATCTCTTGCACTGAGGAACTTATTTTTTTCCCCCATTATTGACTCTGGCTTCCATCAGCCAAGCTTACCTTGGTGTGGTTTGGATTTGATAGCTAATTAGTTTTGTGCTGGTTGCGAAGAGTTCATATTGAGATAATTTTTAATATTCAGCAGATTGTCTTCCTTTATATTATATCTTTTTTATGTTGCATGTTGCTTTTGGTATCAGCCTGACTCTTTGCCCAGTATATGATAGTTCTGCTGATGTTTTATTGTTTATTGGTGAACATATCTTCATTAAGAGTTTTTGGAAAACTCATCAAACTCAGTAAGTTTTCTTCATAATCCATTTGGAATTATTCCTAATAAAATGATAAAATATGTAATTGTGTGTGTTCTTATTGAGTCTTGAAAATGTTTGAAATAGATTTTCCTATTTAGCAAAGCTGATTTACATATTTTACATACTGTGAACAATAATGCAGATCCCAGAGAGTTTACTAATTGTTTAAATTGGAAATAAAACATGGGTTGCTGTCATGTGTATAACAAAGTGGGGTGCAACTTCAAAAATTTAGTTTTCTTCGATAAAATACCATTTTGATGCTGTACATTTCTAAAGTCAGATCAAGAGTAAAAAGCTGTAATAAAATGAATTGCCCAAAAAATATGTATGCATGTGTTTGTTTCACAGCTAATGGTAGTTTAAAAAAAAAGAAATTCAGGTGCTGTTTGCATGGCAGAATATAGACTGATGTGCTCTCCTACATAGAAGAATAAAATTCACAAGTACTTTTCTTTTTAGTTTCACAAATTTCAGAACTTCTGCTGAAAGCTGCAGGTGACTAATTCTCAGTAAGGCAGTAAAGGTATATACCTCATGAATTATATCTATTAAGTTATTAGAGACTCAGCTGGACAGTCTTATGAGTATCTTAGTTTTTGTCTATAATGTTTTATGTATTTTATAAACCTTGCTTTTTTATGATTCTTAATTGCTTGTATGGATTGAGATAAATTTGTGGATTAAAATTTTCAAAACTAATGCTTTTAAAATAAGGGATGTTTTTGAATTGTAAAAACAGACACTACTGGATCAGGTGAAAGGAAATTGGAATTAAGTAGTTGATGATTGTCAAACAGGTTACTAAACAGGTGTGTTTAACTTGTGTCATTTGATGTCAGTGCACCTTTCCTCGCCCACTGGATGAATTCTCCTTTCTTCCCTTCAAATAAGAAAGGTCTCACTTCCTGTTGGATAAAACTAAGATACGGAATAGTATGTGTGGTTTTTATGGGGTTCAACTAGGAGATATAAGACTTCAGTAGGTTCAGTGTGAGGATCCTAGTTAAATTACCACTGTTGTGTTCATTTAAAAAACTAAATCAGGTAAATCAAAGGTGCCTTCATGGGCTCTGAAGAGGGCGTAAAGAGAATCCATATAATCTTACTTGTGACCTGAGGCAGCTCTTAGTACCATTGTTGGGAGTGACTACATTAAGAAACTAAAATTGCCTGATTTTCACTAAATGGGTTAAAAAAAAGATTTGCAGGATTTCTTATTCCTTTTTTTTTAAGCATTAACTTGGCAACTTGGCATGTTTTTTACCCCCAAGAAATTACTTTTTCTTCAGTCCTAGTGGTGGTAGTTTTTTTAAAGTCAAATTGAGAAGTTCCTGTTTTTTTTCAAATAGAAGTGAGTAAATGCTTTGGGGAAAAGTATAAATTTAGAGGTAACCCCTAGAATCCTTTCCCTGTTTTAACATTCTTTGCAAGCAATGCAAACATAAAATCACTGTCACTCTCCTGATTGATTGACATGTTCAGTACTCTTATGAAATACTTGACACTATCAAGAATGCTTACTGTTAACACAAATGTTAAACCTAGTGTTGGTCAATCAATAAGAGGTCTCTGTGACCTCCCCTATTATACAGAACAGTTGATTATATCCCTAGATTAAGAAGTATTCTGTCAAATAATTGCTAAGTATGTTAATAGAGAAACTGTAGAGGAATTGTGGTTCCCCTCAGCATCAGAGTTGAGGATAGAGCCATTGTCTGGTTTCTCTCCCTTTTTCCAGTAAGCTTTTGTTGTTGTTGTTTCATAATGTTCCCCATTGTCTTTTGTCTAACTTAGCATTCATTTGCTTTTCTGTGATGTAATTTATTGCTATTTTGTTATGTATTTCTATTTCCATGGGTTTTTTTCCCCCTTTACCTTATCTATATTCTCTATTAAAAATAAAACTTAAGTAAAATGTTATCTTAATTTTCCAGAATATTAGTGTCTCATTCGTTGAGACTTTTCTTTAGCATATGTACAGAATTAGCTTCTATGTAGTAGTAATAACTTCCAGATCATTTACTGGAATCAGACTGTCTTAAAATCCATGATATCTGTAGCCATGTCCCCACTTTCATTTCTGATATTAGTAATTTGTATCCTCTCTTTCTTAAAGTCTGGCTAGAGGCTTATCAATTTTATTCATCTTTTCAAAGAACCAGCTTTTAGTTTAGTTGATTTTCTCTATTGATTTCTTGTTTTTAATATCATTGATTTCTGCTCTAAGTTTTATTTTTTCTCTTCTTGCTTTGGATTTAATTTGCTCCTCTTTTTCAAGTTTCCTAAGGTGGAGGCTTAGATGATTGGTTTTAAATCCTTTCTAATATATGAATTCAATGTTATAAATTTCCCTCTAAGTACTTCTTTAACTACATTCCACAAATTTTGATAAGTTGTGTTTTTATTTTCATTTAGTTCAAAATACTTTTAAGTTTCTCTAAGATTTCTTTTTTGACTTGTATTATTTAGAAGTGTGTTAATCTCAAGTGTTGGGGGTTTTCCAGCTATCTTTCTGCTGACTTCTCGTATACAGTCATGCTTCCCTTAATGACGGGGATATGTTCTGAGAAATGCTTCATTAGGTGATTTTGTTGTACAAACAAAATCATAGAGTGTACTTAGACAAACCTAGATGCTATGGCTTACTGCAAACCTGGGTTATATGGTACTAATCTTATGGGACCATTGTATATGCGGTTTGTCATTGACTGAAAAATCATATGGCTGATGACTAATTACATTGTGGTGTTAGAGCAGACTGTATGATTTCTATTTTAAATTTTCAGGGTGTGTTTTATGGCCCAGAATGTGGTCTGTCTTGGTGAATGTTCCATGTGAGCTTGAGAAGAAAGTGTATTCTGCTGTTGTGGATGAAGT
The DNA here is from genome assembly GCF_021613505.1 of Equus quagga. Taxonomy (NCBI): domain Eukaryota; kingdom Metazoa; phylum Chordata; class Mammalia; order Perissodactyla; family Equidae; genus Equus; species Equus quagga. The sequence goes on from NC_060267.1 coordinate 129,680,423, forward strand.
AGTCTATAGACATCAATCATATCCAGTTGATTGTTGGTGATGTTGATTTCAACTATGTCTGTACTGATTGTCCGCCTGCTGGATCAATCCATTTTGATAGAGGGGTATTGAAGTCTCCAGCTATAGTGGATTATTTCTCCTTGCGATTCTGTCAGCTTTTGCCTCACCACATGTTTGAAGCTCTGTTGAAAGGTACAGAGATTTCCCATATACCTCCCTGCCCCTACACATGTGTAACATCCCTCATTATCAACATCCCCCAACAAAGTGGTACATTTCTTACAGTTGATGAACCTATATTGACGTAGTCACCCCAAATCCATAGTTTACATTAGGGTTCACTCTTGATGGTGTACATTCTATGAGTTTGGACAAAGTATAATGATATGTATTCATCATTATAGTACATAGAGTATTTTCACTTCCCTAAAAATCCTTTGCTCCACCCATTCATCCCTTCCCTCACCCTTAAACCGTGGTAAACACTGATCTTTTCATTGCTTCCATAGTTTTGCTTTTCCCAGGATGTTATATACTGGAAATCATACAGTATGTAGCCTTTTCAGATGGGTTGCTTTCACTTTTTTTTTTTTTTTGAGGAAGATTAGCCCTGAGCTAACATCTGCTGCCATTCCTCCTATTTTTGCTGAGGAAGACTGGCCCTGAGCTAACATCCATGCCCATCTTCCTCTACTTTCTATGTGGGACACCTACCACAGCATGGCTTGACAAGTGGTGCCATCTCCACACCAGGGATCTGAACTGGCAAACCCGGGGCCACCAAAGTGGAATGTGTGAACTTAACTGCTGTGCCACCAGGCCAGCCCTTCTTTTACTTAATAATATGAATTTAAGGTTCCTCCATGTCTTTTCATGGCTTAATAGCTCGTGTACCACAGTTTGTTTATCCCTTTACCTACTCAAGGACATCTTGGTTGCTTCCAAGTTTTGGCAGTTGTGAATAAAGGAGCTATAATTCTATGGACAGAAAGTTTCAACTGCTTTGGGTAAATACCAAGGAGCACGATTGCTAGATTGTATGGTACGAGTATGTTTAGTCTTGTAAGAAACCACCAAACTGTCTTGCAAAGTGGCTGTACCATTTTGTGTTCTCAGCAGCAATGAGTGAGAGTTCCCATTGCTCCACATACCAGCATTTGGTGGTGTCAGTGTTCTGGATTTGGGCCATTCTGATAGGTGTGTAGTGGTATCTCGTTGTGTGTTTTCCTGGTGACATATGATAAGTATCTTTTCATATGCTTATTTGCCATCTGTGTGTCTTTGGTGAGGTTTAGGTCTTTGGCCCATTTTTACTTGGGCTTTCTTATTGTGGAGTTTGAATAGTTCTTTGTCTATTTTGGATAACAGTTGTTCATCAGATAAGTCTTTTGCAGATACTTCCTTCCAGTCTTTGGCTTGTCTTCTCATTCTCTTGAAAACCATTTACTTTTAATCTATATATGTCTTTATATTTACAGTTAAAGTGGGCTTTTTGTAGACAATATATAGTTGGGTCTTGTTTTTTGATCCATCTGACAGTGTCTTATAATTGGTGCATTCAGACCGTTGACATTTAAAGTGATTAGTGGTTGGTTGCCCTGGAGTTTGTGATACACATTTACAACTAATCCGAGTTCACTTTCAAACCACTGTCTGTTTCATGGGTAGTGTGAGTACCTTGTAACAACAAAGTAATTCTAATCCTTCCGGTTCTTGTATTATTGCAGTCATTCACTTAAGCATATAAATATACATAAGTATACATAGTTAAATACACTGTTGCTATTCTTTTGAACAAACTATGTTAGATTCAAGTTTTTATTACCCGTTTACTTAATCCTTTGATGCCCTTCCTTTCTATCTGTAGATCTCAGTTTCTGACTTGTGTTGTTTTCCCTCTCTTTAAAGAACTTAACATTTCTTTCAAGGACAGTTCTGGCAACATTCCCTCAACTTTTGTTTGAGAGTCTTTATTTCTCTTTCACTTTTGAAAGATAATTTTGCAGGGTACAGAATTCTAGGTTGGTGGTGGGGGGGGTCTTTTTCTCTCAATATTTTAAATATGTCACTTCACTCTTGTTTGCATGGTTTCTGAGACGTCAAATGTAATTATCTTTGCTCCTCTTTGGGTAAGGTTTTTTTTTCCTCTGGCTTCTTTCAGCATTTTAAAAATTTTATTGGCTTAGTTATTTTTAGGAAAATATTAGGAATGAAATACTAGCTTTGCATTCTTAATCTCATTAAGGTAATTAAATATTTAAATTTAAAGGCTAGGATATTAATATAAACATGGAATTGATTAGGACTTGGCTCTAAAATTACTCCTGAGCATGATTTAAGCTCAAGTATATTCTTGATAAATTTCTTCTAGCATATATGTTGTGACATATTCAGGTGCCTGACTTAAAGGAAATTGTGACTACTGGAAGGTCACTTGGCTGCTTTTGTTTCTTACTGTGTTACTTTTAGGCAAATACCCCTTTATCTTAAAATTATTTCTACAAACCGTATAAAATGTCTAAGTGATTATATTCTAGTAACTGAAAAATGAATAGCAAAAGCAACAGTCTGGACTCAGGTACAGAATAATTAAGGCAGCTGTGCTAGATAGTAGATGCTTGCAAGGTCCTTCGTGTTTCCAGACAGTGGAGTCAGGTGCCTTCCTGACCTTGTTTTGGGGATTTCTGCACTGTTCTATGGTATGCTTTCGATTACACTGGGCATTTGAGTACTCACTTGGTGGTGTGGGGCTGAGCACTGCCATCTGCAGGCAGGGAGCTGGCTCTCAGGAATTAACCAGTAGTTTGGTGGCAGTGGTTCTTTTTTAGGCTGGGTTGAGTGCCATTCAGTAGGGATGTACGAAGCACAGACTGAGAAAGGTTTGCCTCCTGGATAGCCCTGAAGAGGGTGAGGGATGATGATGTTTAAAAACGGTGGGTACTCAACAATAGAAAGACAACTCAGTTTAAAAAGTAAGCTCCAAAGATAGACAAATGGCCAATAAGTACATAAAAAGCTGCTTAACATCATTATCCACCAGGGAAATGCAAATCAAAACCACAGTGAGATGCCACTTCACACTAGGCTAGCAGTAATCAAAAAGATGGTAAGTGTTGGTGATGATGTGGAGAATGCTGGTGGGAATGCAAAATGGTGCAACTACTTTGGGTAACAGTCTGGCAGTTCCTTAAAAGGTTAAACATTTTCCATAGGACCCAGCAACTCTACTCCTAGATATATGCCCAAGAGAAGTGGAAACCTGTGTCCACTCAGAAACTTGTACACCAATGTACAACAGCATTCTTAGAAGCTAATAAGTGGAAGCAATCCTAATGTCAACTGATTAAATCATTATCAACTGATAAATGGATACATGTGGTAGTGTGTCCATACAATGGAATATTATTCATCATAAAAAGGAATGAAATACTGTTACATACTACAACATGGAAGAACCTTAACATACTAAGTGAAAGAAGCTAGTCACAAAAGACTACATGGTTGTATGACTCCATTTATATGAAATGTCCAGAACAGGCAAATCCATAGAGACAAAAAGTAGATAAGTGGTTGCCAGAAGCTGAGGGGGGAGGGGGAATGGAGAGTGACTCTAATGAGTATGGGGTTTCTTCTGGGGGGATGGTCCTTGTAAGTAGATTTGACATGCACAAAAAGCCCTTAAAGAGAATAAAGATCTATTTTGGATTGAAGAACCAAAGTATCATGGGATTCTTTCATTTAGGATGAAGAAAAAGGTCAAAAACCAGAATGCAAAAACCAGATTTCTTTAGGTATGTAATAAAAGGACAAAAAAGGGGTAATGTAATTCCATTATTTACAATACTTAAAAATTCTGCAGCTTCAGCAGAAATATTCTTTGGTTTAAGATACCCAAAACACTATACTTAACCTAGCTTCTCTGAGGAAGGCCAGTTTTATTTCTAAATTATTTTTATCCCTGGATACGCCATTTCTCCAAACTATTCCACAGGGAAAATAAAGATTATATGCAATAAATTTCTTTTTACAAAGTGTATATTGTTCATCCAATATTAAAAAAATCCAACTAAATAAAGCCTATCCAATTCCCTAGTGAACCATTTTCAATTATAGAAAGAATACAAATGAAACCAGCAAAAATGCAAACTCGGAATACTTCAATACAGTAAGGAGATGTACATTAGCAACACTAGTACATCATCAAAGTGATTTACTGGGCAAAATTGATGGCATTATATAAACCCTTTGACAACACAAAATGGACAGAAGATGGAGATGAATGATTCAGTCTGTTTTTAGTGAAGTTTCTCAAAGAAATTGAAAATTGTAAAAACCTAACACTGACAATATGGACAGGGATTTTGACAACGTAGAGTTTGTCTTCATAGCAGAATGAATCCAGCTGGTAGCTCCTATTTATATTGAGGGTGGCATCACCTAACTGAACTAAGATTGAGTATTTTTAAGGTCTACAACTTAAAAGTTACTTTATCACATATATAAAATGTTAATCATAGCAACTGGCTTCAATATGATTCAATACACTGTGCAGATGGCCAACTTGAAAATTTTTTCCATATTATAATTTTTAATATTATATTAACAATGGTTTTTTAAAGTATTTTTAAAGCTAATCTTGATTTTAAGGTTTTCTTTCCAAAACCTAACATTTTTAATAAGCAGAGTTGAGTCCTTTTTTTTTTTTTACAATTATGCATTATAACTTGGTAAGTTATCTTCAGCCACAGCTATCTCAGTTTCTCAGGAAGGAGTATTTAGGCATTCTTGCTGTCTGCTACTCTGTACCTAAACTGGAATTTAAAAAGTGGTAGGTAATAGTGGAGCCATGGCTAAGCCATTTAAAAAGCCAACGTTAATAAGCAAGTTCAATCTCTGAAACAAATCGCTAAAGTAGACGTACATTTTTAAAAAATTTATTTTTTATTTTTTTGAGGAAGATTAGCCCTGAGCTAACATCTGCTGCCAATCTTCCTCTTTTTGCTAAGGAAGACTGGCCCTGAGCTAACATCCATGCCCATCTTCCTCAATATGTGGGACACCTACCACAGCATGGCTTGCTAATTGGGCCATGTCCGCACCTGGGATGCGAACCAGCGAACTCCAGGCCACCGAAACAGAACGTGCGCACTTAACCACTGCGCCACCAGGCCAGCCCCTAGATGCACATTTTTAAAGTGACTATTTTGATAGGCTTCTTATTCTGTCCAATTTATTTACAATCCAGGGCTTTGGTACTTTTTGCAATGTTTTTCTTCCCAAATCTCTTCAAAAGAAGCAATGAGACTGACCTTTCCAACTTGACACAAGCTTGTAAAAATAAGAAGGAATTGCTGAAGATGAGCTCTCTAGAAAAAAATAAAGGAGATTGGGTAATCCATTGTGAATAATCTAGTTCATGACTGCAACATAACTAGACTAAACAAGTTAAAAATGCATTGGTAGGGGCTGGCCCGGTGGCGCAGTGGTTAAGTGCACACATTACGCTTTGGCGGCCCGGGGTTCGCTGGTTTGGATCCCGGGTGTGGACATGGCACCGCTCCTGTGGCAGCCGTCCCGTATATAAAGTAGATGAAGATGGGCACAGATGTTAGCTCAGGGCCAGCCTTTCTCAGCACAAAGAGGAGTATCGGCAGCAGACGTTAGCTCAGGGCTAATCTTCCTAAAACAAAAACAAAAATAAAAACACTTCGGTAGAGATACCACTTCACACCCACTTGGATGACTATAATAATAATAATAAAAAAAATAAGTTGGTGAGGATGTAGAGAAACTTGAACTCTCTCATACATTGCTGGTGGAATGTAAACTGGTGCAGCTGCTGTGGAAAACATTTTGGCAGTTTCTCAAAAAAGGTAAACAGAATTGCCATATGGCCCAAGAATCCACCCCTAGGTATACAACCAAAAGAATTGAGAACAGGTGTTCAAACAAAAGCTTGTACATGAATGTTCACAGCAGCAGCATTCACAATAGCCAAAAGGTGCAAACAACCCAAATACCCAATTGGATCAACAAAATGTGGTATAACCATACAATGGAACATTATTCAGCCATACAAAGGAATGAAGTCTTGATACATACGACATGCATGAGCCTTAAAAACATTGTGCTAAGTGAAAGAAGCCACACATAAAAGGTCATATATTATATGATTCCATTTATATGAAATATTCAGAATAGGGAAATCCAGTGAGGCGGAAAGCAGATGAGTAGTCGCCAGGGGCTGGAGGGGAGGAGGGAATGGGGGGTGGCTGCTTAATGAGTATGTGGTTTCCTTCTGGGGTGATGAAAATGCTTTGGAACTAGTTAGAGATGATAGTTGCACAGCATTGTGAATGACTAAACGCAAGAGAATCATACACTTTAAAATGGTTAACCGTATGTGAATTTCACTTCAATTTAAAAAATGCTTTGGTATTCTCATTTCAGAGTGTAGTACAGTTACTCTGAAGTTAGCGCTAAAAAAGTCACCCAAATTAATACAGCTCCAAAATCTTCAATAAGTTAAAGCATGTCCCTTCTCATAAAGTGGGACCACAGAATTTGATTACCCAAATCAATTAAAGCTCTTAAAATTTTCTTCTCCCCAAATAAAATCTAGATGTTTCCTTCTAGTACTATATTGAGCAAAATAATAAAATTTTCAAAACATTGAAATGCTTTTGAATTATGTTTAGAAAATTAGCATTGCTATAATTTTTTAGAGGAAAGATTTCCTCTATTGAGTTGTCATGTGGGTCTTGTGATAAACTAAGAGTGCAAACTTTTACCTTTCATTATGTATATGGGTTTTGGTTTTGTCTCAGTCATATTAGTTTGCAGAGAATCTCTGCCTGTATTTTATAGCCGGAGAGTAAGAGATCTAACGGTGTCAGTTTCCGCCAGGGAGACCTTCCCACAGCAGTCTTCTCTGGACCCGCTCCCCTTGTATTATGTTCCTCGAAGATGGACCTCGGGACTGAAACCACCGCTTTCTAGTGATATCAGGCCTCAGTTCTCACAGAAAAAGTCATCACCCAATGAAATTCCTATAAATTTGAAACAACTGATTGTAGTATTCAGAATTTTAAAGAACATCACATTATAGCCAGAAATGATTTGTTTGCTAATGAATTATGTACTACCTGTGTATATGTCTATAGTGGCAACTGTGCAAGAGGAGTTTATTTAATAGGATAATGTATGTTCCATAACATTCTTAGTTGTTTATAATCAATGATATAAAATTTTGGAATGTTAATTTCTACAGTAAGAACTTGTGACATCATAAAATGTCATTCACCATAGAAAGAGCTGCTAAACTTTCCATGTTTTATTAAAATTAAATGTACTAAAAAATCCAAATGTAATAGAAAAATTCAACTACACAGATGGCTTTAAACATTTAAACATTTTTCAATAACACTTATTCTGACTCATGGAAACAAGGAAATTTTGGTATGCTATTTATACAATTTTCTTAGTGTCCCCTACCTTTGGACTCCAATCATACTGACATGTTTGTATACAGTCATGTGTCGCTTAATGACAGGGATGTTCTGAGAAATGCTTTGTTGGGTGATTTTGTCGTTGTGTGAACATCACGGAATATACTTACACAAACCTAGACGGTATAGCCTACTGTACACCTAGGCTGTATGGTACTAACCTTGTGGGACCAGTCCTATATGTGGTCCATTGTTGACCAAAACTCATTAAGCGGTACATGACTGCAATGGAGATTTACCAGAGTATATGGCACTTCACAATAATATTCTATTTCTAATATTCTGAAATGCCTCTATACAATCTGATCAGTTTAGTCAGCAAATATAGGACCTGTATGTTTTTCTCATGAGTGAGTATGTCATGTTACAAGTTTTTCTTTCAAGATGTTTCTCAACTTTTTGCTTAGGAACTTTTTGTTTTCTCTCAAGAGTCCTGTCAACATTTTTTTTGAAAGCAGACCAAAACCAAATTTTAAAAAGGAAGAAAAAAATACATATTTTTCAAAAGAATGAGATTCTGGCTTTAATATATTATTTATGCATTTGTAACTGATGTTAAAACACTTTAAAGGAGCTGGCCTGGTGGTGTAGCGCTTAAGTCTGCACACTCTGCTTTGGTGGCCTGGGGTTCACAGGTTCAGATCTTGAGCATGGACCTATGCACTACTCATCAAGCCATGCTATGGCGGTGTTCCACGTACAAAACAGAGGAAGGGTGGCACAGATGGTAGCTCAGTGACAATCTTCCTCAAGCAAAAAGAAGAAGATTGACAACAGATGTTAGTTCAGGGCCAATCTTCCTCACCAAAAAAAACAAAAAACAAAAAACAAAAAAAACTTTAAAAAATGTTATTTAGGAAGGCACAACTCGGTAGCATCAATTTTTCATTTACAGCCTTTTCTAAACAAGATCCCAAGAAAGTGTCACCTTAATTTTTCCCGTCAAGTACTCTTAAGTACTTCAAGGTTCAATCTGAAGTACAGGTAAAAGCCTCTCAGTCTCAAACTTACTAAACTAAGAGTTAAAAATACATTGGATAGTGAGCAGAATATGAAAGTAAAGGCTACTTTATCAAACGAGAAAAGATCTTACAGCATTGGGTTTAGAGATTAAAGAATTGGAACAAAGGCTCTTATGACTGGAAAATCAGAACTCTTCTTGAAGTGGGTAGGCTTTTAATATCTAAGCTAGAAATTAAATGAAATGCAGAAGTATGACATAACATTATGGCTATCCTGAACATCAAAAAAGCAACAGCTAAAGCATTGCAAATAAGGTATGGTGACAAGTGAGTCAGAAAAACTTTCTGGGTAGGACACTAATCAGTAACTCTTTAACTTCTAATTTTAAAAAGTTTGGCTTCATATTTAAATTTTTACAGTATATAAATTATATATACAATGTTTTCCTGTAACTCAAACTATAACGCTCAAGTCTACAAAAAGAACAGTTTATGTCAAAAGCTCCACTACTCCTCTTTCTCCTATTTATAAAAACCAACAATTTTGAAAATATTGCTAGCATAGAAATGCTCAATGGTAAATCCAAAATTTCAAGCCCGTATCAGTACGCAGTTTCTCATAAAGTAACACATTGTGCTTTATTCTCTATCATATGGTCAAATACCCTGTTGATTTATGAACATTTTTCATGGGCAAGAGTAATTAAAGACAATGGGATCAAGTTGACTATGTTGCTATTCACTTTGAATACGAAATTGTGCTTACATCCTAAAAGTTAAAATGAGCTGCAATAAGAATGACAATACAAATATGTCCATTTGTAACATCATGAAAAACTAAAATCCTAAAAATAAGTGAATGAAAATACCTTATGTTAATTGAAAAATGAAAAACGAGAAGCAATAACAATGGATGATGGTATATTTTAAACTTCTGTTAAAGCTCCGAAAGGTCTATTAAATTACTAAGCAAATTGAGGTAGAAGTAGACCCTAATGTCAGCCTTCCATGTGTTGGAACTTCAGCCTCTCACCTTAACGTGTATGCATTTTCCCCTAATTATATAAACATGATTCAATTTGAAATGTGTGTTATGATAGAAAAACTACAGCATCATTCAAATTGTTTTTTACAAAATTCTTAATTACTAGCTAAAAAAAAAAGTACTTATAAAACATACACAATAATTCAACGTTCTTCCTGCCAGTCATAAATATATTTGTTTTTCCTCCAAGTGTAGGGGAAAAAAAGGGTAGAGAACTCTATTATGCAAACATTATAAACAGTCATGTAATGAAGACACTGGAACATAACTAGTAGGTTAGGATCACTTTACCTTAGTCTCTAGTTTTCCTCTTTGAAGGTTACACAGAAGCTTTGATTCATATGAAGTTTCCTACTAAAACTGACAAATTCCATTAAACACAAATCTACTTCCATTTTAAATCACATACAAGTGCTATGTGATCAGAGGGATGGGAAACACTGGGTAAGGCCTGGTGGGTGGTAACTTCTTCGTGACTAGGTAAGGGAATCACCTGTTCAACCTCTAAAGCATTTAAGTCAATGAAAATGTAATCCAGACATCCGTGAAAGCCACCAACATAATTCGTGTAAGCAGGTTCATCACAAGCACTTTTCAGTTTGAAGAAATGGGCAAGAGACATGTTGCATCGTTCTTCTTCCCCATTGGAAGCCCAGTCTTCATGATCCTCTGGAATGTTGCCATTGATGACAAAATGATACATTCCCGTTGATGGGGTACTATTAAAGTCCCCACAAAATATAACTGGTATGCCAGGATACAGATCACATGAGACATGTCTAATGTGAGCCAAGGCTACTGCCATTTGAATGAGACGAATGTACCCACCTATGAAAAGAACAAACATTAATGTAAGTACTTCTTAAAGTTGCTTTTAAGTAAAAAAATAAATAAACTCACAAACTATAGTATCCAGGTGACATTCAAGATATATATTTGTGCGTGTGAGGGGGATTTGGAGGAAGGTGGTCAAAAGGTAAAACTTCCAGTTATAAATAAATATTGGGATGTAATGCACAACATGATGACTATAGTTAACACTGCTGTATGGTATATTGGAAAGTTGTTAAGAAAGTAAATCTACAAGTTCTCATCACAAGGAAAAAATTTCTTTTTGTTTTGGTATCTGTTTGAGGTAATGGATGTTAACTAAACTTTCCGTGGTAATCATTTCCCAATATCTGTAAGTCAAGTCATTATGCTGTCAACCTTAAGCTTGTACAGTGCCCTATGTCAATTATGACTGAAAGAAAAAAGAGACACGTTAGTGTAAAACAGCTTTACTGACTTTAAGTTGTTATGTTTAAGTCACTTGTGAAAACCAATAAAACCTACCTTTGGGATGCCAGTAGAGATGGGTATTAGCAACACATATCTTTTTAGAAGAGTCCTGTCTCGACTGAAGAACTGAAACCTAAAATAAACAGAAAGTGCCATGAGTTCAGTTGCTATCTGCCAGTCTCCTGAATGCTTTTTTCCTTCCCTTACTGATAAAGTAGGATTGCAATTATGAAATTTACCTTTGTTCTAAGTTTTAGAATATACATGAATAGGACTTAGTGTAACAGTTTTGTTTTTGTTTTTTAAAGATTGGCCCTGAGCTAACATCTATTGCCAATCTCTTTTTTTTTTCTTCTTCTTCCCAAAGCCCCCCAGTACATAGTTGTATATGCTAGTTGCAAGTCCTTCTAGTTCCGCTATGTGGGACACCACTTCAGCATGGCTTGACCAGCGGTGCCAGGTCCTCACCCAGGATCGGAACAGGCAAAACCCTGGGCCGCCAAAGTGGAGCACAAACTTAACCACTCGGCCACGGGGCCAGCCCCCTGAACATGTTTTAATAACAACCCAACATATACAGATACATGAAAAGAAGACATTCTAGATGACAACACTAACGTCAGAGACAGTATTTTCACGTGGATAAGCAAGCACAGGCTTCGGATTGAGGCAGGTCTAGGCTGGAATATTCACTCTACCATTTACAGCAGTGGGACCTGGAGAGAGAGACTTTTTTTTCTAAATCAGCTTCCTCATTGGTAAAAGAGACAATATCACCCACCTCAAGGGGGACTGCTGTGTGGATTCAATTAAATGAGCTTACACAGAAGTGTATGAAACACAGCAGGTGCTCAAAAAAATGGTAGCTGCTCTTCTTACTATAAACAAAACCAATTACCTAAAAACTCTGGACAAACACACAATGAACATGTTTTTAAAAACTAAGATAGCTTAAAATAGCTTAAGCTAAGTAGCATTTAACACCCTGTCCAGTGATGATGGAATATATAACTAACTGGGTAAGAATCCTGGCTCCACACTTGTGTGAACCTGGAAAAGTAAACTTGACCATTTCCCCATTTATAAAATGGGAAGAATGACATCTATAAAACGGGGATAGCAGGATTACTATGAGCCAAAAATTAAAATAATAGCACCTAGTAAAACATGCCAGACACTTAAATTTAGATATTTTAAAATGTGTCAAACAGTGCTTGGCAAGTAGTAAAAAAAATTAGATATTACTATTATTCTTGTATTTAGCATGTCTCTCCCACTAGATTGTAAGCACTATGAAAGTTCCTGTTTGCTTTGTTCAAGGCAACCTGCAGCATGCCTGCCACAGTGGAGATGTTCAGTAAGTATTTTCTCAAAGAATGAATGAAAGATAAACTTTGTGCTGAAGACAGGGCCAGCCTAGGTGGCCTATTGGTTAAACTCAGCGCGCTGGGCTTTGGAGGCCTGGTTCCGTTCTCAGGCGGGGACATAGACCGCTCTGAAAGCAGCCATGCTGTGCTGGTGGGCCACATACTAAAACATAGAGGAAGACTGGCATGATGTTAACTCAGGCTGAATCTTCCTCAGGGAAGAAAAACAAGCATCCCACCCCCCTCTCCTTCCAGGGCCCTAGAAATGGACAAGTATGTGAAGATACTGGCGCAGCCACTTTACCTGAAGGACAGATGATCTCTGGAGCACCCTCTCCTGCGCCGATGGGTACAAAACTAGTTTCTCCAGTAGTTCTTTGTGAAGCGGGTCGGACTCCAGGGCTTCATGGAAAGAAATGTCATGCTGGCTAAGGAGGCTGAACTTGGACTTTCGGTAGAAAGTGGCCAGGCCCTCGTGCTGCTTGATTCTAAACACGCCCTCCAGCCCAAAGGCCTCGAGGGCCGGCACCAAACTGTCTGTAAACACGCTGCGGTCAACCTCTTGCAAACAGATGAGGTCGGCATTGTAGCCCGTGAGTTCCTTCTGGATGAGGTTCTGGCGGTAGTCGAGCTCCAAAGCGTAAGGGGCACAGTACGGGTACAGGACCGTCCGGGAGAACTCAGTCTGGGCGTACGTGTCGGCCAGGATGTTGTAGGAGACAGTGCGGATGAGAGCGTCGTCCGTCACCTTCTTGGTGTAGAGATGCCGGTGGTCAAAGGTGCAGGTGCCGGGCCCGGCCTCCACTAGACACACACTTTCCAACTCTCGGCTCGGCCCAAAGCGCTGCCCATTGCCTGGGGTGCAATGAAGCTTGAGCCGTAGCCCGATGTCGGCATTGGACGGCGTGTAGACGCGCTCGTCCACACCCGTCTCCGTCCAACCAGGAGAGGAAGAAGAGGGAGACAATGACGAGGGGCCCCCGCCCTCAGGCTCCGCCGCTCCGGGTTTGGCTTCCTTGTACCAGCGGAAGAGGGAGCTGGCGGGATCTCCAAATTCCAGGCTGAGCTTGGGGCACACCGGGAAGCCGGCCATGATGTAGCGTGGCAACTGCAGCTCGGTGAAGGCGGGCGGGTTGCGCTCCACCTTGTATTTGACGTCGCCAATCTGCAGCACCGCGCCATCCTGCCAGGCGTCCACATTGAGCACGTCTTCAGCCACTGCCTCCTCCCGGTAGTACAGCTTCACCACCGGCTCGCAGGCTGCAGCCGGCTCGGACCCAGGCCCCGCACAGGCCACGCCGCCGCTTGCGTTTGGCCGGTTCTTCCTGCTCTTCTTGGCGGCGGCCGCCTTAGCGTGGCCTTTGAGGGCGTTGGTAGCGATTCGGCTGAGGACCCGACCCAGCGGCTCGCTCTGGTCGCGCTGCATGTTCTTGTGGCTGCCGTCGGCTAGCGCGAACGACAGGCTTAGCTTAGGCTCCGAGGGCACACAGCGCACTACAGCGCGCTCCATCGCGCCCGTCCCGGTCTCCGTCGCCGCCTCGGCCCGACTGTGCCGCTCCACCGCCGTGCGGACCCCACGAAGCGCGGCGCGGGCGCCTGGGAGCCTCCACATGAACCTGGTAACCCAGCGGCAGACGACACCGGCGGCCGAGCGGCCACCAAGCGTCAGGGGGAGACAGAGGAGCCGCAGCCGCCGGCTCCGGGACCCATTCAGTCCCACGACTTCCGGCCGGCGAGGAGAAAGCGCACGGTGCTTCCGCCACGCACTTTCGCCACCCGCTTACCTGCTCCTTTTTCCCATAGCCACGCCTATCTCCAATCCTTCCCAGAGAAATTTTTATTTTCAACTAGAGTCGCAAAGAGGGGAAATTAAGAAGATAGAAGTGCCAGAGGGAAATATGAGACGCAAGGGTTTTATCGAAAGCGCAGTTAGGGAGCGGAAGGGAAGGTGCTCCAAGCCGGAAGTGGCTGAGGCGGTGTCACGGGTTCCGCTGCCTGGAAGAAGGCGGGCGGCCTGCGTGGACCGTGCTACCTGCCTGTGTTATTCTCGCGCTGCGTGGGGCGAACAGCGCGAGGGCATAGGGAACTCCAGTCAGATCGCCGGCCGGCTCCAGGCGTGGAAGATGTTGCTCAATTCCTCCCCACGGCAGTCCCGACGCTGCCTGCCCTCTTCCGGGGTGTGGGTTGGCCGCAGCCCGGCCAGCGCCGACGCGCGGAGCTGAGCCTTTGTGGTAGCTAATAGCGCGCAGTGTATAATAATTCGCACTTAGTGAGCGATGACTGTGTTTATATCGTCTTCTACAGATACGAGGTCTGGGCAGATTAAGTTACTTGCTCAAGGTCACACAGACATTACTGAATGAATGGCTGGAGGCTGAGAAATAGCCAGTGAGTAGGAGGAAATGAAAAACGTAGCTTTACAGAAGCCAGGTGAAGAAGGTATTTCAAGAAACAGTAGTTTTGTGTTGAATATAATTAATATTCTGTGATTAACTGAAGGAAAAAAACCCTTGAAAATTCAAAGAACAAATTGAGAAGTTGCTTCTCTGGACAACTGATCTGCTTGTATGCACATTTTCTTGTCCTACAACTAGAACGTTTATTTATTGGGTATCCGATAATGAGCCATACCTTTTCCCCTGGCTTACGATGAGGAAAATAAGCCTTTTGAATTGTGTTCTAAAAGGGTGAATTTTACCGTCATTTGAAATTTCTGTCCCCCTCTTCTCTCCACCTGCCCACCAGGCATTTGACAAAGTGACTGGATATTGATGATATGTATGTAGTCCAGGACTGCAGTATAGGGATAGAAGTCATTACATTATACCAACTGACTAACTGACCTAAGGAACGAAGAAAATAAGTCTCAGTACCTCAGTTTATTGTACCCACGTTAACAAATTTGAATTTTGAAATGGCATTTTTCTTATCCCCAGCATTTTCCTTCATGCAACTTTATAGAACTTAATCTTAAATCAGCTTATTTAGAGAAAAATAAAAGCACTATTAGAAAATGTGACTTTGGGCCAGACTCAGTGGCCTAGTGGTTAAGTTCGGTGTGCTCTGCTTTGGCAGCCCCCAGCGGTTCCAGGTGCTGACCTACACCACTCGTCTCTCAGTGGCCATGCTGTGGCAGCGTCTCACATACGAAAAGAGGAATGTTGGCAACAGATGTTAGCTCAGGGCGAATCTTCCTCAGCCAAAAAGAAAAAAGAAAATGTGACTTTCCTTTAAGCAAGCTGATTTAACCCTGTGGCAGAGTCCTAATCCTGGGTGTAAGACAGATGCCTTAAAGGTCATACTGATACTGAACCTCTTAATCTCAAACTCGTGTGTCTGATGCTCAGTAAGCCAATCACAGAGACGTCAGTACCTGGAGATGGAGAAAGGTGTATTCAAATTGGCTGAAAGGAAAGGGTGGGAGGATAGGTTCTCTCAAATCCACTTTAACAAGAGAAGAAAGCAGGAGGTTTTATAGAGCTAAGGGGCTTGGCAGGAGGAGTTTTGGCGTTTAAAGAAACAAAGGGGTAACCCCTGTTTCTTTCACTCCAGATAAGCCCTTGGGCAGTCTGACTTCTGGGGATCCATAGCAGCTGGGGGCTGGTTATCTGATGATGGTAACTTCCTTAAAGGCATTTTTTCTCTTCTGCAAAGCAAGTTCATAAATCCTTGTTACCCTTGAGTCACCCTTCAGGTTAAACAGGAAAACAGCAAATTAATAAGATTAACTTCTTTTCATCTATGTTTGTGTCAGGAGCAAGATGAAAGGTAATCATTTTCTTATTGAATATTTACAGTAGTAATTAAATGCTTATTAAATTATTGAAGCCCCAGGTGCCTGGCTTCAATAATTCTTTCTTTTAGTTTTTTTTTTCAATATTTTAATTTTTTTGAAAGGGTAAGACATACCCATAGTGAAAAAATTGTTCCACCCCTGACTCCTGTGCATACATGAACATTTATGAGTATAT
Source organism: Equus quagga (assembly GCF_021613505.1). Lineage (NCBI taxonomy): Eukaryota > Metazoa > Chordata > Mammalia > Perissodactyla > Equidae > Equus > Equus quagga. The sequence continues at coordinate 129,696,557 of NC_060267.1, forward strand.
ACACTTCTTCCCATTTCTTTACACAAATAGGAATGCAGTATATCCATGGTTCAGTACCTTCCTCTTTTCACTATCTTCTGTCAGTTCTTTCAAGAGAAGGTGTCTGAAAGTGTTCTGAAAGTGTCACAAATTCCCATAAAAAGTTTAATTTGAACTCAACAGATTTGAAAATAATACATAAATGGTGAAGCTATATTTTTATGAGGGTAAATTATAGCATAATTATATACATTATAATTATACAATTAAAATTTGAGATTGGAAGACTGATCCAATACTGTGTTTTCCCTGATGCTAAAAGAAGTGGCTAATAGAAATCATTTTATTCATCCATTCTTACTCCATTCCAAGAAACACAGGCTAACTTTCACTAGTCAAAAGTTATGATTGATAGAGTTCTTGTTACTGATACATATAGCTGCAAAGATTAGTGTGTGAAGACTAGTTTCTTGTGATTACCTTCACTTTGGTTAATAACATTGGCAGTTAACAGCATAGATCATTAATATACCTCTATCTTTTTTTACTTAAAGTCAGCATAATACTGTAGTTTTGAGTGATAGCACTCAGAAATTTTTGTAGTACCAGGTGATACCTCTTCAGGTTAATATGCTACTGCCTCATATATTCAAAATTTAATAATTTCCATTTGCTTTTTATTTAAGGGACCAATCTATTTTTTTGTTTCTTTAGAAATTTTTTCTAATTTTTACTTTTTCCAAGTTTTATTGAGATGTAATTGGCATATAACATTGTACTAGTTCAAGGTGTACAACATAATGACTTGATACATGTATATATTGCCAAATGATTACCACAGTGTTTACTTAACATCTGTCTCCTCACATAGTTCCAAATTTTTTTCCTTGTGCTGAGATGTATTCAGCACAAGATCTATTCTCATAGCAACTTTCAAATATACAATATAGTATTGTTAATTATAGTCACCATGCTATCCATTATATCCCCTGAACTTGTTTATCTCAAAAACTGGAAGTTTTTACCTTTTTGGACAGCCACCAATCTGTTCTCTTTCTATGAATTCAGTATTTTAGTTTCCACATATAATTGAGATCATACAATATTTGTCTTTGTCTGACTTATTTCACTTAGTATAATGCCCTCAATGTCCATGTATGTTGTCACAAATGGCAGATTTCCTTCCTTTTTTATGGCTGAATAATTTCCCAATATCTGTGTATCTATATATCTCATTTTCTTTATCCATTTATCCATCGATGAGCACTTACACTTAGGTGGTTGTAAATAATGCTGCAGTGAACATGCAGGTGCAGATATCTTTTTGAGATAGTGATTTCATTTCTTTTGGATATATAGCCAGAAGTAGAATTGCTGGATATGGTAGTTCTATTTTTAATTTTTTTTATTGAGTTCATAATAGTTTACATCATTGTGAAATTTCAGTTGTACATTATTTCTTGTCTGTCACCACATAAGTGCTCCCCTTCACCCTGTCCCCACCCCACTCCCGCCTTCCCCTGGTAACCACTGAACTGTTTTCTTTGTCTGTGTGTTTGTTTATATTCCACACGAATGAAATCATATGGTGTTTGTCTTTCTCAGTCTTGTTTATTTTGCTTAACATCATTCCTTCCAGGTCCATCCATGTTGTTACAAATGGGATGATTTTGTCTTTTTTAATGGCTGAGTGGTATTCCATTGTATATATATACTATTTTTAATTTTTTGAGGAACTTCTATACTGTTTTCCATGGTGGCTGCACCAATTTACATTCCAACCAACAGTTCTATATGTTTCTTTTAATTTAAAACATTTATTGTAATTTATAATGATTACATTATGTGTTATATATTCAATCATGCATTGTTTAACAATGGGGATACATTTTGATAAATGTATCATTAGGTGATTTCATTGTTGTGTGAATATCATAGTGTGTACTTACACAAATGTAGATGATATAGCCTACTACACGCCTGGGGTATATGGTACTAATGTTATGAGACCACTGTCATATATTCAGTCTGTCATTGACTGAAACATTGTTATGCAGCATATGACTGTATTTATACTACATAACATAGTATATATAATATATGATACAGTTATATCATTTAATGTAAGATATAATTGATGTTACTGTAACAGCAATCAAAAAATTAGCTGTTTTTAAAAATGTTTTGTCCTTTTTTGCTTTTAGAAATAAGATCTTTTTTTCTCTTTTTAAAGATTTTTTATTTTTCCTTTTTCTCCCTAAAGCCCCCTGGTACATAGTTATATATATTTTTTAGTTGTGTGTCCTTCTAGTTGTGGCATGTGGGATGCCGCCTCATCATGGCTTGATGAGTGGTGCCATGTCCACACCCAGGATCTGAACTGACAAAACCCTGGGCCACTGAAATGGAGCACGCGAACTTAACCACTCAGCCATGGGGCCCACCCCAAAAAATTAGTTTGAAGAAAAGAAATTCAATCAAAGAACCTGTGTAAAACCTATCACGGTTTAGCTCCAAAAGAACTCAAGCATATGGACCCCTTTCTTTTCCCTGCACTCCCATTTTTAATTTGAAATGAACAATGAATAGTATAAAGCACAGTAAGTTAGTCTTGGGCCGGCCGGGTGGCGCAGCAGTTAAGTTCGCACATTCCACTTCGGTGGCCCAGGGTTCAGTGGTTCGGATCCCGGGTGTGGACATGGCACCACTTGGCAAGCCATGCTGTGGCAGGCGTCCCTCATATAAAGTGGAAGAAGATGGGCACAGATGTTAGCTCAGGGCCAGTCTTCCTCAGCAAAAAGAGGAGGATTGGCAGCAGATTGGCAGGACTAATCTTCCTAAAAAAATAAACAAATAAGTTAGTCTCATAAGTTCTATTAGCATCTTCAACATTTCTATGAAGAAGTAGAAGAAACTTTTTTTTTTATAATATTAGAGAATCACATTTTGGTGTCATATCCATAAGTGCTTTTAAATAATCAAGGCTTTGTGAAATAAACTTATCTGCTCTCGTAAATAATATTTCTAACCCTTAGACTCAGAAGTAGAGCCTTTAAGGAAGGATTTTAAGTTGCAAATTAAATATGTTAGGTAGTTAACATATTTTTTCCTTTCTTTCAAACTAAACGATTTATTAAAATCCTGGCTGGCTCTTTTGCAGAAATTGACAAACTGATCCTAAAATTTATATGAAAATGCAAAAGACCTAGAACAGTCAAAATTACTTCTTTCTATAAAAGAAGAACAAAGTTAGAGGACTAACACTACCCAATTTTAAAACTATAACCAAAAAATTTTTTTTTAAAAATAAAACTATAACCATTTGTACAAAAGGTAAATAATCAAGACAGTGTGGTGTTGGTATAAAGATAGACAAGTAGATGAATGAAACAGAATTGAGTGTCCAGAAATAAACCCTTACATTACGGCCAATTGATTTTTCAACAAAGATGCCAAGGCAATTCTGTGGGGAAAGGACAACCTTTTCAGCCAATGGTACTGGAACAATTCTATATTTATATGCAAAAAAATGAACTTGGATCCATATCTCTCACTACAAACAGAAATTAATTCTAAATGAATCAAAGACCTAAATGTAAAACCTAAAACTAGAAGAAAACAAAACATAGAAGAAAATCTTCATGATCTTATCTATCTTTCATAGATAGCAACCTCAAAAGCACAATCCATAAAAGAAAAAAATAAGTTTGAGGGGCTGGCCCCGTGGCTGAGTGGTTAAGTTCGCGCGCTCCGCTGCAGGCGGCCCAGTGTTTCGTTGGTTCGAATCCTGGGCGCGGACATGGCACTGCTCGTCGGGCCACGCTGAGGCAGCGTCCCACATGCCACAACTACAAGGACCCACAGCGAAGAATATACAACCATGTACCAGGGGGCTTTGGGGAGAAAAAGGAAAAAAAAAAAAAATAAGTTTGACTTCATAAAAATTAAAAACTTTTGCTCTTCAAAAGACACCATTATGAAAGTGAAAAGAGAGGATATAGACCAAGAGAATATATTTGCAAATTATCTATCTGATAAAGGACTTGCATCCAGAATATAAAGAACTCTTACAACTCAACAATAAAAAGTTAAGTAATCCAATTTAAAAATAGATAAAATATTTGAAAAGACATTTCATCAAAAAATATATATTATCGGATCATAAGCACACGAAAAGATGTTCGACAGCATCAGTATTTAGGGAAATACAAAACCACAGTGAGATACCACTATACGCCCACTAGAATGACTGTAATAAAAAAGACAGACAATACCAAGTGTTGACAAGGATGTGGAGAAATTGGAACCCTTATATATTGCTGGTAGGAATGTAAAATCTTTCAGCCACTTTGGGAAACAGTTTCACAGTTTCTTAAAAGGTTAAAGATAGACTTACCATTCAACCCAGTAATTCCACTTTAGGTTTCTGTCGATGAGAAATGAAAATGTATGTTCATCCAAAGACTAGTACAGGAATGTTCATGGCAGGATTATTCATAATAGCCCCAAACTGGAAGCAATCCAAATGTCCATCAATTAGTGAATGCATAAACCAAATGTGATATATCCATATAATGGAAGACTGTGCAGCAATAAAAAGGCATGAACTTCTGTTGCATACTACACATGGATGAATCTCAAACACGTTATTATTAAGTGAAAGAAGCCAAACAAAAAAGACTACATAATATATGATTCAATTTATATGAGATTGCAAACCTACAGGGACCAAAAGCAAAGCAGTGGTTCCCAGGGGCTGGAGGTGGGAGTGGGGATTGACTCCATATGAGCCCAAGGGAACATTTGGCAGTGATGGAAATGTTTTAGAACTGGATCTTGGTAATCGTTGCACAACTCTATAAATTTATGAAAAAATCGTTGAATTGTATACTTTAAAATGGTGAATTTTACAGTATGTAAATCATACCTACATAAACCTGTTAAAAAAAGATACACATTGGGGCCAGCCCTGGGGCCAAGTGGTTAAAGTTCCACACACTCTGCTTTGGTGGCCCCAGGGTTTGCAGGTTTGGATCCTGGGTGTGGACCTACTGCACTCATCAGCCATGCTGTAGAGGCATCCTATGTACAAAGCAGAGGAAGATTGGCACAGATGTTAGCTCAGGGCTAAGCTTCCTCAAGCAAAAAAAGAGGAGGATTGGCAACAGATGTTAGCTCAGGGCAAATCTTCCTCACTCACACCCACAAAAGATAACATTATATTAGTCAGGGTTTAATGAGGGAAGCAGAAATAGCAGGTTATATATATTCCCTATATATCATATGTATGTGTGTATATATATGTGGATTCATTACAGGGAATTGGCTTAGGCAGTGGTGGGGGCTGGTTAAGCAAGTCCAAGGTCTGTAGGACAGGCTATCAGGAACAGAAGATCCAGAAAGGGGACAGCAATTGTAGACCTAGCTGAACTGGGGCTCAGGGCATGTCTAAACCTTCTTTTTAAAAGGACTTTCACTGATTGAGCCAGGCCCACCCAGATAATCTCCCTAGATTAACAGTAGTTTACTAGAGACTTGAATTACATTTGCAAAATCTCTTCACAGCAGCACTAGATTAGTGTTCGATTGAATAACTGGTAGAAGGTGTGTGTATGATGTAAAGGACTGCTGTCCTCCCTTCAGTCCTTGTAGTTTAGCCTAACCAAATTGACATATCAAAAAACCATTACATACTTACGCAGGTATTTTGTTTTCTACAGAAAGAGCATTTGGATTTGAAAGCTATGATGATGTTTAGTTTGTTCATTCAGTCAAATGATGTTTTTGGAGGACCTACTGTGTGCCAGATACAATAGTCTGGGCTGTACTCTCATTAAAAAAATATTTTTTACATGGTGACTGGCACATACAAGAGGCTCAAATATTTGTTAAATGAATATGCCATCAATACACCACCAGGATTTATTCATCCTCCAATTTCATTTATGCACATAGTATTTGTATAGGCTATTATCATTTAGACGGAGTATCCATTGTGCAGCCTCAAATAGCAAAGTTTCACGTTTCTCTTTCCAAGAATACTCACAAAATTTACACACCTTAAACCTTTTTTGCCAAGGGATTGCTAAAGGAAAAGTGCTCTATAAACAAACACCACACGTAGAAACAAAATAAATTAGATTGTTGATTAGTTACAATATTTACAGGGAAGTACTATGGGGACGCTTGAAGACTTGATCCTCCTTTGAAAGCGAGTGTTTACATAAATCTATTTTCCAACACATCCAAATTTCCGGTCTTGCGGTTTCCCACAATTTGCAGATTCTGATTCCGTGGACCCCTTCCGAGGATAGGCAGTTAGGTAAACAAAATCTCATTTACCCACCCTCCACTTACTTGAGCAATGAATTATTGTTGACAGGTAATCCTAATCTGTTGCAGCCCAGCAACTGCCTCTCCAGGCAACCTTCACGCAGTCTCTCCAGCTGCGATCGCGACCGTTCCCATGGCAACAACTTTGTTTCTTCGCTACAGGCGACCGCCGGGCTCGGCCGGGAGCCGCTGGGGTTTCTGAGGTTTCACTTCGTTTTCTGTCTTCCTTTCGCCAGAGAAGAAGCTCATTGAACGTTTTCCTCTTATCTGTGCAGCCGGGAAGAGGTGAAAAACAGCCACACAGGTACTTCCTTGTCCTCAGCTTTTCTTTTCACCCCTCTTCCAGGGCAGGAGATGGTGACTTCGGTGCCAGCGGAAATACTCTTTTTTCAGGCCAGGAATCTCCAAATTCTGTGGGCATCCACGACAAATGCGGTTGGTATCACAGCTGATTGTTCAGCATTTACATGACATTTGAGATTTCCTATGCGTTAAGAATGCCTATTTTTGCTTCATCGTAGTATCACTTTCTAGGAAGGTGGTAAGACTAAGATATGATACTGATGTTTAAAAATATTAATGATGTTAAATATCAGCTTTTTTTGGGAGAGGGATTGTACCTCAACAACTGGATTTTGTTGTTGTTGTGATTTGCATTTTAGGGAAAAATTTGAACCCAGAATTTGAGAACTGTAAGGCTATTTAGAGAGCATCGAATCCCGTTCCTTAGTTTCATCCATGAGGAAACTGAAGCCCTAATCAGGAAGTGACTGGCTTCATTTCTTCATAGCAAGTAGGTGGTAGAGCTCTGATGGAATCCTCCCCACTCATCTCAACTGCCATTCTTTAGACTAATACCATACTTGAGAGGAAAACCTAAAAAGGCCTAGAATTTTTGGCATTGTATGTAAGAGATGTTATGTATATATCGATGCCAGCTTTTCCAATAATGACTTTAAGGACTTTTTCTCCTCAGAGTATATTTTAATCTTCAGGGGACCAAGATGTCGGATTCAAACAAAGCTGCCATTGCAGCAGAAAAGGAGGCTCTGAACTTGAAGTTACCTCCCATTGTCCGTCCCCCTGAAGACATAGGTGTTGACACACCAACACAAAGTAAACTGCTGAATTACAGAAGATCCAAGGAGCAGCAGAAGACAATTAATCAGTTAGTGTAAGTAGCATAGTAGTAAATAATTCTCATTTGGAATTCAAGTGAAATGATTAGTGTTCAGGGCAAAATACCGCTTTCAAGTTCAATTAGGGACACAACTGAAAAAGTAATCATAATGGCTGTGAATGTTACATAGTGCTTATGCTAATCAGTGCTTACTCTAAGCATTGTTTTTATCGCTTCACCTGTACTTCTCACAACAACACTATAAGATGGGAACTATTGTTTTCTCTATTTTACAGATGAGTAAATTGAGGTGCAGAGAAGTTAAGTAACTTGCCCAAGGTACATAGCTGGGGTTTAGACCCTGACAGTCTAGTTCTAGAGTTCATATCTTTTTTTTTTGGAGGAAGATCAGCCCTGAGCTAACATCTACTGCCAATCCTCCTCTTTTTGCTGAGGAAGACTGGCCCTGAGCTAACATCGGTGCCTGTCTTCCTCTACTTTATATGTGGGACGCCTGCCTCAGCATGGCTTGATGAGCGGTGCCATGTCCGCACCCAGGATCCTAACTGATGGACCCCGGGCTGCTGAAGTGGAACATGCGAACTTAACCACTGCACTATCAGGCCGGCCCCTCTTTTGTTTTTTTAAAGATTGGGCCTTGAGCTAACATCTGTTGTCAATCTTCTTTTTTTTGTTTTTTTTTTCTGCTTTTTCTCCCCAAATTCCCCCAGTACATAGTTGCTTATTCTAGTTGTAGGTCCTTCTGGTTGTGGCATGTGGGATGCCACCTCAGCGTGGCCTGATGAGTGGTGCCATGTCTGCCTCCAGGATCCGGACCTGCAAAACCCTGGGCCTCTGAAGTGGAGCACGCGAACTTAACCACTTGGCCGTGGGGACAGACCCTAGAGTTCACATCTTTAAGCACCACACTATTCCTCCTCTCAATGTGTTATAACCATACTGGTCCCTGAAAGTAAAACCAAGTAATTGGGCCTCCACAAACAGCATTGCATTTGAACAAATTCTTAATAAAATATCGTGAAACTCTTGTACTTAAAATTTTTTCTATACAAAAGAAAATATAGTCCAACATCTTGCCCTTCCCCCCTTCAATTTGATGGAAATTAAAGCTAATTTAGGTACCAGTTACCAAAAGCTGTGATAAGGATGGTTTGGTTCAATTCGGCAATTACTGAGAATTTCCTAGGTAGTTGACGTGGGTAGGCTCTGGACATAAATAAGGAGAAAAAGACATTGATCTCATCTGTAAGATGCCAACCTAGCATTGAATTATAAAATGGGGAATTTCTCTATGGTGGATTTCTGCTTCTCTTTCTGCATTCTCTTTCCCTTCTTGGTCTGCCTTACTTATACATATTTTTACAACAGACTGTGTTTTACTGTCTGTTCCATTGTTGATGATCATATTGTTGCTAGTTTAATAATTTAAATTTGTGCTGATTTTACTTTACTTACAAATAAATGGGTCTGTTAATCATATAACATTTTTTCTTTTTTTTTTAGATTTCTTTTTAATTTTTCCTTTTTCTCCCCAGAGCCCCCCAGTACATAGTTTTATTTGTTTAGTTGTGGGTCCTTCCAGTTGTGGCATGTGGGACGCCACCTCAGCATGGGCTGACAAACAGTGCCATGTCCATGCCCAGGATCCAAACCAGCAAAACCCTGCACCGCCAAAGCGGAGCACGCGAACTTAACCACTTGGCAATGGGGCTGGTCCCCTCTTTTTTTTCTTGTGAGGAAGATTTGCCTGAGCTAACATTCGTTGCCAATTCTCCTCTTTTTTTGCTTGAGGAAGATTAGCCCTGAGCTAACATCTGTGCCAGTCTTCGTCTACTTTATACGTGGGATGCCTTCACAGCGTGGCGGAGGAGTGGAGTAGATCTGCACCCGGAATCTGAATCTGCAAACCCAAATCACCGAAGTGGAGAGTGTGGAACCTTATCCACTTCAGCCTCGGGGCTGGCCCCAATCATATAACTTTTTTAGATTTATATTTTTATTAGTCTGTCAATCATCTAATCATATTTAAAACCAAATTTATAAGATATGTTAACTAATGTCATTATATGTATTATTGGAGATCTTTATCCTCTCCATTTCTAAGACTCTACTCAATGTTTCAGTAGACTTAGAGAATAGAGAAGGGAGTTCCCTAGGAGTTACATATTGTTCTTACTCCAAAACCTTCCCTTATCTCACATTGCCATGTTGAACTACTTGCAGTTCTGTGAATATATTTTTCACAGTTTAGTGAAAAATAAATTTCACAATTGCTCTCTGCAATTTCCTTCACTGAAAAATATTTGTCTGCCTGCATATCTATACTAGTTCTCCCATGCTTAGTTTATGGATCACTTCTTCTGAAAAGCCTTCTCCTAATCTCCTTCCTGCAGCTTTAACTCTTTCTACGTATTTCTCTCACATCAGTTAATTTATCAGATATTAAGTACCTACTGTTACACAGACACGTCTTACTGGGGAGACCATAGAGAACACAATAGAAAGCACTGTGTCTTTAAGAAGCTTATGGCCCAGTGGTTAAGTTAGGGCACTCCGCTTTGGGGCTCAGGTTTCACTGGTTCAGATCCTGAGCTAGGACCTAGCACCGCTCATCAAGCCACGCTGAAGTGGTGTCCCACATAGCAGAACTAGAAGGACCTACAACTAGAATGTACAACTATGTACTGGGGGGTTTGGGGAGAAGAAGAAGCAGAAAAGATTGGCAACAGATGTTAGCTCAGGTGCCAATATTAAAAAAAAAGCTTATATTCTAGTGGGAGGAGACAGACAGTAAACATGTTTAAAAAAAAAAAGAGTATGTTAACCTTTTAAATGATGATGGGTACTATGAAGAAATAAGATAGTGGGATAGAGAGTGACAGGGAAGATGTTCCTAGGAACATTGCAGGAAAGGCCTGTGGAGTTGATGTTTAGGTAGAGATCTAAAGAATAAGAAGCACATCGCTTAAATAAACATGGGAGCAGCACTCTAGCAAAGAGAATAGCAAGCATGAAAGCTTTCAAATCTGAATGCTTTTAGTGTGCTCTAGGAATTGATGAAGGCCCATGACACTGGAGTATCAGGAGCCTGGGGAAGAGTGGGATCAGGCGAAGGTGGAGAGAAAGGTGGGGGGATTGTGAAAGGCTTTGTAGGCCATGATAAGGAATTCAGATTCTATTTTAAGTGCAATGGAAGCCACTGAAATGTTTTAAACTGGGAAATGACGTGAAATCCAACTTACGTTTAAAACCCATCACTCTGGCTATTAGAAATAGACTGAGGAGGAGGGGAAGAGGACAAGAATAGAAGGAAGCAAGGAGACCAGGCAGGATGCTTTGGAAGTAGCATCGGTGGTTGGAGACAGACTGGGGACAGTGGAGGAGGAGAGAAATAGATTTAAAGGGATGTGTTTTGGATCCAGAGTCGATGGGACTTTCTGTTGGATTGGCTTTGGTAACCAGGTAGATGACAGTGTCTGTATTTATAGAGAATTGGAAGTCCAGGAGATGAGAGGAATAAAAAGCAGTAATTCTCTTTCGGAGTTGAGGTGGCTATGTGACATTTAAGGGGAAATATGTTAAGTAGGCAGTTGGACTTAGAAGACGTCTAGGCTAAAGATACAAATTTAGGGGTCAGCAGAATGTAGATGATTTTTAAAGCTATGGGGAATAGTTGAAATCACCTAGGGAGAGAGAAAAAAAATTGAGAGGAGGCAGAACGAAGAGCAGAAGAGCAGGATGTCTTAAGCAGAGAGAACAGAGCATGTTGTAACACAGTATGTTGTCATTTATTTTCTTAGTTGTCGTTCTTTTCTACTTTGACATGCTTAAGGGCAGAGATCTCAACACTAAGCACATTCTGGCATGTTATTCTTGGTGAGTGAATGAGCGAATGAAAGAATCTTTTTAAGGAGGAACTTTATCTCTTAGTGTGTTTCATACAGATCTGCAAGTAGTACCTCTCTCATTTGGGTGCTTAATAAAAAATACTGCCTCAAAATTACCTGAAGCAGAGTGCTGTATTAATACTGAGATTAGAATTGTCATGTTTTGTTTGAGAAAAATGCCTCTGGAAATAAAGGTTTTTATACCAGAAACACGTTTTTCTGGGTGGCCATGGATTTTGTGATTCTCTGTCCCTTGCTACCTCTACATGTTAGGCAATAGGAGTGTGGACTTGCCTGTTTCCAAGGCAGAGTGAGGTCTGTGGATAGTGAGACTTCCAGGGGTAAGGTAGGATGTAAGGAGTCGTGGGCAGAATTGGATCTCCTCCTGGAATCAGTTCCTGGGAACACTCGGCTGAGCCAAAATCATTGTCTAGCTTTCCAGAGTCCCAGGAATGAGCCACTTCTTCCATGGTCACTACCTCCCTCTTGATTCAAACTAGCCTTTCTCTTCTTATGGCACATAGCCTCTCACACAGTCCTTTGAAATTATTTAGTTTTTGTGTGTTTATTTATTCTTGATATTTAACATGCAAAGCAAAAACAGAGTGCGAAAAGGCTCACTCTTATGTTCTTCTCGGTTCTTTTTATTTATAGCCATGCTCCAGAAAATTGTTGCTGTATTCAAGGTGGCATTTATATAAAAAGAGCTCAAGAAAGTCAGACATATTTATATTGGGATAACTGCAGTGCAAGCCAACTGGTGCCAACTAGCATACCAAAGTATAAGGCAAATTCCTTGAAAGTATCCATCACTGAGAGCTGGGTTGTTGATGGAGATAATGACGCGTGAAGGGAAGTCTGGCCTGGGCCTTGATGATTAACAAAAAAAAAAGAGAGGAAGGAGGATATTCCAGGCACAGTTTTTACTTTATGTGAAAAACTCTTTGGAATTTTAGTTTAGTTGGGCTCAGAAAGATTCAGCAGGAAAATGTGGCTACTCAAACAAAGCGAATTCAGTTTTAGGCTGCTTTCATAAATGGAGAATGTCTAGAATAGGGGAGAGAAAATTTTCACTCTGCACTGGTCACACAACTCTGGAATTCTGGGATCACACTTTAAGAGGGGCATTGATAAACCATAGTAGCTAGAAAGAAGAGTGAGGAATTTTAAAACTACTTCATTTGAAAGAATCTAATTCACTTAATGAGTGAGAGTATAGACTCTGGCATCAGACAGGCATGAATTCGTATGTATTCATGCATCAATTAAGGTACTGAACTAGACATGTGAGTTTTTTTCCAAATCCACTATTCTGATCATTCATTCCACAGATATTTATTGACCTTGATGGATGCTATCTATGCAGTGTGGATAGAGCAGTGTGCAAAACAGACATGGTCATTAACTTTATGGAGAGTACCAGTCTCTGCTTTTATTATTCCAGTGGCCATCTTTTCCCTGAAATTTCTTTTGCTTCTCCTCTTACCTTTCTGACCAAATCTCCTTTGCCTCCTTCAACTTTTCTTCATTCCTGTCATGCTTTGCATCCTCCAATCTTCTTTCTCAGGTCTCTCTTCTTTTTCTTAGGTACTCTCTCCTTTGGTCATTTCTTCCAGTGTATTTAGCCTTTACCAACTTGTAGATTTGTCTTCCTAAAAATGTTCCTGTGCTCAGAAACTCTCAGTCACTCCCCATTGTCTATTGAATAAAAAAGCTTGCTATTTGAGGCTCTTAGCTGGGTATTCCAGTCCACTTCTCCAAACTTATCTCCATCTGGTCCCGTAGACTCTGGGAAACTGGACAACTCCCTACTCCTTGTCTTTTCCTTTGATCATTCCCTTGCTTTCTTGTTTCCCAGGGTCTTTGTTTTTTCAGATCCATCTACCCAGGAAAACCACATCTCAATCTGAAATTCTCTTCTTCATTTAAAGCTCATTGCAAATGCTAACTTGTTCACGCAGCCTTCATAGATACCTCCAGGTGGGAGTGAACTTGTCCCTCCTCTGAACCATCAGGATCCATACCTTTCATATGGCACTCTGTTTTTTATCTTCTCACTCTTTTAGTTTATAAATTCCTTGAGATTTGTTGCTGCTGTATTTTAATAAAACCTAACCAAGTATCTTGCATAATATAAGCATTCAATAAATATTTGGTGACAGATGAATGGATTATGTGATGGTATAACTTTACTTAAAGAGGAAATTATATTTTATGGATGATAAATTCCTACATTCAGAACTGTTTATTGAGCACCTACTATGTGCTAGGTACTGTTCTGGGCATTGGGGATAAGGTAATGAATAAAACAGTCTACAACATGTAATATATCAAATGGTGGTAAATGCTATGAAACAGGCTAAGTGAAGGTAAAAGGGATGGATAGTGAAGGAAGTGCTGCCTAATATAAGTGGTAAGGGAAGGCTTTTCTGATAAGGTGGCATTTGAACAGAGATAATACATAGAATGGCCCACTATACGTCAGGATTAATTTTAAAATTGTCAAGTTATAATTGACAAAATTTGATTTTTATTTTTAGTCTCATCCTTTTAAATTACACATGAATAACTTGAAAATTAAGGTCTCCTTGATAATGGTTGGGATTTGTTTCTCAGAAAATTCAGAAAGAAAGAATTCTTGAATATCTCTTCTTTAAGTATAGTTGAAAAAGTGTTAAAATTATAATGTTTTAATAATATATCCTAATGTTATATTCAAGAGTCATACAGTTTTATAACTATAAATTTCAGAATTGATGGAGCCAAAAGAAATATAGACAGAACACTGAGTAAAAGAATACCTTCATCACCAGAGCCAGATTATCCTCCAACTGTAAGTTTATATTTTCTCTTTAAAAACTTTATCCTTATGATATTTCAATTCTTAATAATTTTGAGTCAATCTCAATATAATTCTTATTTTAAAAAGAATAATACATATATTTTATATTTTTACATATATTTACATATATTTTTTATATTTTTAATTAAAAAAATTTAAATTACTTAAAAATTTCCATTTAATCATTTCTCATTTGTTTGCTTTTGACAGATGACCAGTGAAATTAAAAAGAAAGGAGTGAGTTCAATTTTTTATATTTCTTGTTTTGAAATTTCAAAGAAATTATTACAAAGTAGGTTCTTCTAAGAATACCTGCTAAGTCTCATTCTAGAAAGGAATGACATTTAAAAACTGAGGTTTTTATTTTCTCTGCCCAAAGGAACAAGCATGTCATGGATGACAATATGGGTTTTAAGAGTTATATTTTTGTTACCATTCCTTATTTGAGGATTAGTTATAAATATTTTAGTTCTTACTCCTAACAAATGGAAAAAAATGTTCAAAGTGGCAGTTATAAAGGAAATGCATCTCCCTTTTTATTGTCCTAATATTGATATAATGATAATTACTTATTGAGAATCGATTGTGTGCTAGCCACATGCTAGATGCTTTAAAAAGAAAAAAGACTGCATGGGTGACAACATGGGACTGTTGTCATATGATTGGTGGAAAGATGAAAACTTAACAGCAAAGGACATGGAAACTTGTGAAGCTGATTACTTAAAAGAGGAATTTATGTAGCATGTTCTCAGATGGGGGCACAGGGTTTCCAAGTTCCTTAAAGTTTCCTTTGGGGATAGAGGGCTGAGGATACCTCCCTATGGACTGAGGATCTTTGGAAGAACCTCATTTTAGGTTCTCCAAGTTTTTTGTTTTTTTAAACTACTCTTCCTCCTCTCTCTGCCTCCCAACTTTTCTGGAAACTTTGGCTGTGAATTTGCCTCTTTACTAGGTGTAAGAATTGATACAAAATAATCCTAAAATATTTGTAAATATTTTATGTGACTGGTGAATTGCAAGACATGTTAGTGTGTATGTGTTTAGCATCCTCACTCTTCTTCCACAGTTCTTGCCTTCTAGTGTCTTGCAATCTAAAAATAGGTAGCTGAGGGGCCAGCCGGCGGCGCAGCGGTTAAGTTCGCACATTCCACTGCGGGTGGCCTGGGGTTCGCTGGTTCGGATCCTGGGTGCAGACATGGCACCACTCAGCAAGCCATGCTGTGGCAGGCATCCCACATATAAAGTAGAGGAAAATGGGCATGGATGTTAGCTCAGGGCCAGGCTTCCTCAGCAAAAAGAGGAGGATTGGCAGCAGATGTTAGCTCAGGGCTAATCTTCCTAAAAAAATAAAAAATAAATAAAAATAGGTAGCTGAGCATGAAAACAGTCATTCACTCCTGAACCCATTGCTTTTGGCATTCTGGCTTCTGGGAAGCCTTACCCTATTCCTGTGGGTTTGGATACATGACTTCTTTTTTGCTCCCAGTATACCTGTTCACCACTTTGTCATTAATGTCACCAGTGACCACTAATTTCCAAATCTAAAGGATATTTTTTCATTGCTTCTCTCAATAGACTTCCAGTTGACTTTTTAAAAACCTTTTTAGTATTAAGTAATTAGACACATGGATCAGTGGAATGGAATAGATGACCCAGAAATAGACCCACACAAGTACACCCAATTGGTTTTTGACAAAGATGCAAAAATCAATTCAATGGAGGAAGGCTAGTCTTTTCAACAAATGAGGTAGAGCAATTGGACATCCATAAAAAAACAAAACAAATCAACAACAACAAAAAACCCCCAAACTTCAGACTAATCCTTGCACCTTGTACAAAAATTAGCTAAAAATTTATCATAGATTTAAATGTAAAATATAAAATTATTAAAAAACTTTTAGAAGAAAACACAGGAGAAATGTAAAGCTATAAAAATTTTAGAAGAAAACCAAGGGCTAGACAAAGAGTTCTTAGACATGCCACCAAAAGGCACAATCCTTAAAAGAAAAAAAACCCAATAAATTATTTCATCAAAATTAAAAACTATTGCTCAGTGAAAGATCCTAAGAGAATGAAAAGAGAAGCTACACACTGGAAGGAAATATTCGCAAATCACATATCCACCAAAGGACTTGTATGTAGGATATATGAAGAACTCTCAACACTCTACAGTAAACAATAAAGACAAGCAATCCAAATATAAAATGGATAAAAGACATGAATAGACATTTTACCAGAGGACAGATGGATGGCAAATAAGCATATGAAAGATTTCAACATCATTAGTCTTTAGGGAAATGCAAATTAAAACCATGATGACTTATTACTACAGACCCATTAGAATGGCTAAAATAAAAAATAGTGACAATTCTAGCTGGTTTTTGGCATTGCTGACCATTCATTTCCTTTTTATTCCCTTATATTTATTCTTCTGGTCTTCTAACAATTATTCCTCTGTCATCTTCATGGATTTCTCTTCCCTGCCTGACTGTGGCCTGCCTTTCCTTGAATCTCCCTGGATTGTTCTCTCCTTTTCTGATTTCAACTACCTTCCATAAATTGATGACTCCCAGAGATTTTTATGCATAAATACGTCAAATTCAATTTGTCAAAAAAAAGAACTCATTAGCTTCCTTCATAAGACTCCTCTTCCTCTTTATTCTCTATTCTAGTTGTTGTTATCACCATCTATCCAGTCACTCATGCTTAAAACATCTGAGTCTTGACTTCTTTTTCTCCCTCCCTAACTACCCATCTGCCATGCAGTTGGTCCCCAAGTGCTGTGAATATTTCTCCAATCAGTTCTCTTCTTGTCTTAGCCTTAGATCAGGCCTTCATCTCTTCCCTTGACTACAGTAGCCATCAGTGGCTTCCCATAACCTATAGAATTAAAGCTTAATGTGGCATGCAAGGCTTTCTGTAATATGACCCCTGCCTATTCTCCAAATTCTCCTCTCACCATGCTCTGTATCATACTTTGTGCTTCACCAACATAGACTTGCTTATTAATCTTTGAGAATATATGACATTTCTCACCTCACTGCTTTTGCCTGGCATATGTCCTCACCCTCTATGCTTCCTTGTACCTGGCTGTCTCTGATTCAGCTCAGTCATCACCCCCAGGAAGACTTACCCTTTTCCTATGGGTTTAGATATATGACTTCCTTTTTGCTCCCAGAATATCTGTTCATTTTTATTATTTTACTTAGCACATTGTTTTAGGTATTCTGTTGATCCTCTTTTTTTGGTTTTTGGTGAGAAAGATTTGCTCTGAGCTAACATCTGTTGCAAATCTTCCTCTTTTTTTTTTTCTTGAGGAAGATTAGCCCTGAGCTAACATCTGTGCTAATTTTCCTCTATTTTGTATGTGGGTTGGCACCACAGCGTGGTTTGACATGTGGTGTAGGTCTGCCTCTGAGATCTGAACCAATGAACCTGAACCACCAAAGCAGAGCATGCCAGACCCAACCACTCCGCCATGGGGCTGGCCCCTCTGTTGATCTTTTTATGTATTAAAGTGGTCTATTTCCTAGTCTTGATGCTAGGAATTGCTTCCTAATCATCTCTGTATCTTTAGCAGCTATGGTGTTGAGTACCAGTAGTGGATACTCAATAAATGCTTGATGAATGAATAAATAGAAACACTTCAGTTTAGTACAATATAACAGATGTTGTGATAGAAGTATGAAGAGACTACAGTGAGGGCATAAAATAGGAAGTTTTCAAAAAAGACTTTGAAAGCACATAGTTTCACCCAGAATAGATGGATATCTTTTTGCTAAAGGAAGAATACATACTTCAATTCTAAGGGTCAAATATAGATAGATAGATAGATAGATAGATAGATAGATAGATAGTTAGATAGATAGATAGATATAATTGACATATAACATATATTTTTATTTTAGGAGATGAAAGAGTTAGAACACAAAAGGTGTAAGTTAAGGATGCGTAATTAGAATAATGAATTTCAAACTTCCTGTCACTATGTAGTCATGTAATAATTTTATTCATGCTTAGTTTTTTATGTATTTCAGAGCTTGACCCTGACCTACTTTATAGAAGTGCTGTAGATTTAGGGGATTGAGAAAATATCTTCCTTGTCCATAATGAATTCATTTATTCATGAGATACTTAATAAATGTTGATTTATTGATCCTGTGCTAGATACTGAAGATTGATGAACGAGATGAACATAGTTTTTGCCCTTATGGAGCTTAAACTCTAAAGGGGAAGACATACAGTAATCAAGTAAACAAATAAATAACTAAAATAATTGTGATAAGTACTATGAAGGAATTACAGGTATTTTGATAGAGAGGGACTGGTGAGGGAGTGAGGCCGCATATAATGGGTGATTGGAGATGGCATCCCTGAGGTGGTAATATTTTGAGACCTGAATAATAGGAAGGAACCAGCAGTGAGAAGATGTGGGGTTGAGAATTTCCCAACAAAAATAACAGCTAAGTTTAAAATCCCTGAAAGAGAAAAAAATTTGTTATATTCCAGGAACTGAAAGAAGACCAGCCTAACTTGAGCATACTGACTTAGCTCATGGGAGGGTAGAAAGTGAATTGAAGGGGGAGTCAGGGGACAGATTGTGAGGGCCTTGTAGGCTACGGTAAGAAGTTTGGATTTTTTTCAAAGTGCAGTGGGAAGTCATTGGAAGATTCTACTCATGGGAGTATTATAATTTGATTTATGATTTAATGATAAAAAACCACTTGACAGTGACATGAGAAAAACCACGTTGACACTTTAGAGAGTGGATTGTGGCCAGGGCAAGAGTAAAAAGCAGGAAGAGCCAGTTAGTTGTAGAAGACAGCAATCTAGGTGAGAGATGATTGTAGTTTAGACTAGAGTGATAGTAATAAAGCTAGAAGAAATTGATAGATTTAGGATGTATTCTGGATGTAGAAATGATAGGACTTGCTGACATATTGGATGTGGAGGAACCAAGGATGACTCTAGGGTTTTAGCCTGATTTTACAGGGTAATTGGTGCTGTTTATTGAGATAGCTAAGACTGAAGAAGGAACAGACTAGGAGCAGGGGAGATGGAGAGGTCTCGTTTGGCTGTTCTAGAGAGTTCAGGAAGAGCTCAGTTTTAGAGAAATAGATTTAGGACCTATTGACATATATAAATGATATTTATAGTTTTAGAGAAATAGATTTAGGACCTATTGACATATATAAATGATATTTATAGTCATGGGACTAGATGAGATCACCTAAGGAGGTAGGGAAGAGAAAGAGGGTGGAGGAGATCAAGTTCATTACTAGACAGATGTCAGTCCATTGATACAGTGAAGAATTGGGAACCATCACAGGACTTTTAAGATTGAGCAGCACATTAATGGAGTTGACATAGAAAATGACCCTCTGGAAGAATTTTGGAGGAAGCAACTAATTGAAAAAAAAAATTTAAGTAAGAGACAAAAGAAAAAATGTCCAATTAGGCCATTTGTTTTTTAAAAAAACTTTTTATTTTGAGTTAATTCCAGACTTACAGAAAAAAACATAAAAAGAGTACAAAGAATTACCCTATATGTTTTAACTATTCCCGTAATGTTAACATCTTGCTTAAAACAAGAATTACTATGGTGGTTGCCAAATAGTAATTTTTCCATCATTCCTTGTACATTTTTTACTTGGAATTTTGTAGTAAGGAAGAACTTCATCCGTTCTATGTATGCATGTATGTATTTATATCAGTATGGGCTATGGAGTCTTGTTTTAGCCATTGAGTTATAATGTGTTATAATTATTGTTGATTTTTATGTTTAATTGTCCCAGATGTGCCAGTGGGAGCCTTTCTGGTTGACTCTTGAGTTCTTTTTTACTTATCCCTTTTTTGCTTATTCTTTGAGCTCTGATATTCTAACACAATAAGATGTTCTAGGCTTATCCTATACTTTTCCTGTTCTAACCCTGAAATCAGTCATTTCTCCAAGGATTCTTGGCTCTTTTTAGTAGAGTATGGTGTTTAAAAACCATGATATGGGCGTTATGTGTGTTCCTTGACACTGGATGTAATTATTTCTTGGCTCTCTCAACAGAAAGAGCTAGGAAATAATTTATTTATCAATCCTATCTATCTATCTATCTATCTATCTATCTATCTATCTATCTATCTATC